>NC_054471.1:80602443-80908982 GCF_017639515.1 Carcharodon carcharias
GTGATGTTCCTTGAACTGGCAGTGAACGAGGGCCCTGTGAACGTGTAATCGGTTTGTGAGTCTGTGAGTTGAGAGTAAGAGAAGCGTGACTTACCCTGGAAGAACGATGGAGATCGTTCTCTTGGGGCACTCGGTGGCTGTCCTGTTTTGCAGGGCATTGGTGCTGATCACCTCTGCCACTGCCTCTCAAGCCTGGTTAGTCATGCCGCTTCCCATCCTGCGGCCAGAGTGGGTGTCGAGGACATCGCGGTGGGCCTCCATGGCATTGAAATATGTTCCAGTGATGCGTTGCTAAACCTGGGGGCTGCAGTCTTTTTGCCTTTCATGGACATCTTCCCTGCAGTAGTCATGGCCTGGAAGCACTGAGACGTGTGTGCGGGGCTAAACTTTAAATTTGGCGCCCGGCATGATGAAGCGACGAGGTGATGACAGGCAGGTGAATGAGAGCTCACCCGCCATGGAAATGGTGTGTTTCCTGGGAATGCATAGATAATGTGGCGGATTTGGGACGACATGGCGTGAAAACCCGCTATCGCAACCAGTGGATAGGATTTTGTTTTACCTGCCCGCTATTGCACTTCGTCCAAATCTGGGATGATTCCGCCACTGACATAATCAGGCGGAGCTGGGAAGGCCACAGACACTCCAACCCCTGCCTTCGCTCCTGATTCTAAGACTCTGCCTGTCAGTGCCTCCCAGCTTGCTCCTGGGGAGGACGAAGAATTAAACTCCTGGTCCACCAGAACAGTTTTTTTTATCAAGCAATATACGCTAAAGGACCAAAACACAATGAGCATTTCATGTGTCTAGACATCTGTTAATAATTGGGCCATTTGTTATTCTTTTTCTCCTATTTTTCATAGATTTTAACATTCAGCACTTAAAAACTAGGGACCAGTAATTTGGCTGCAGACAGTTTAGTGAAAAATTATAATATTCCATTCCAGAGATGACAGACCCACTTGCATCCGCGGGAATGATTTCTTTTATTTTTCTCAAGCAGCAGGCAGTTACTTTACAGTCCACATGTCTATAATCCAGCTACAGGGTGAAGAAAGAAAGGAAAAACCTGCATTCACATAGCACCATTCACATCCTGAATCACCTCGCAAGCATTGAATTACTTTATGAAGTGTTGTTACTATAGAAGATGCATAGGAGCAGGAGTACACCATTTGGCCCCTCGAGTCTGCTCCACCATTCAATAAGAATATGGCTGATCTGACTTTGGTCTCAGCTCCACTTTCCTTTCTGCCCCCATAATCCCTTAACTCCCTTATCTATCAAAAATCTGTCTAACTCTGCCTTGAAAAAATTCAATGACCCTGCTTCCAGTACTTTCTGGGGAAGAGAATTCCACACACCAACAACCCTTTAGGAGAAAAAGTTTCTCCTCATCACTTTCTTAAAAGAGAGACTTCTTATTTTTAAACCATGTCCCCTAGTTTTATTATCCCTGCAAAAGAAAACATCCCCCTGGTATCTACCCTATCAAGTCCCCTCAGGATCTTATCTGTTTCAATAAGATCACCTCTCATTCTTCTAAACTCCAATAGGCATAGGCCCAACCTGTTCAACCTTTTCTCATAAGAAAACCCCTTCATTCCAGGATGAGTCCAGTCAACCTTCTCTGAACTGCTTCTAAAGTAATTATATATTTTTTAAATAAGCAGACCAAAACTGTACACAGTGCTCCAGGTCTCACCAAGGCTCTGTACAACTGCAGTAAAACTTCCCTACTTTTATATTCCATTCCTCTTGCAATAAACACCAACATTCCTTTTGCCTTCCTAATCACTTGTTATACCTGCATACTAACTTTATGTGATACATGTACCAGGACACCTGGATCCCTCTGTACCACTGAGTTCTGTAATATTTCTCATTTAATTTGTATACTGCTTTGCTATTCTTCTTGCCAAAGCGATCAAGTTCACATTTACCCACATTATACTCCATCTGCCAGATTTTTACCCACTCACTGAACCTGTCTATATCCCTTTGCAGACTCTCTACCTCCTCTTGACAACTTGCAGAAGCCAATTTTCGCACAGCAAGCTCCCACAAACAGCAATGAAATAAATGCCTCGATCATCTTGATTTGATGGTGCTGGATCTGAGACCAGGGCACAGGAGAGAGCTCCCGTGCTCTTCTCCAAATAATACTGCGTGATCCTTTATGTGCGTCTGAGGGCCAGACAGAATCTCACTTGAAAATCGGCACCTCTGACAGTGCGGTGCTCGATCAGTACTGCACTGGAGTTTCAGCCTAGCTAATGTGGCCAAGCCTATACAGTGAACCTGTGACCTTCTGACTCAGATGCCAGAGTGCTACCCACAGAGCCAGGGCTGATACTGATAGACTGAAACGATGAGAAAGCCCATCTTGACTCTTTGAGCCTGAAGGAACGGTCTTGCAACATGTGAAAACAAAATTAGAAGGTTTTTGGGTGGGTTTTAGAACACAAAACCACATTAGAAGTATGTTCCAAGTCAGCGATGATGATGTAAGAAACCAAGAAGAGCTCAGAAAGAAGTGTGACTTAATTTCAAGGTGAAAATATTGCTGCGTGAAGTGATTCACTTTGGTAGGATAAACATGGACATGCAATAAAGGGTACAATTCTACAGGGGATACAGGAGCAGAGGGACCTTGGTGCCCATAAGTCATTGAAGGTAGCAGGACAGGTTGAGAGAACAGCTAATAAAGCATACAGCAGCCTAGACTTTATAAATATGGGCATGGAGTACAAAAGCAAGAAGGTTATGTTAAACTGTATAGAACACTTGTTCTGCCTTAACTGGAGTATTGCATCCAGTTCTGGGTAGCACACTTTAGGAAAGATGTGAAGGCATTAGAGAGTGCAGAGAAGATTCATGAGAATGGTTCCAGGGATGAGGAACTTCAGTTGTTATAGATTGGATCAGTTCGAACTATATTCTTTGGAGAAGAGATGGTCGAGGAGATTTGTCAGAGGTATTCAAAATTATCACAGGTCTGGATAGAGTATATAGGGAAAAGCTGTTCTCATTAGCAGAAGGATTGAGAATGAGAGGGAACAGATTATAGGAAATAAGTAAAAGAAGCAATGGTGACATGAGGAAGAACTTTTTCACGCAGTGAATGGTTAAGATTTGGAATGCACTGACTGAATGTATGTTGGAGGCAGGTTCAGTCTAGGCATTCAAGAGGGAATTGGATTATTATCTAAAAGGGAAGAATGTGCAGGGCTATGGGGAGAAGGCTGGGGAGAGGCACTAGGTAAATTGCTCCTATAGAGAGCCAGCACAGACATTACAGGTCGAATGCCTCCTCCTGTGCAGTAACCATCCTATAATTTTCTGTCCTAATATGGAGATAAGGATGAGTGTTCCTGTAGATTTGCCCAAGAACAGGCCGACAGTGGCTCTCCCTTTGATTTTTACCCCCCTCCTGCAACAGAATTTCTCCTCCTTTCTGCCACTCCTCAGCACAATGGTTTAGCTGAGAACGAAGTGGATTTGGGAAATAAATCTGTACCATCCCTTGACCTGCAGAGACCCCTGCAGAGGCTACCTGGCTTCTGAATTTATCCTCTGGAATCCCCCATTAGAGGGATAAGTCGCTCCTTGATGCATGTCGATACTTTAAACATTTCAGGCCATGATGCCCTCTGTCCCCACCACTTAAAATAGGCTTGTCGGTGTGAGTGCGATGTTCCAGCTATAAGCATTGGACAGCAGAACTATAATAGATTCAGATTATCTGTCACCTGGCTAATCTGAATTTTATTCCCAATCTGAATACTGTATGCCATCTTGTAGAGACACTGAATGAAAGAGAACAGGAGCAGAGGAGGAACCAAACAGTTGACTTGATTCTAATTCTGTTGCCGTGGCAACTTCCTGATCAAGTGTCTTTTTGAACAATTGTGTTGCAGCATCATCTTCTCCAAGCGTATTTTTGAACAGCCATAAAATGTCTACTTGATAGCTCACTTCTTTAACCAGTCATCGCACCTCTTTAACCAGTCAGTAGACCTTTTTAATCAGTCAGCGATCCCCTTTAACCAGTCAATACATCCCATTAACCAGTCAGTACATGCCTTTCAATAGTCAGTACAGCCTTTAACCAGTCAGCTCGCTCCTTTTATCTAGTCAGTACACATCGTTAGTCAGCGAGCACATCCCTTTAACCAGTTAGTGCACCTCTTTAAACATTGAACATGTCCCTTTAACAAGTCAGCACACTTCATTTATACAAACATAGACACGGTCAAAATAGTCAGTGTGTTTAACACATCACAAGTGGTGCCTTTGTAGCTGACCCTTATTGTAACAGTAAATGTTGAGAACATTGTGCCCAATCTAGGAGGCTACACTGCAAACAATGTGCATCGTGGCAGCTCTACCATGACAGCTAGAACTGTACACAGTACTCCAAATGGGGTTGTGTAGTGACTGAAGATATAGCTCTTCCAACTGCCTATTAGGGGCCATGTGATTGCTCTTGACGAATGAGCCCTAAGCGTGGGTAATCCGGGGGCGGGGTGGAGCTTTCCTAATTGTGGACCTGGTTCAAACATGTAGCTTCTAAAAGCTCTGTAATAAAGTTATCTGTTTTAAGTAGAAACCTATCAGGTACGTTAAAGCATTACATTTGGCGAAGAGGGTAAAACAGTGCAGAAGCTGCCCCTCACCTCGTGGATGTGAGTATATCAGATCTTGAGAAAAAAAGACCAGTCATGCCACTCTTTGGCAGAATCGATTCTCATGACACGACTATGGAAGACTAAAGCCGGTATGTGGAGCGCCTTGATTTTTATTTTATGGTGAATTAAATTACCGTTAGGGGGAAGCAGAACACAATTCTTTTGAGTGTATGTGGTAGCGAGACATACAATCTCATCCGCAGCCTGACCGTCCCAAATGCCCCCAATTCTAAATCTTTTAACGAATCAGTGGACCTCGTGAAGATGCATTTTCAGCCAAAGCCATCGGTAATAATGCAGAGATTTAGGTTTAACTCCAGAGTAAGGGCCCGGGAGAATTCATCGCAACCTGTATTGCAAAGTTGAAGCAGTTGACTGAGCACTGCAACTTCAGGGACACATTCAATGATATGCTGCGAGACCGAATAGTTTGTGGAGTTCATAGCAATGCCATTCAGCGCCGTTTACTAATGGAGTTCGACATCGATTTGAAGCTTGCCCTGGAAATAGCACTAGACATGGAAAGTGTTGTGAGAGACTCTCAGGCTTTACAACATGTACAACATGGCGGTGTTCTTCATGTGGGGCTGGAACCTATTCCCAGGCATGGCGCAAAAACCAGAGACATATCAGTGAAGTGAGAGTCAGAGTCTGCTGCTCAAAAAATGAAAAGGCCTAGTAGAAACATTTCAGCAGCAACTCTGAGGCTAATCTGTTACAGATGTGGGAGTAACCACGTACCGGACACCTGTAGATTCAAGGAGGCGGAATGCTATCACTGCCACAAGAAAGGGCACGGAATAAAGCAATGCAGGGAGAAATCAAGACAGCCAATAAGGAATCAGACCAAAATAATTGAAGTGAATAATAGAACCTGAAGCTGCCGATACCGATAAGTATTCCTGTATAAAGTCACAGGGGTAAAAACTGAAATAGTCATCATCACCATTCAAGTGAATGGGAAGCCAATAGTAATGGAGGTAGGTACGGGAGCCTCAACCACAGTGGTGGGAGAGCAAACATTTACATACCTAAATGAAGGTACCCAGCTTCTGAATCTGGAGCGGACAAATGAAGACATACACTCGGGAATCCATACAGGTAAAGGGCATCGCCACAGTACCTGTATCCTGTAGGAAACAGACAGCCCAGCTTCCAATGATCATAGTGACAGGTGAAGGACCGAGTCTTCTGGGCCATTACTGGTTACAGAAGATTAAGCTCAACTGGTCTGAAATATTTCAAGTGAGAACAGGAAGATTTCCTGAGCTTCTAAGGAAATATGACCATGTATTTTGGAGTGAGTTAGGAGAATCGAAGGACCTTCACAGGATGCAAGGATATCTCAGGTCAGAGTTGGTTCCACAGGAAAATCATGAAGAGAAACAAAATGAATTTGGTGCCATTTTGAACAAACTGAAGAGACATTTGGCAGCAAAGACGCAACAATGTTCAATATTCCAGGAGAAAACCAAGAGATACAAGAAAGAGACTGAAGAGCTGAAGAATCAGCTGAATGAAACAGAAGAGGCGTTGGGAGGAAATGTTGTGGAACTTTCCAAGATGCGAGTGGGTAATGAAGCAATGGGTAGCTCAACTCCTGAACTGAACCAAGTTAAGATTTCACCAGAGAGAAATTTGACCCACTGTGAAATCAAAGTGAAGGATGAGACAAAACTCCATGGCAAACAGAAAAAGAAAAGACAGAAATTAAGTCCAAAAGGCCCAATGGCTACGTCTGCAGAACCCTGTCTGCAGCCGAGAAGGGTTATGGAAAGAAAGGTTTGTCAGTGATATTTGGAGTGAAAAAATTCCACCGGTATCTGCATAGACAACATTTCACCATACTGTCGGGCCATAAGCCATAAATTGGTTTATTCAATGAGGATAAAGCCATTCCACCAATAGCCTCAGCAAGAATTCGGCACTGGGCTTTGATATTATCTGCCTATGAGTATACCTTTATGCACCATCCTGGCTGGCTCGCATATTACAAATGTGGATACACTCAGTTGTCCCCATAACCAGATAGCATTGTACATGCTCCATTGCCACAAGAAGTTGTGCTTTTATTCAATTTCTTGGACTCTTCACCTGTGTGTGCAAAGCAAATAAGGAATTCGATGAGCAGACATCCAATTTTGTCAAAGGTCTGAGAACTTGTATTGCAAGGATGGTCGAATTCACCAGCATCTGAAGAGATGAGACCAATCCATGCCTGTAAAACAGATGTCATTTGTCAAGATGAAATCTTGTTGCGGGGATCAAGAGCCGTTGTCCCTTCGCAAGGAAGAGAACCACTCTTGATGGAGCTTCACAGTGCGCATCCAGGCATTTCGAAGATGAAGATGCTTATGCAAAGCTATATTTGGTGGCCAGGCATAAACAGTGGCATTGAAAGCATGGTCCAGCACCATCTCCAGTGTCAGCAACAACAGAAGTTGCCTGTTTCAGCTCCACTGCATCCATGGGAGTGGCCTGGTTGACCCTGGGTTAGATTACATATTGATTATGTAGGTTTATTCTTAGGTACCATGTTTTTATTGATCGTCGATGCGCATTCTAAGTAGATGGATGTGTATGAAGTTAGATCACCCACATCGTGTGCAACCATTGAAGAGCTGCACCAATGTTTTACTATACATGGCCTACCAGAAGTCATTGTTTCGGACAATGGTACAGTCTTCACTGGTATAGAATTTCAGAGATTCATAAATTTAAGTGATCATTAAAACAGCACCATATCATCCCTCATCAAATGGGTTAGCTGAAAGAGCTGTGCAAACTTTCAGATCAGGATTGAAGAGGTTATGTCATCCAAAGGTACTCTAGAAACTTCACTTTCCCGTTTTCTTCCCAATTAACGTCTGACTGCTCATTCAACTACGAATTCAATGCCATCTGGATTATTGGTGAAACACCACCTATGTACAAGATTAAGTCTGGTGCTTCCAAACTTGGAGGGGAAGGTGGAGAAGAATCAGAGTAATCACAAATTAAATCACAATATTCATAGCAAAGCTCAAAGATTTACTGTGGGAGTTTTCATGTGGAATTTTTGAAGCGGACTGTAATGAACTTGATGTACCGGACAGGTTTCTTACTTGAAACAGATAACTTTATTTACAGAGCTCTTGTTGAAGCTACATGCTTGAAAGAGGTCCATGACTAGAAAGCTTCGCCCCTAAAATTACACACGCTTAGGGCTGATTCGTCAATAAAATCATGTGACTCCTAAAGGCAGTAGGAAAGGTTGTACCTACAATCACTACATTTCCTCCCCCTTTAGCTTTTTGACATTTCTTATTTACAAAGAATATCTTAAACCATAACATAAACATATATACACACATCATGCAATTAAAGATTAAGTCTCTGAGGCGGTTTTCTATTTCAATTAGAGCGACGTAGCTCTATGACTTGAGATTCGCCCACTGGGTCGACATGATCAGGATCTACAGCATCAGGGACATCATTTGACAATGGCAGTCAAGATTAGATAATTAAACAGAGAAATCAAATTCTAGGTCAATGTGTCACCTCAGGGATTAAAGATTCAACATCAATTACAGGTGGAATAGCTAGTTGTTGGAATGTCTCTCTACTCCTTAGATGATCCACATGTTTTCTAACAATCCGGTCTTCCACTTCCACTTGGAATGACAAGGGTCTAGTTTCTGAGACAATTATGACTAGCTTTCTAGTCATGGACTTGTTTCAAGCATGTAGCTTCAACAAGAGTTTGGTAAATAAAATTATATGTTTCAAGTAAGAAACCTGTCCAGTACATCAAGTTCATTACAGTCCACTTCCAAAATTCCGCACAAATCCAACTAGGGTCATTTCCAGAGTTCCGTTTGAAAGCTTTACCTCCCACAGTAAGTCTTTGAGCTTTGCTATGAATATAATGATCAATTTCTGACTAGTCTGGTTCTTCTCTACCTTACCTTCTAAGTTTGGAAACACCAGACTCAATCTTGTATGAAGGCGGCGTTTCATCAGTAATTCAGACGGCTTGAGCCAATAGTTGCATGAGGAGTCATACAATAATTGACAAGAAAACGTGAAATTCAAGATTCTAAAGGACCTTCAGATAACCTCTTTATTCCTATTTTCAAAGTTTGCATTGCTCTTTCTGCTAACCAATTTGATGAGGAATGATATGGTGCTATTTTAATGTGGTTAATTCCATTTAAACTTATGAATGTCTGAAATTCCATACTAGTGAAGGCAGTACTGTTATCTGAAACAATGATTTCTGGAAGGCCATGTATATTGAAAAAAATTGGTGCAGCTTTTTAATAGTTGCACACGATGTCAGTGATCTAACTTCATACAGATCCATCTACTTAGAACGCGCATCAATGATCAATAAAAACATAATACCAAAAATGGACCTATTTAGTCTATATGTAGTCTAACCCAGGGTTGACCAGGTGCAGTGGAGGTGAAACGGGCAACATCTGTTATTCCTGACACTGAAGACAGTGCTTGACCATTCTTTCTATGTCACTGGCTTCACTTGGCCGCCAGACGTAGGTTTGCGCAAGCATCTTCCTCTTCGAAATACCTGGATGCGCACTGTGAAGCTCTGTCAAGAGTGGTTCTCTTCCTTGCGAAGGGACGATGACTTGATCCACACAACAAGATTCCATCTTGACAACTTAACTCAGTTTTACAGGCATGGAATGGTCTCATCTCTTCAGACACTGGTGAATTCAACTATCCTTGCAATACCTGGTCTCGGACTTTTGACAAAATTGGACCCTGATTTGTCCAATTCCTTATTTGCTTCGCACAGACCGGCAAAGAATCCAAGAAATTCAACACAAGTACAACTTATTGTGGCACTGGAGATGTACAATGCTATCTGTTAATGGAAGATGACTGAGTGTGTCAGCATTTGTAATATGCACACCCAGACGGTGCATAATGGTGTACTCAGACGCCGATAAAGTTAAAGCCCAATGTTTAATTCTTGCTGAGGCCATTGGCGGAATGACTTTATCTTCACTAAATAAACCCATTAGTGGCTTATAATCTGACACTATGGTGAAAGGTCGATCATGCATATACTAAAGGAATTTCATCACTCCAAATTACTGATAAACTTTCCTTTTCACATTGTAAATCACCCTTCTCAGCTGCAGAGAGAATTCTGGAGACGTAGCCTATTGGCCTTTCGGATTTGATTTCTGTCTTTTCTTTTTCTGTTTGCCACAGAGTTTTTGTCTTGTCCTTCAGTTTGATTTCACAGTCGGCCACATTTATCTCTGGTGAAACATTAACTTGGTTCAGTTCGGTGGTTAAGCTACCAATGGCTTCGTTACCCACTTGCATCTTGGAAAGTGTCATGAACGTATAATAATTTTCATAATATTTTTCTGATTCATTGTAAAATAGGCTTATGGGGAGGTTGTGTTTTCCTGTGTGTGATTTAATTACATTTTGTAGCCAAGCAGACTGCAATTTGAAGTTATCAAAAGAAGTAAGGTGTAGAAGTGTAGAAGCGTCTTTGAAATGCTAAGTAGGTAAACATGGCTGGGGTCTTAGCATGGAAGGCATGAAGGGGATTTGCATTTTTAGATAGATGAAGGGGATTTGGATTTCAAAGGGATCTCAGTCTGTTTACAAATAGCCAGTTAAGCAAACTAAGGGATGTTTTTATTTTTCTCAAGGGTTACTGACAATATATAGTGAAAGTATTTATGTTATGAGGAAGATACAGTTTCAAAGACTTATGAAACAATTAAGAAGAGAGAAACGTTTATGAAGGAGAATGAAGCTGTGTGTCGGGAGAAAGCATTGTGAGATTTAACAGAAGTGTGTGAAGTAGCCTTAAAGACGCCTCCAGCATTTGTGTGTAAGTCTGCACAAGTCTACAGAAACTGGAGCTGGGGAAGATTATTTGGAATTCCACTGTCGAGGGTATTGTATTAATTTGGTGGCTCTGTTTAAAATCTAAAATTCTATTTTTGGCCTGTTGCCTTAAAGGGGTTGTAACTGGGAGTCAGGTTAATTTGGAATTTTAGGAGTTATTATAGTAGTAATTTGTAGTCCTATGTGTGTGCTTGAAGTCTTTTCTTTTGTTAATAAATATCTTAATTTAGTTTTTAAAAAATTCCTCTAAGAGTCTTGGTGGACTTATTAGTTCTGAATTCAGTGCACGCATCTCGAAATAAATACAAATTGCAAAAACGTTGTGATAGCGCGATCAAGTTTCCCTTGTGGATTTGATCTGCCTGGTAACATCATCTGCCACGTCATAACAACAGTTCCACAACTTCTCCTTCTAATACCTCTTTTGTTTCAATGAGCTGATTCTTCAGCTCTTCTGTCTCCTTTTTGTATCTCTTGACTTCTTCCTGGAGCATTGAACATTGTTGAGTTTTTTTCTGCAAACTATTCCTTCAGTTTGTTCAGAGTGGCACTATATTTGTTTTGTTTGACTTCATGATTTTCCTGTGGAGCCAACTCTGATCTGAGGGATCCTTGCGTCCTGTGAAAGTCCTTTGATTCTCTTAACTCATTCCAAAATACGTTGTCATATTCCCTTAGAAACTTAGGAACTCCCCCTGTTCTCACTTGAAATATTTCAGGCCAGTTGAGCTTAATTTTTTGTAACCAGTCACAGTCCAGAAGACCAGGTCCTTCACCTGTCATAATGATCACTGGAAACTGGGCTGTCTGTGGCCTATAGGATGCAGGTACTATGATGACGCTTTTTACCTGTATTGACTCTCTAGTGTATGTCTTCAGCAGAGCCGTGGTTTGCTCCAGATTCAATGGCTGGGTACCTTCATTTAGGTATTTAAATGTATGTTCTTCCACCACTGTGGTCGAGATTTCTGTGTCTACCTCCATGGCTAGAGGCTTCCCATTCACCTGAAGGGTGGCAGTGACTGGTTCAGCTTTTACTGCTTTGACGTTGTATAGGAAATAGATATCAATATCAGCAGCTTCTGGTTCCGCTACATTGTGCACTTCAATCACCATGGTCTCCTATCTGATTGGCTGTCTTGATTTCACCCTGCATTGCTTTATTACATGCCCTTTTTTGTGGCAGTAGTGGCATTCTGCCTCTTCAAATCTCCAAGTATCTGCTACATGATTATCCCCATATCGATAACAGATTAATTTCTGAATCACTGGTGAAATGCTTCCACTATGCCTTTTCTTTCTCCGAGCAGTAGAGACTGTCTCCCACTTCACAGCTGTCACTCTGGTTTTTGTGCTATGTTTGGTGGTAGGTTCCTGCCCTGAATGAAGAACGGTGCCATGCTGCACACTCTGCAAAGCCTGCGAGTCCTTCTCAGCACTGTCCATTGCTAGCGCTATTTCCATGGCGCACTTCAAATCAACATTAACTTCTGCAAGTAAAATTCACTGAACGGCATCGTCATGTACACCACAAACCATCCGGTCTTACAACGTCATCGAGTATATGTCCGAAGTCGCAGTGCTCAGTCAACTGTTTCAACTTGGCGACTTAAGCTGTGATAGAATTACCCGGGGCCCCTGGACTTAAACCTCTGCATAATCACCAATGGCTTCAGCTGAAAATGCATCTTCACAGGATCTACTAGTTCGTTAAAAGATTTAGAAATGAGCATGTTCGGGGCTGTCAGATCACGGATGAGGTTATATGTCTTGCTAACACAGACACTTAAAAGAATTGCTTTCTGCTTCTCCTCCGCTGTTATTTCATTTGACAGAAATAAAAACCTAGGCAGTGTATGTACTGGCTCCAGTCTTCCATGGACGAGTCATAAGGGTCAATTCTGCTGAAAAGTGGCATGACTGGTGAGTATACTTTTCTTCCTTTCCTTAAGCATTGATAACTCACATTCACAAGGTGAGAGCAGCGTCAGAGCTATTTATCCTCGTCACCAATTGTAATAAACTTGGTGTACCGGATAGGTTTCTTACTTAAAACATATAACTTTATTTACAGAGCTCTTGTAGAAACTACATGCTTGAACCAGGTCCATGACTTGAAAGCTCTGCCCCTAAGATTACCCGTGCTTCGGGCTGATTCATCAGTACAATCACGTGACCCCTAAAGGCAGTAGGAAAGGTTATACCTACAAACACTCCATGGACCTTGTTGGGTTCCTGGTAAAATTGCCTTAGAAACTGGCCCCTTGCCATTCCAAGTGGAAGACCAAATTGTTTGAAAACATGTGGATCATCTAAGGAGTAGAGAGACATTCCAACAGCAAGCTATTCTGTCTGTAATTAATGCCGAACCATTAATCCCTGAGGTGACAGATTGACCTAGATTTCTCTGTAGAATTGCCCAACCCTGAACTGCCATTTTCCAATGATGTATCCGATGCTGCAGTTCCTGATCATGCCAATCCAGTGGGAGGATGTCAAGTGGTAGAGCTATGTCGCTCTAACCAAATAAGAAAATCACCTCAAAGACTTAATCGTTAATCATCTGACCTGTATATATGTGTATATATATTGTAGTGGATTAAAATGTTCTTTGTAAATACGACATGTAAAAAAAAAACTAAAGGGGGAAGAAATGTAGTGATCAAAGATATAGCTTTTCCTACTGCCTATTAGAGGTCACATAATTGTTCTTGACGAATGAGCCCTATGCATGTGTAAACCAGGTGGTGGAGATTTTCTAGTCGTGGTCCTGGTTCAAGCGTGTAGTTTCTAAAAGAGATCTGTAATAAAGTTGTCTGTTTCAAGAAGAAAGCTATCCGGTATGTCAAGTTATTACAGGTTGAATCAAAGCTCTAAAGGTAGAGAGACTTGCATTTAAATAGTGCATTTCATAACTCAGTGTGAAGAAGAACCTTTTTTACACAGGAGGCAGTTATCTGGAACTTGCTGCCTATGAGAGTGATGGAAACAGAAATGATTAATGATTTAAAAAAGAAGTTGGATGGGCACCTGGGAGAAATAAATGTGAAGGGTTACAGGGATGGAGCAGGGGAATGGGACTGAATGGATTGTTCTACAGAGATCTGACATGGACTCTGTTAAATTGTTATATTATTCATAAAGAGCTAGGAACTAATTGTTTTGTGAATATATATTCCGGGGTGCCACGTCTACAGCTGCACTGCAATCATGTGCCGAGTATCAATGTTTCAGTTTATCAGTCTATATACCACAGGAAGAGCAGAAGGAAATGCACTCCATGAAACTCGAGCATTTTGAGTGCAAAGGTGTTTGTTTCTAACTTATGAGAACAAGAAGACATAACATGGTGGCAGCGGGAATATCTGTGAGAAACATTTTAAACAAATTTAATGCTGAATTAGATTGAAAGATCAACCCAAATTAGTGCCAGAGAGAGAGAGGAAGAAAGAAAAGCTGAGTGAATCATACAAAAATGAAATGGCTGCCACAGCAATAAACATCAGTTCCAGCCCAGGATAAATTGGGAGGCTGATGATATCATAGAGACATTTGAGAAGTTTAAACAAAAGTGAAGACTGACATTCAGTAGCTTTGTAAAAAGCACTACTGAAGAGGAAAAGATCAGTTACACCGTTTTGTGGGTAGGAGCTAAATGATTAAATTTGTTCAACAGCTGGGAGTTGAGTGAAGACAGCAATTTTGAAAATTTTTGAAAAATTCAGCACATATCTCCAGTGAAAGTCAAATAATTGGATCTACCAATATGAATTTTAGGACCTGAGGCAGGAATCAGGTGAGCCTGTTCACAATTTAAGGCTGAGAAATGCAGCCAGAAAATATAAATTTAAGGGCACAGATGAAATGTTACCAAATCAGCTCACTTGGGGTTCTGCACATCATGAAGTCCAAAAAGAATTGATTGGAAATGGCAAACTCACAATATTGCAGGCTGTAGACACTGCCAGAGCGCAAGAAGCCATGAGCAGACAGATGAGGGCACTGCCTATCAAAATGGCTAGCTTTCAGTTACGTCAAGAGAAAGACAGCAGGTTGATGTGGTGAAACAACAACAAATGAATACACATCAGAAAGAGAGAGAGATGTACAGGCGCTGTGGACAACATGAGTTCACGGACAGAAGGAAATGTTCCACATATAGATCAAGCTGCAGAGCTCGTGGAAAGCCCAATCACTAGGAAAAGATGTGCAGAAGGAAAAAAAGAAGATGACTAATGCATTATCAGAGACAGAGAACAGGGTGAATGAGAAGGAAGAGAAACCAAAACATTCATACCCTGGAAATGATGATGAAGTTGAGGACACAACAGGCATAGGAACCATATAGCTGTATGAAATAGCTTGATGCAACAGTTCCCTGAGAAAAAGAAATTCACACATACATTCAGATCAGGAAGGGAGTGACAAATAAGCCCAAATTCATAAATCTGAAGCTGAAGCTTGATTTCAAAGCACAGAGTAACATCATCCCACTTAGACTGTACTAGAAAATCTTTCCTGAAAATTTGAAAGGAAATAGTTACCCAAGGAAAGATGCTCTGAAACTGAGCTATGTCCTGCTAATGGTATGTGGGGGAAACTGGGATTCAACAACTAGGAGCAAGCCAAACCAGAGGGACTGTTATGAATGGGGAGAGAGATGGTGGGATACCTTTTCTCTTTTCTCCTCACGTCTTGGTTGCCCACAACTAGATGTGTTTTAGAGGGAGTGTTTAAAACCTTTTGAGTGTTGTGATTTTCAGTAATAGACATGAACCAGGCTATTGGTAGATCCAATTATTTGACTTTCACTGGAGATATGTTTAAATCAAAAGGGAAGATAATACTTACTCACCCAAAACTTTGAAATGTAAACACAATGAAACATACACACTCCCTCATACATACAGACACATGTAAATGTGGATTCTAGAGACAAAGCATGCGTTTAGGTTATTAGCACAACAGTCACGGGTTGGAAAAGTTGACGGATCAGCCAAAGGTCCATTGACTTCAGGCAGGAGTTTCAGATCCCATGGTGGACAGAACTGGAGAATCCTGGTCCAAATTTCAATCCTTTAAGGTGCATGCACTGCAGGCCTGGATGGGTTCTATCTTGTGGTTCTTTGGATGAGTGGAAGTTGAAAGCCTCTGGGTTTGCAAAGTCCTAGCCAAGTTTCTGTAGAGACAAATCTTTGCTGGTGGATACAAGTTAGCCCCTCTCTTTTTCTCACTCTCGGCTGACTGGTTGCTCAGGCAGGGTTCTATTCTTCTTGTTGGAAGAATGATCTCTTTTGTGCCCTGTTGGTTTCCAGGCTACTCTGTTTCCCATTGGTTCTTGGAGTAATAAGATTTGTTATCTGAATTCAGTTTTGATTGTGACCATGTGATCAGTACTTCTGCTGTCCACAAAAAGGATTCAAAGTTAAAAGCCATTGCTACCCAATGGAAGATGAGTGATGGCTACTCACACCTGCTTTTGATGAACTGGTTTCTCTACAACTCTTTTTGTTAAGGGTTGAGCTCAGAGGCACTACATCTGAGAGACTAGTGGTTTTGAAATTTGCTAAAAATCCAATCAATAGGAGATGTAAAATTCACAAATGGTTTCACATTTTGGATGCCTTTTCTAAGGAGGGGCTGCACCCCCAGACATTTACATTTTAAGAACTTTTTGGAGACCTGAATTAACTTTTTTCTGTGCAGAAATCACAAAAGGTCACCTGACCCTCAGCAGCTACCTTTGCAGCACATTGTCCACTTTTCAAAAAGTCCACTTTGCAAAGTCCATATCTTGAAAGTTAGGAATGTAATATATTTACTAGGCATGCCAGGACACACAAAGGAAAAGATGTTAACTGTATGTTCTATGTCACTGAAACAGATGGTCCTGCTTTCCTGAGGTTGAGCAGTTGTGAAGAGCTACAACTTCTCTCAGTGAGCCATGGGATGAAGGAAGCAACACTGCGGGTTGAAGAAATTACATCCATTGGAAAGTACGCTCCAATCAGAAGCAAGGAAGATCTGGTACAAATGTACCTGAGTGCTTTGATGAAAATGTTGGATGCTTTGAAGATTTTGAATATCACATCTTTATTGATCCAGTGAAGAAACCAATGATTCATCTCCTACATAAAGTATTGATAGAACTCAAAGGAAAACTTGAAAGAGAGATCCAATAGATGGAAGAAAAGAAGGTGAATGTGCCATTGTCACAGAGTCTACAGATTGGGTAAAGTCCATCTTGGTGAGAAAGAAGGCAAAGGGATGGTTAAAGATTTGCCTGGATCTCAAAGATCTTAATCAGTCAATAAAGAGGGATCTGTTCTGTTGAAGGGTCATGAGGACTCGAAACGTCAACTCTTTTCTTCTCCGCCAATGCTGCCAGACCTGCTGAGTTTTTCCATGTAATTCTGTTTTTATGTTAATAAAGAGGGATCACTCCTATTCTAACATTGGAAGAGAACACACCAACACTGTCAGAGGCAAAAGATTTCAGCAAGCTTGATGCCAAAAATAGCTACTGGAACTTGAAGCTTGACAAGGAATCTTTCCTGTTGACAATATTCAATACATATTTTGGCCTGTACAAATTCCTGCATTTACTTTTGGCCTTAAAGTGAACAAGGATATGTTCCAGCAAAAATTAGATGAGTCATACAGAGGATATAAAAGAGCAGTCTGCATAGTTGATGATATCCAATTCCATGAAAAAGATCATGACCACCACCTACATGAAGCCACGTAGAGAACTAGGAAAGTTGTTATCAAGCGAAACACAGATAGTGAAAGTGACAGAATGCCAGTTCTTCGGAATGGTGTACACACCTGACAGAGGCAAGCTGAGTCCTGAAAAAACCACAGCTGCCCCTGAGATGGAAGGTCCAAAAGACAAGGAGTTGAGAAGTTTCCTTGGTTTGATCCAGTACATGAGTTCTTACAGCAAAGCTATGAGGGCTGATGAGAGAAGATGTCGAGTACCAGTGGTCAGAGCCACACGAGAGGAGTGTCAACAAACTCAAAGAAGTAGTAAGCAAGGAGGCAAGCCTGTCATATTACAACTGAAAGAAACCTGTCACTCTGCAAGTTGATGCTTTGACAAAAAGATTCAGAGCAGCCCTGGTACAAGAGGGAAAACCAACAGCATTCACATCAAAAGCACTAACATCAGCTGAGCCCAGATTTTCCAACGTGGAAAGAGCACTTTAGGCAGTTGTGCACAGATGTGAGAAATTCCATACATTTCGCTGATGGAGAAAGTTCAGAGTGGGGAGCGATCATTGTCATCTGTGCAGAGCACCAGCAAGACTGCAGAGGTTACCCTTGTGGTTTCAGAGATACGATTTCACTCTGAAATACAAGCCAGGATGAGAAATAGTGCTGGCAGATACCCTGTCTTAGTTGTTGCCACAGGGTTAACATGAAATACATGAAATATAAAGACCTAGTGAATGTAACAACCACCAAAACTGAGCCAAATTATGGATGAGACCATCAACTATGAAAAGTTACAGATGCTCTTTCAGCAAGTGATCCAAGGATGGCCTGATAAGATACAGTAAACACAGCCAGTAGTATGGCAGTACTGGTCTATCAAAGACAAAATCTCACTGGAAGATGGTTTTCTGCTGCTCAGATCCAGAATAATCATACCCAAAACAATGCAGGAAGAACTTCTCCCAAAGATGCACGAAGACAGCATGGGAATGGAGAAGTATAAGCTCAGAGTCGGATCAGCTGTGTACTGGATAGGCATCTACAAAGACATTGAAAGAATGGTGTCTACATGCAATGTGTGCCAGAAGTACAGAAACACTCAGCAGGAAATGGAGGTGATAGCTACAGAAGTACTACCCATACAGTGGTATATTGTGGCAGCTGATTTATTCACACACAATCAAGAATGGTATCTCATAGTCGCCAGACTACTACTCAAAGTTGTTTTTACCTGAAAGGTGAAAGATTTGAGAGCTACAGCAATCATCTCAGCAGTATGAGTTCTGTTCACTGAGCAAGGGATTTCTGAAAAAATAATATTTGACAATGGAACCCAATTCACCTCCAGTGAATTTAAGGAACTTGTTAACAGTATAGTTTCATCTATTACTTCATCATCACATTACCCAAGGGGACATGGTTTTATAGAAAGACATGTCCAAATGGTTGAGAGAACCCTCATGAAATGCCGAGAGACAAAGAAAAACCCAAATCTTGCCTTATTGTCACTCTGATCCACACCTCTCAAGGCTGACAAGGAATTGCCTTCAGAGCTGTTGAATGGAAGAAAGTTTAACACACTCTGCCAAGCAAGATACTCCCTCTAAGTGACCAAGAGGAAGTAAGACCACAACTCACTGATGCCCAGGTAGAAGGAGGTCAATGCTTCAACAATTATGCCAAATCCCTGCCTGAGCTGTTAAGAAGACAAAACAGTACATGAGCAGGATCCAATTGTGAAAATCTGGAACTCAGCAAAAAGTGTTGGTGGAGCTGAGATTCCAAGATCATACATCATTGAGTCCGAAATCAGTAAGCAAATGAGAAGGAACAGAGTCCATATTCGACCTACACCTAAGCTGGACGAGCAGAAAAGACCATCAACACAAGCAACATCACTGACCAGTGTGACAACATCACCAGCATCACCAACAAGTGATGAAACATAACAACATCATCAGCAAGTGACACAATATTAGCAACATCAAGCACAGTTCCTACACCACAAGGAGCAGCATGCATACTGCCTGCGCATCGTGCCAACTCACCACTGACAGCAATGAATGTCAAATCTACTAGACGGTGGCCCAAGCTTCTAACACCTAAGCTGTTATGTGAATAATATTTCTTGAAAATAAAACAAGTTATAAAAGGTTCTTAAGGTGTTTAGTTTATTTATAAAAGTTAATTGTCTTTAATTCAGAAAAAATGTTAACAATTGGAATAATTATATTGATATAGAGTTTTTTTTTAAAAAGAGGGATATTAAATTGTTCTATTATTTATAAAGAGCTAGGAGCTAATCGTTAAGTGAATATATACAGTATTCCAGAATTCCACAATTTACTGTTGCACTACAGTTATGCGCTGTGTAACAATGGGCTGTAACTTCCTACTGTCAGCAGAAGGAGATGGCCTGTCGCAAGTACAACAAAATAAGACACACTTACCTGCCCAGCAAATTAACGCCAACCATTCCAATCCCAGGAGGTGGTTGGGGCCTACATCGAAGGACTCCTCTCAGGCCCCAGCGAAGTGCAACTCCGGCGAAGCCATGCAATGACACAACCGGACCAGGGAATGCCCCGTGAGGGCAGCTTTTGGCAGGAGCCATTTAAATCATCAAGGTGAAGAGCCAAGGATTCCCCATAATTTTAAAGATACTTCCCAGCTTCTTAAAACAATTTTTTTGTTATTTCTTTTAAACAGCTAATGCTGTTGTTATTGATTAATTTTAAATGTAATTATTTGATTTCTTTTAATGATTGACTATAATTTTTAGTCAATATTTTATGTGAACTTAGTTTTTCTTATTTATTTTAAACCTGTAATGTTATTAAATAACTTTAAGTGTAGCATGCTTATCTTTGCATTTAGAAGATGGTAACAATGCAGTGAAGAAGAGGAGTCAAAGCTTCACAAATGAGGAATTGGATATTCTATTAAACGAGGTGGAAGGAAGGTGCGTGTACGTCCTAGGGTGTGGAAAACCTAAACATCCAAGGAAACAACAAACAGGTTGTAGCAGTTCTTAATGCCAATAGCATTGTGCCTAGAACGGTGGATCAGTATCATAAGAAACAAAATAATTTAATGCATTCAGCCAGGATATGTAAATATCTGAATACATAAAGTAATTTTTGAAACTTAAAACCCTAGTTGGTGTTTTTAAAAATTAAGAAAGGTCAGAAATGCTTGTTTATGAGGTGTGAAAAATGCAGTTGCCGTGGAGATACTTTGAATTAGTTATATCCAATCTTGATAAGACCATACGTTCTTCGCTAACTGCTGTAATCGTGGTCGAGTTGCTAGTATTGTTGTTAGAGTTGATCGGCAGATACTTCTTGGGTGGAAACATTAAGTTTATTTACAATGTACTCAGCAGCAACTACACATGTGCTTTCAACTCCAACTCCATCTCTAAACTGACTGCTACTCTCCTATTGGTTACTACACATCATGTGATCTTCCTTACTAAGCATTATTCTTAAAGGTACATTGCACACTAAATAAAACGATAATTACTACACTAACTTTGAGAAGTGTCAATTCACAGCTGCAATACTAGGCCTCAACAGATGTTTGCCAGCATCTGCAAAGATTGACTCAGCATGTGCAGGCTTCTCAGGGGCAGAATGAGCTTATGAGACAGCACAACAAGTCTCTTTGTCAGATCCTAACTGAGCTGATAGCACCTGCAGCTGCACCTTCTGGCCGGCCAGGAGCTGCCTAGTTCAGAGACAGTTGCTGCTGGGCATGTTGCAGAACCGGCACCTTCTGTCCAGCGGCCGCCCAGTTTAGAGAAACCTTCTGCTGGAATTGCACCTGTGACACTGGAGGTTACTTCACGGGGGATGGGGACAGAGGCAATGCAGAAGGGAGTATGGTCCCTCCCCTCTCCCTCCAACGCTGCCTCCTCTACCTCATCCACCCCATTTATTATGATGAATATTTTCTTTGTTTTTCCATTGCATTGTGTTCCGTATTTATTGTGCTTTTGGCCACTGACTTGACTGTAAACTATATTTTGTTACATTTGACTTATTTTTTGGTTTGTGTTGTTTATTAGTATATTTAAGCCTTAATTTAAAAATGTTCCAGTTCAGATTTGTTGTTGATTTGAGCTATGTTATTCAGTTATAGTTATCTTCCATTTAAACGCTCAGTGTTTTTGATGTTGAAGTAACACATTTGTAGCGAGAGGGGGCAGCACACCCGCCAACAATTAGGAGGCCTATTAAGGCCCGTAAGTAATTAAATAAGCTGCATTTTTCACTGCCCGCTTAATCGTTTGGTTGGCGGGCAGGCAAATAGGCCAGGTGGCCTTTGCATTTTTAATGAAACCTCATCCACGGGCGGGATGAGGTTTCAAACGCTTATTAAAAGAACAATAAACATTTTTTAACGTCCATTTTCACTTGTCCCTCTTCATGTGACTGAGTCACATGTGGGTACATGTTTATCTCATATGTAAAAAGTTTATTTTTGTATTTAAAATCCATCAGCTCCCTGAGGCAGGCCTGCTGCAATGTTCCGGTGAAGCTCAACACAAACTGGAGGAACAGCACCTCATCTACCGACTTGGCACTTTACAGTCTTCCAGACTGAATATTGAGTTCAACAATTTTAGATCATGAACTCTCTCCTCCATCCCCACCCCCTTTCTGACCCCCCTTTTTTCTAATAACTTATATAGATTCTTCTTTTCCCACCTACTTCCATTATTTTTAAATATATTTCCATCATTGTTTTATCTCTACCTTTTAGCCTATTTTGATCCCTTCCCCCCACCCCACCCCCACTAGGGCAATCTAGGGCTTGCTTATCCTGCTTTCTACCCTTAATGTCCCCATTAGCACATTTCTTAGCTAATATCACCACCGTCAACACCTCTTTGTCCTTTTGTCTTTGACATCTTTTGGCAATCTTCACCTATCACTGGCCCTCTATCCGGCTCTACTTGTCCCATCCCCCCTTAAACCAGTTTATATTTCACCTCTCTTCTATTTTTCCTTAGTTCTGTTGAAGAGTCATACGGACTTGAAATGTCAACTGTGCTCCTCTTCGCAGTTGCTGTCAGACCTGCTGAGTTTTTCCAAGTATTTTTATGACTCCAGATCAAGTGTGCAATCTGCTCTGGATTCTGGAATACCTGTCAGAGAGATAGTTCACATCAGCTTACAGAAAGCTTGCATATGTCCTTTTAAGAATTACATTTTACTAAAGCATATGAAATAGCCAAATTACAAAGCTGTAAAAGTAAATGCAGAACTCCTTTTTAGCTTGACACTGCCCAGGACAAAGCAGCTTGCTTAATTGGCACCATATCCACAAACATTCACTCTCTCCACCACTGAAGCACAGCAGCAGCAGTGTGTGCCATCTACAAGATGCACTGCAGGAATTCACCAAGGCTCCTTCGACAGCATCTTCCAAACCCATGACCACTACCACCTAGAAGGACAAGGGCAGCAGATACATGGGAACACCACCACCTGGAAGTTCCCCTCCAAGTCACTTACCATCCTAACTTGGAAATGTATCATCGTTCCTTCACTGTCGCTGGGTCATAATCCTGGAATTCCCTTCCTAACAGCGCTGTGTGTGTACCTACACCACATGAGCTGCAGTGGTTCAAGAAAGCAGCTCACTACCATCTTCTCAAGGGCAATTAGGGATGGGCAATAAATGCAGGTCCAGCCAGTAAAGCCCACATCCTGTGAATGAATTTTAAAAGATACTATTTAACAGGCTTCTAAGGATCAGCATTGCATTAAAGGGACTTTAGACCAGAAAACACCACATTGCATTAAAATGCATTGTAAACACATATTTTACAGAATAACTTTAGCTGAAGCTTTTACAGACACTTCTATGAGTCAAACCAACCGTGTTAAATATGAAAGCACTTTTTAATGGAATAAACAGCAGAATTGCACAACAAAATTGTAAAGAGATTAAAATTTCTATCTTTCTTACACTTTCTGCACATTACATGTAATCTCAACACATGTTAAAAATATATATTTAAAAAATCACCCACCTAAAGAATCTCTTCGAAATGCCTGCTGCCTCTCTTCACTACAGTTGGACCAATAATGGAAGTGTGTAAACAAATCCACGTCAGTGCTTGCCTATTATCAGGGCATCTAGACGAAGTTAGCGCTGTCATATCAATTTAAGTAGGAGCCCTTCAGTGTGGTGTACTCAGCTGTGCAGTTAAAAATCCCGAGTTGGAAGTTCGAATGCAGCGAATGATTCCTGAAAATTTCAAAAACTGAGATATTTAATGTGTCTTCAGCTGCCTACATTGGCAACAGTTGCCATAATTATGTAAACAAATGATTTGCACTTCAAGTAACTACTTTCTGACTCCACATACGTAAACCCTGGCAGGGAACAGGAGTATTGCACCCGAAGTGCATCATCACTGTGCCCAGTCCATTGGCATTTCCTGTCCCCTGATTATTAACGTAGTGCAGGGCCAACCCAGTGAAGGCCTTTCCCCAGTGGGGCCTAAAAGCAAGTGTAAGAGTAGGAATGTAGAGGGCACCTGCAGATTCCAATGCCTACAACTTCTCATAGGCCTCTCAGATCAGGGCTTTCTGGCTGCTAATCTCCAAATGCCTTTGAAACATTCTGGGAGATAAAGGTAGTCACATCATGGGGAATGTTAAGTAACATTTACCTGCCTGTTTTCGGCCTGCCCTTGAGACCCCCATGGACCTTCCAGCAGATGGAGGCACAAGACAGAGTTCACTGGCTATCCCTGAATTGAGTTGCTTAGGCAAAAACATCCCAGGAACATTGGGTGGCAATTTAGGAATGGCCCCCACTTGACGACTGTAGATGATGGCCTAATATTCCACTTGCAAAGATTCTGAAATCCACAGCAACATAAAATGGGTTGGACTTTAGCACCCAGGGAAACTGGTGCTCCCTAGACTCAAAGATAAGAATATCCTATGGTCTGCACAGCAGATGCATAACAAGAAAGCCACACTGTTTACGCATACTGAGAATTCACAACATTTCAAAATGGATTGTACCTGGGACTAAAACCCAAATGACCACAATCGGCAGGCTTTTGCATGTTGGAAAAATGTTTGTTTAATACTCGATAAAGTTTTAAAGAAAGATTATATTCTGCAATTGCTTTCCCCATGCAGCTTTGCTCTAAGGATAAGAAGACACAGCAGTATGCAGTGGAAATCACCAACAGGTTTGAAGCACCACAGATGGTGGCTTATGAGAGAATGCCACAAGACCTTTGGCAAACCGCAATAACAGTTCTCTGGGATGTAGCAAAAGAAATGGGATTTGAGCAGCCCATGAAATGGAAAGGATGGATATTTGATGAGACTTTTTTCCCTGATTGAAGCCAAGAGGAAGGTAAAGAGAGAAAAGGATGTGGATGTGGATTCAAAGAAAGCTGAGAGTGGATGAAGAGAAACAGCTAGATGACCTGTGTGAGGAATTAGAAGCGGAGAATCAGAAAGGCAATGTACAGAAACTTTTCCAAATGGTTCAATTAGTTACATGAAACTTTCAATCTTGCCTGCATTGCATTCAGGCTGCTTCTGCCAAGAATGAAATGGAAGTGAAGAAAATTGCTGCACAATAGCTTGAATATTGTGAGTACCTTTACAAGGATGACAGTGAATTGGAATTTAAAGGCCAAGTTGGATGTTAGCCTCCCGCATTTTGAGCTGAGATTCAGTGAGCCATTCATCAGGCAACCAGCCATAAGGCCGCAGACCCAGACTATATACCAGCAGAATGACTTAAGGGAGGAGGAGAATCGGTAGTGGACGCTCACTATAGAATATGTGTGGCACTGGCCAGGGCATTGGATTGACTCTCACCTTCATTCCTCTTCTAAAGAAAGGTGACCTGAAGCAGTGCACCAATTAACAATTGCTTTGATCTCCCATGCTAGAAAAGTCTTGCTCAGGATCATCCTGGAACAGATCCAGACAAAAGACAGAGTGAGCTTGCTGATGAGCAAGCAGGATTCTGACAGGGAGAGGTTAAGTCATTAATCTTAGAATCATAATGCACAAAGCCCAAGAACAGCCAATCAGCAGCCGGCATACATGTGATTGTAAGAAGGCACTCAATTCGGTCTCACATGAGAATCACTGATTGACAATGTTAGACGTGGGATCGCCACCACATTTAATCAACTTGCTAGCAAAGCTTTTCCTTAAGCAACGAGTTAGGGTCAGAGCTGCTGGCACCCTCTCAGAACGTTTCAGAGTCAAAAAGGGTGTTAGAGGGGGGAGTGTCCTCTCACCATATTTATTCAACATTCTAGCAGAAATGGTTATGAGAGACACATTTGATGGATATAAAAATGGGATACCAAATGGCGGGCGGTGAGGTTTGAATCTTCAATATCCTGATGACATTTTTCTGCTCATTAACTCAGTGGAGGAGCTACAGGAGTTGGTGAATTGTCTTGATCAAGTTAATCAGAAATAGTCTCCTGTTTAATGTCGGCAAGACAAAGATGATTGGGATGGAAGGAAAGACCTGCAAGATTCTGATTAATGGAGTTCAGCTTGAACAGGTTTACAGCATCCGTCATCTTGGGTCAGTCATCACAGAAGATGCAGAGACTACCAAAGAAATTCCGGCTAGACTTAACAAGGATCATGGCATGTGAACTCACTTAAAAGAGTATGGAGTAGCCACAGCATCTCAATTCAACAAAAATTCATCTGAAAGTCCTTGTGTGGAGGGTGACAATGAACGGCAGTGAAAGCGGGACAATCAAGAAGAGTGATGAGGCTCAAATAAGAGCATTGGGAATGAAAGGACTCAGACTGATATTACATGTGTCATGGATGGCCAAGCGGACAAACAATTGGGTCCTCGCGAAAGCTGGTGCTAAGAGGAACTTGTGATATCATGGAAGCTCACAGATTTTGGACACATGATGTGAACAGGAGGGGAGTGTATGGAAAAAGAGGTAATGCCAGACAAATTACCTGGAAAACATGGACAAGGAAGACCCAAGATGACATGGATAGATAATATCAGAAGGTGGACTGGCCTGTCTATGGCACAGGCAGCAAGGGCAACAGAAAATAGAAAGCAGTGGAGAGAGATTGTTCGTAGTATGACCAGCCCTCGGAATGAGGATGGATGAAAGACAAGACAAGACATGCAGCCTTTATTAAACAATCAATGTAACAAGGTAAATTGATCAATTGAAGAAGTCCACAGATAATGTGTCATTAAATATAAAGCCATTAGATCACAGGCCAAATAATTATCTACATATATGCTTATATATATATATAGTATATATTTTATATATATATATTATAGATTAGCACCATCCAGTTAAGTTGAAAAACAACCTATGACTGTCACATTCAGGAAAGGAACAAAAAAAAGAGAAATGTTCAGGTTTTTGTCTTAACTTACATATTAATGTACAATATGATTTGGACTGTACCATTTCAAACATAGATTATTTGTCATAAACACAGTTTTGCAAAATTGTTCTGCACAGATTGAAATGGGATGATTCCATTGACAAGATTTATGTTGTTAAAACGTCAGAGCTCGACAATGTTTGTGAGAACCGTTTGTTTCAAATGACATATTTATAAAGGCAAAAAAGGCTTTCTACAATATCTTGAATTATGAACTTCACAATGTATTTCTGACAATGGATATTTTTCCATCCCATCTTATTATACATATGGTTTTCAAGTCTACTTGGAGTGTGCAGGAGTTCTCCACATCCAGGAGGACTATCATTGCTACAGTTGACATGGTTTGACCTATGCAGGATAAAGGGTTAACAAATGGGATATGCTAATTTATGATATAGATGATAATGTACCACTGACACTAGTCAGTCGTGTGTTAGACCCGAGAGAGAGAGAGAGGTTGGAATTATGCCCAGGAGCGATGTGCCTCATAAACAAGTGTTAATCAGATACTAGAGTATGTCTGCAGTCTCATAACCAAGTCCCACACCTAGACTCCAAGGTAGGAGGACCCATCTCAGAACAATCTACATAAATGATTGATTAAATTATTTTCCAACCCAGATAAACATGAGATGGAAATGCTGATGATGACAATAACTTGCATTTAAATAAGTGCCTTTCACATGGTAAAATGTCTAAAAACAAAGGGGCAGGAAAAACAACAAACTGATCTGCAGCCCCAAGATGCGTTTCCCTAAGGCCTGTACCCTTAGCACAAAGCCTGCACAAGTTATACTAGACAAGAGTCTGGGAAGAATGTCCTCTGCAGTCACCGTCACTATGAAGCAGTCTGGGAAGAGTGTCCTTTGCAGTCAACATCGCCGTGAAGCAGTCTGGGAAGAGTGGCCTCGGCAGTCACCGTTGCCATGAAGCAGTCTGGGAAAAGTGTCCTCTGCAGTCACCGTCACTGTGAAGCAGTCAGGTAAGAGTGCCCTCTGTAGTTACCGTCACAGTGAAGCAGTCTAGGAAGAGTGTCCTCTTCAGTCACTGTCGTCGGGAAGCATTCTGGGAAGAGTGCACTCTGCAGTCACCATCGCTGAGTAAAAAAAAAAAATGAGTGACATCACAGGAAAACTGTAAACTCATTGGTTGGTAAGTAACTACTAGTTTGAACTACCTATTCTAAGTTGATTTCAGATTAAAGGTGACTACTGGGGGCCCAGGATTGGAGGCCTAACACTTCAGCTTCAACATAGCAGAGAGAGCGAGTTCCAGTTGATTTTAAAAAGTGTATTTTGAATCTCTATTCTAACTTGCTTTCGGTTTAAAGGTAAATAGGAGCAATATTTGACATTGATAAATTAAAGACCATTAGGAAATTTAAAAACAGATTGAAAAACTAATTTAATAAAATAGAGATGCAGGGCCAGGCGATGTGTTGTAGCTGCATGAAGTGGGAGCTGGTGGACCCCATTGTGGTTCCTAGTGACCACATCTGTAGCAAATGTTGGTTGCTCGAGGAACTCCAGCTCGAGTTGATGAGCTGGAGTCTGAGCTTTGGACACTGCAACACATCAGGGAGGGGGAGAATTACTTGGACGCTGTGTTTCAGGACACAGTCACAGCCCTTAGATTAACTACCTTAAATTTGGCCAGAGGTTAGGGACAGGAGGGTGGAACTATGAGTGAAGCAGGTAGAGGGATCCAGGAAGTAGCATTGCAGGAGCCTCAGCCCTTGCCCTTATCCAACATGTTCAAGATTCTTCTTCCCTGTGTGGACAAGATTTAGGGACTGTAGGGAGAATGAGCAAACTGACCATAGCACCATGGTACAGGGAGCCATTCAAGTGGGAGGAGAAAAGAGAAATGTACTTGTAATCAGGAATAGTATAGTTAGGGGAATAGATACTGTTCTCTGTAATCATGATTGAGAATCCTGATGGCTGTGTTGCCTACCTGGTGCCAGAGTTAATGATATCTCATCTGGGCTGCAGAGGAACTTGGAATGGGAGGGGAAAGATCTAGTTGTTGTGGTCCATGTAGGTACCAATGACATAGGTAGAATGAGGAAAGAGGTTCTGCTGAGGGAATATGAACAACTAGGGGCTAAATTAAAAAGCAGAACCAAAAATGTAATAATCTTCAGATTACTACCTGAGCCACGAGCTAATTGGCACAGGGTCAATAAGATTAAAGAGGTAAATGCATGGCTCAAAGATTGATGTGGGAGAAATGGGTTTGAATTCATCGGACATTGGCACCAGTACTGGGGAAAGAGGGAGCTATTCTGTTCAGACGGGCCCCACTTGAATCATGCTGGGACCAGTGTCCTGGCAAATCGCCTAACTAGGGTTGTAGAAAGGACTTTAAATAGTGGGGGGGAGGGTTCAGTTGCATAGAAATATAAAAAAAATCAAGGTTTAAGGAGAGGGTAAGAGTGCAGGTTAGTGACAAGGCTGATTGTTTCCAAAAAGTGAAAGGAAGGGACAGAGTGTGTGAATGCCATAATGCACCAAAGAATCATGTAAGAGTAGGGAAATTGACAATAGGGCAAACTTAAAGGCTTTGTATCTGAATGTGTGTAGCATTCAGAATAAAACTAATGAGTTTACAGCGCAAATAGAGATAAATAGATATGATTTGGTGGCGATTACCGAGATGTGGTTACAGGGAGAGCAGGTTTGGGAGTTGAATATCCAAGGGTACTCTGTGTTTTGGAAGGATAGGCAGGAAGGAAAAGGAGGTGGTGAAGCTTTGTTAGTAAAGAAAGAGATCAGTGCTATAGTAAGGAATGATTTAGACACTAGAGAGCAAGGCTTAGAGTCAGTCTGGGTAGAAATATGAAATAGCAAGGGAAAGAAGTCCCTAGTGGGAGTAATCTATAGGTCCCCAAACAGTAGTACAGCAGTAGGGCATAGTATAAACCAGGAAATACTGGGAGCATGTAAGAAAAGAATGGCAATAATCATGGGTGATTTTAATATGCATATAGACTGGACTGATCAAATTGGCAAGGGTAGCCTCGAGGGAGAGTTCATAGAATGTATTGGAGATTGTTTCTTGGAGCAATATGTTGTGGAACCAATCAGGGGGCAGGCTATTCTGGATTTGGTTTTGTGTAATGAGATGGGATTAATTAATGATCTCAGAGTAAAGGATCCTCTAGGGAAGAGTGATCATAGCATGCTAGAATTTCAAGTTCAGTTTGAGAGTGAGAAATTTGAGTCCCACACTAGTGTTCTGGAGTTAAGCAAAGGTAACTACATAGGCATGAGGGCAGATTTGACCCTAGTGGACTGGGCAGGAAGACTACAAGGTAGGACAGTTGATGAACAGTGGGAGATATTTAAGGAGATATTCAATTCTTCCCAAGTAAAATATATTCCAAAGAGGAAGAAAGATGGTAAGAGGGGGGAAAAGCATCCATGGTTAAGCAAGGAATTTAAAGATAACATAAAGGCAAAAACTAAGGCATACCAAATTGCAAAGGTCAGTGGCAGGCTGGAAGATTGGGAAACTTTTAAAGATCAACAAAGGGTTACTAAAAAAATAATAAAAAGAGCAAAGGTAAATTATGAAAGAAAATTAGCACAAAATGTAAAAACTGATAGCAAAAGCTTCTACAAGTATATAAAAGGAAAAAGAGTAGATTAAATAAATGTTAGTCCCTTGGGGGATGAGACAGGGGAGTTAATAGTGGGGAACGCAGAAATGGCAGAGATGCTTAATCAATATTTTGCCTCAGTTTTCATGGCGGAGGACACTAGTACCACCCCAATATTTACAGGTATATGCAGAGGGTATAGAGAAGGAGGAACCATCACTAGAGAAAAAGTACTGAGCAAACTACTGGGACTTCAGGATGACAAGTCCCCAAGACCTGATGTCCTGTATCCCAGGGTCTTAAAGGAAGTGGCAGTGGAGAGAGTGGATGCATTAGTAATAATATTCCAAAATTCCCTGGATTCTGGAAAGGTTCAAGTGGATTGGAAAAATGCTAATATGTTGCCCTTATTCAAAAAGGGGGGAGGCAGAAATTAGGAAACTATAGACCAGTTAGTTTAATGTCTGTCATTGGGAAATTGTTGGAATCCTTTATTAAGGAGGTAGTAATGGGGCATTTGGAAAGTCAAATTGCAATCCATCACAGTCAGCATGGTTTTATGAAGAGTGAATCATGTTTGACTAATTTGCTAGAGTTCTTTGAAGATTTGACAAGCAAAGTGGATATTGGGGATCCTGCAGATGTAATATATCTGGACTTCCAGAAGGCCTTTGATAAAGTGCTGCACAAAAGTTTAGTACACAAGATAAGATCAGATGGAGTTTGGGGTATTATATTAGCTTGGATAGAGGATTGGTTAACCAACAGAAAGCAGAGAGTCGGGATAAATGGGTCTTTTTCTGGATAGCAAACTGTAACTAGTGGGGTGCCACAGGGTTCGGTCTTTGGACCCCAACTATTTACAATCTATATTAATAACTTGGATTCAGGGATAGAAGGTACTATAGCTAAATTTGCAGATGACACCAAAATAGGTGGGAAAGTAAGTTGCAATGAAGAAATAAGAAATTTACAAATGGATATGGCCAGGTTAGGTGAATGGGCCAAAATTTGGCAGGTGGAGTTTACAGTGGGTAAGTGTGAGGTTATCCATTTTGGTTGGAAGAACAAAAAAGTGACTTATAATTTAAATGGAGAGAAACTTCAGAATACTTCAGTGCAGAGGGATCTGGGTGTTCTCGTGCATGAATCGCTGAAAGCTAGTATGCAGGTACAGCAGGTAATAAGGAAGGCAAATGGAATTTTGGCATTTATTGCTAAAGGAATAGAGAATAAAAATAAAGAAGTGTTGTTGCAACTGTACAAGGTATTGTTGAGACCGCACCTGGAGTACTGTGCACAGTTTTGCTGCCCTTACTTGAGGAAGGATGTAGTTGTATTGGAAGCGGTTAAGAGGAGGTTCCCTAGATTGATTCCAGAGATACGGGGCTTGTCGTATGAGGAGAGATTGAGCAGCTTAGGCCTGTACTCACTGGAGTTTAGAAGGATAAAAGGAGATCTAATTGAGGTACATAAGATGCTAAAGGGGATGGACAAAGTAGACATGGAGCGGATGTTTCCCCTTGTGGGGCATTCTGGAATGAGAGGTCATAGTTTTATGTTAAGGGGTGGTAGATTTAAATCAGAGATGAGGAGGAATTATTTTTCTCAAAGGGTGGTGAATCTGTGGATTTCACTACCTCAGTGCAGTGGATGCCGGGACGCTGAATAAATTTAAAGAGGAAATAGACAGATTTTTAATTAGTAACAGGTTGAAAGGTTATGGGGAGAGGTCGGGAAATTGGAGTTGAGGCCGAAATGAGATCAGCCATGATCGTATTGAATGGCGGAGCAGGCTCGAGGGGCTGAATTGCCTACTCCTGCTCCTAGGTCTTTTGTTCTTATGTTCTATACCTACCAGAGCAAAGGCTCAGTAGTTTCCATCTCCAGTGTCTGTGACACATCCTCAGAATCATATGGAAAGACAAAGTCACCAATGAAACAGACCTTTCTTGAGCAAACCTGCCAAGCTTGCTAGCGTTAATCAAGGAAAGAAAGTTTCACTGGCTTGGGCATATGCACAGGATGGAAGGTGACCCAAAGCAAATTCTACACGGGGAGGTAGCCCATGCCAAGAGACCAGCAGGTGTCCTAAACTCCGATTCAAGGATATCGTTAAAAGAGACATAAAAGCCCTTAACATCAATCACAACAAGTGGGAAACTCTAGCTGATGATCAATGCAGATGGCAGTTCACCACCATGCCAACATGTGGTTTCAGAAACTCCAAAGCAGAGGCCAGCCCTGCAAGCAAGGCAATAGCAGAGATCATCCTGCACCAACAGCAAGGGATAACTTCATGTCTGGTATTTGTGGTAGACTTTGTATTTCCAGAACCGGCTTCTTCAGCCATTAAATGAAGTGCAGCAGGTGACCTCATATCTGACATCACCCCATCATCTCTCACAGATGGAAAGGTGCCAGCCAGCCCAGTAAACCATTCCAAGGCTCTTCACAGAGGTCGTTATCAAATAACTTTGACACCAAGCTACATAAGGAGACATGAGGGCAGGTAAAAGCTTTAAAAGTGTGCCTTAAGGCAGGAGAAGGAATTAGAGAGTTTAGGGAGGGAATTCCAAAGCTTAGATTTCAAAACTGCTGAAGGCAGGGCCGTTAATTGTGAGTGGAAAGAAATTTATGATTTCCTGCCAATTAGATCATTGCCTTCCTCAACTTTGAAAATAAAAGCCTGTCTCCTGCTCCCTCCCCACCCAACATTTCCTACTTTCCTTTCTTGAAGGCGTTGATGATGCTGGCTCTAGTCTCACAGGTGACATCCTCTAAACTCCAGTAAAGCGACATTGTTATTATGTGGGCCAAGACAGTAAGGCCCCATTATTTCTTTCTGTAGAATGAAGACGCAGGTCAGACACATCACACCGAAAGTGCGCTGTGCTTGGATTGACCTCGGTTTGTGGGTTCAAGTGATTTTACACCCACCCCCTGGTAGGATCTTATTCTCAGAATCAGGGAGTGAGAAGCTTGAAGTGTTAGGAGTGGCCACTGCTTCACGAGGCTTTGAGTGCGGAATCTCTCATTGTGGGGTCTTTGACTGTGGGATCTGTCATTGTGGGGTCTTTGACACCGTGATTTCTCATTGTGGGGTCTTTGACGGCAGGATCTCTCATTGTGGGATTTTTAACTGTGGGATCTCTCATTGTGGGGTCTTTGACTGTGGGATCTTACAATATGGTGTATTTCACAGTTGTCTCTTTCACTGTGAAGTCTCAGGCTATGTGGGATTTATAGACCTCTTACTGTTTTAGGCCTTGTTCTTGGCCATCCACACTGCTCCCCTGGTGGATACACCATTGGACTTCTGAGAGGGAAATAAAGCTGCAGGTATCATTAGGTTTTTTCCCATTATTTCCCTGTGATTACAATGGCTGTGCCTGGTGTCGGCACCCCTCGGTGACTACCAAGCAGCCAGCACTCCCTTGCAGGATCCAGCAATCCTGAGGCAATGTAAAGTGTTACAGACCCTATAACATGTGGAGTCTTGTGATTCGGTTTGGTAGCTCCCCTGCCCCCACTGGTCTTAGCCAGAAGCTCCAGGTTCAAGTTCCACTCCAGAACTTGTTGGCCGCAGAATGAGCGTTCATAGCATGATTCAACAAGTTGATTATCGTCCTACTAATCCTTCCAACATTTCCCCACTATTCCTCAAAGAGAAAAAATGTGCACGAAGGTGTGGAACAAACAGACTCTATAATATGGATTCCTGTCACTTTTTTCTTCTTCTTTGAACTGGGAAGTGAGCACATCCTGAGTGCACAGGAGAAGAATATTGGAGACAAAGTGGCAACATGTATCACAATTCAGGCTGATTCTGTCTTCTCCCATCCATCCGTGAATATTTGTTAGCAGGGCTCACTGGACACCGTTTAAAGGCCCCTAACCTATAGATATTAAAGCCACTGTACCATACTGAGGTCAATGAATGCAGCAGAGGCCATGTTTGGAAATAAAAGCAAAGTACTGCGGATGCTGGAAATCTGAAATCCAAACAGAAAGTGCTGGAAAAAACTCAGCAGGACTGGCGGCATCTGTGGAGAGAGAAACAGAGTTAAGATTTCGAGTTGAATAAGACTCTTATTCAGACCTGCTGAGTGTTTCCATTCAAGACAGGAATGTGGAATTCGAAACACAAACAGGTCAGCCATGATCGTATTGAATGGCGGAGCAGGCTCGAGCGCCGAATGGCCTACTTCTGCCCCATTCCGTGTATTCATCTGTTCCAGCACTTTCAGTTTTTATTGCAGGCCAGATACTGAGTGGGGTTTGCCTGCACTGAATGATTAAGATCAAATCATGAAGGCAGAGTTACTAATGAAGCTTGAGCAGAACTTCTTTCAGGTCAAATTTTTGTGATCAGAATGAGTAGATTTCAAAAGTTAGGAGGGAAGAAGAGATGATTTTTGCTCTGCTTAAGAGAATCAGAAGTGTTACACTGAGTTACATTGAGCCAACAGCACAGAAACACATCACCCAGCTCAAATAGTGTAAGAGCATTTAGACCTTTAAACTTTTCCAAGCCGGTTATTTTGAAGTAGAATAAAGTTGTTAAGTGCAACAAGTCTGTTAAGTGTTTGACTAAATTTAACAGTGTTCTTTGAGAGGTACTGATGGGTTGGGTAAACTTCTTTGAAGAACTTACTGAATTGCTGAACTGTGGAACATTAACCTTGTTTTTCCAGAAGCCTGATAAAACCAGACAATGTAATCAGTCTGGATGTGGCCACAGGGTTATGAAACAAGACATCAGTAGCTAGAAAGAGAGAAACAGACCTTGAGGGCTGTGCAAAGCAGGACACAAGTTAACGAGTTTTGCAGATTGCGTACCGTGACCTGACCATCTGCAGGCAACTTCCACAAATTCTTATGAGTTAATAAATGTCTGTCGATGGGCTTGGGATATCTATGTTTGAGAGGTTGACAGCTCAGATAACTGAAAACGAACATCGGAGGAACGCTTCTCACAGCCCCTGCATGATGGAAATTTATCCAGAAGAATAAGAAGTATAAAAGACAGTGATGAAAATATATCAGCATTGCAGTTGGGAGGAGGTCATTTAGCCCATTACCTCGTTCAAAAGGAACTACAATCAACAAGGACTGATCATCTGTTGGCGGTTGTAAACATTGTAAGCATATCATTGGTAACTAATTTTAGATCAGTACAAAGTGCTTTGAATGGTGATTTTTAAAATTTGCTTTAAGAAATAAAACACTTATAGATGGCATTCTAGTTGTATATCTTTGATTATAGCAACCTTACTATAATTTAGAGGTAATGATTTTGAGTCTATCTTGGAAATATAATAAATGTATTAAAAGATAGAACACATGTGTCTCATGTAATTTTCTTGTGATTATCCAAGTACGAATCAGTTGTAACCTGTGGACCCTAGGAGTAGGGTCTTACACTGGTCTGTCTGGCATATTTACTCCACACGACCTTCCTCCAACCATTCCAAGTTTGCTTATTTTAAAAATGATCACTCACCTCTATCTTCAATGGCTTTATATTCTCTTTGATGCCTCCTTTTATTGTCATGTCTACCGCATGGGTCGCCCTGGTAGATACTGAGGCAAATTAACTATTTAACATTTCTGTCATTTCACTGTGAGTTTATCTTGAGCAGTCCTTTGTAGCCCCATCTCTAGCCTGATTTTAATGTTGTTATTTACATGCATAAAAAATACATAACTATTTGTTTTTATATTCCACAATAAGTTAATTTCATTGTTCCTTTTTGCTGTTTAAATTGTTTTTGTGACACTAGTGTCTTTGTGTTCCCTTTTGCCATCCATTCCTCTTTAATGCTTATCACTTTATTCATTCATAGAATTTCATTATTGGGTATTTTGTTCTTTTTTATAATGGAATATATTCCTGCTGAACTCTATTGATCATTGTTTTAAATATTTCCCACTGTAATTCTACTGCGGCATCTTTTTCTTTTGCAGTTTTCTTTCCTTAGTTCCATTTTCATCCCCTCAAATTTAGTTCATTTACAATCCATTATTCCATTTTTTAAAAATCTCATTGATGCATTTCTCAATCATTATTTAAACCTCATTTTGTTATGATTACTAATGCCTAGATGTCCCCCTGTGCCTTCTCTTATTTGCTCTTGTTCATTCTTCACTACCAGATCCAGAAGTGATTCTTCTTTTATTGGGCCTCTTTTATGTAGTTATGCAATAATGGAGTTCAGAACACACACAAACTTCATCCCCCTTCCCCCTTTCCCTTCCTCCTCTTGCCAATTTACTTGGGGATAATTGAAATTTAACATAATTATTATTCTTTCATTCATTTCATAGATTTGCCTACATATTTCTGCCTCCACATCCCTTCCAATATTAGGTGGCCTGTAGAATACCACTATTAACATAATCAATCCCTTCTTATCCTTTGTCTTAATCCAAATGGATTCTGTTTCTATCTTAATTTTAATGATGTCCCTTTTTCATTCTGCATTATATTATCTCTAATTAGTATAGCACCTCTTCTTCTGCCCATGTTCATTTTCAATATTTTATATTGTCTCTTGTGCATATTGACATGCCAATCCACTATTTGAACACAAAACAATAGTCACTTCTGTCATGTGTATGTTACTCTTGTACCCAAGATGCTGCCCAATGCAGGGAAAGGTGATGAAGTCACTTTTGCTTTGCGATTAGGGCCACAAAGCTTTTCAGCTGCATTTATATTGAGTATGCCGTTACTGGGTATTATTACACAGTTGGACACGTTGCTACTTGTTTGTTACTTTCATCCTCAACATGCTTCCTTTTGTATGTAACTGAGGCAGAGAATGAAGAACAGCTAGTGCTTGAGGAGAATGTCATTTAAGCAAAAGATCGGTGCCCAAATCCTGTTATTTTTCTGTACAGGTAGTACAGACACAGTGGACACGTATGATGAGGTGACAAAGGAAAATACGTACTGTTTATATTGTGAGCACTGTGCTATAGGATGCAGAGACAGCAGAGGCATGTGTGTTGATACTGTTGATATACTGAGCACAGGTGACACTGTTGACACAGCTGGTGATTTTGGCACAGTTATCTTAGATTGCAGGCATTAATGGCAATGATGCATAGAAGTTGGCACAGCTGGTTTAGTTAATACAAACATCACAGTGTGCCAAGTTGACAAAGCACTCAGGTGCTCCTGTTCTTACAGATGTTGCAGCAGATCAAACTGGCACAACCAATGAAATGGGGCAATGATAGTTAATGGGAAAAACAGCTCAGTTTGTATCGCTGATTTAGCAGATTGAGCAAATACGATATGGTTGTCATGTTGTTTGTACATAATACTTACACTATCCAATATCAACCAAACTCCAGGTTGAATTTAATCAAGTAACCCCTTAACCTTCTAAGTCCTAGGGAATATAAGCATCCTTTGTGTAATGTCTCCTCGTAGCTTAACCCTTGACATTCTGGTTAATCTAGGCTGTACTCCGTTCATAGTCAATATATCCTTCCTGAGGTGTGGTGCCCAGAGCTGCTCACAGTCCTCCAGGTGTGGTCTAACCAGGGATTAGTACAGCTGAAGCATGACTTCTACCCCATTGAATTCTAGACCCCTAGTTTTTTTAGTCTTTTTGATCATTTTCTGTACTATTCCTTGACATTTTAACGATTTATGTACATGGACCCCCAAGTCCCTTTGAACCTCCAGTCATTCGCACTTTAGAAAATACTCTGTTTTATCCTTCTTTTGGGTTCAAAGTGGATGACCTCACATTTGCCTATATTGAAATTCATTTGCTACAATTTTGCCTATTCACTTAATCCACCAATATCACTTTATAATTTTATGCTTCCACGTATCCTCCTCTTTAGGCAGCCCCTCGGGATTGAGGATGACTTGCTTCCACTCCAGATCAATGGGTTCTGAGATGGCTGATAAGCCCAATGCGCAATCTGCGGACTCTGCCACATGTGGGACAGGTGGTGCTTGAAGGTTTGGATAGATGGGGTGTTTGGAGGTTTGTGTACTCTCCCCAGAACTTGACTTTCCCTCTGCATGTTCCAATGAAGTCTATCGATGTGTTTGGTGCTTCAGAATGAGCCTTCCCCATTTTTGTCAGCCACAAACCAAGGTCTCATGTAAGTCATCAAATTTGAATTTTTTGATGAGGTAATAGAGAGGATTGAAGAGGGTAATGCCATACATGGATTTCCAAAAGGCATTTGATGAAGTACCACATAACAGATTTGTCAGCAAAGGTGAAGCCCATGGAGTGAAATGGAAAGTGGCAGCATGGATACTAAGGCCGGGATTTTCCGGCTCACTACGACGAGTTCCCTTACGGCAAATGCGGCAAGCCGTTCAAATGTCCATTGACATCGATGGGAGGGGTCGGAAAATCCCAGCCAAAATTGGCTAAATGACAGGAAACAGAGCGTAGCAGTGAATTGTTGTTTTTCTGCCTGGAAAAAGGTATACATAGGTGTTCCCCAGGGTCGACACTAGAACCACTGAATTTCTTAATATATATTAATAACCTAGACTAGGGTATGCAGGGCACAATTTCAAAAATGCAGATGACGCAAAACTTGGAAGTATTGTGAACTGTGAGGATCGTGATAGACTTTAAAAGTATGTAGACAGGCTGGTGGTACGGGCAGACAAAAGGCAGATGGAACTTAATGCAGGGAATTGTGAAATGATACATTTTTGTAGGAAGAATGAGGAAAGGCAGTATAAAACAGAGAGTGCAACTCGAAAGTGGGTGCAGAAATAAACCTGTGGGTATATAGGCACAAATCTTTGAAAGTGGCTGGACAGGTTGAGGAAGTGGGTAAAAAGGCACAAGGGCTCCTGGGCTTTATAAATAGATGAATAGAGTATCAAAACATGCAAGTTATAGCGAATCTTTACAACACACCAGTTTGGCCTCAACTGGAGTATTGTGACTCATTCTGGACAGCACACTTTAGGAAGGATGTGAAGAGTTCTGAGAGGGTGTTGAAAAGATTGATGTGAATGCTTTGAGGATTCAGTTATGTGGATAGACTGGAGAAGCTAGGGCTCTTCTATGCAAAAGAGAAGGTTGAGAGGAGATTTGTTAGAGATATTCAAAACCATGAGGTGTGTAGACAGAGTAGATAGGGACAAACTGTTCCCGTTGTCGGAAGGATCAAGAACCAGAGGACACCGATTTAGGGTGATTGGCAAAAGGATCAATGGCGATATGAAGAAAAACTTTTTCACGCAGAAAGTAGTTAGGATCTGGAAATAATGTGCTGGAGGCAAGTTCAAGCATGGCTTTCAAAAAGGAATTGAACAAACACCTGAAGAGAAAACATTTGCAGGGCAACAAGGAAAGGGCGGAGGAGTGGGACTAGCTGGGTTACTCTTGTAGACCACAGGCATGGACACAATGACTTTCTTCTGTGCTGTAACCATTTTAAGAGTCTTTGGTGGAATTGTCCAAGGTTTGCACTAAGTGTGGTAGTGGATGAGAAAAAGAACATTTTACCTGTCGGCTGTAATGGTGGGTTTTCACACCGTATCATCCCATTCTTGCTTCATTCGTTATGCATTCCTGGGAAGCAACGGATCGCTGGCAGGGCAGCCTCTGATTCACCCGCCCAGCCATCACATCAGGCCTTCAGTAAAGCGGACGCTATATCTAAAGGCCACCCATGCACAGATCTAGCATTCATCATGGGATTGGAACTGATGGCTCCCAAAGAGAGGAAACGTGCTGCCCCCAGATTTAGTGACGCCTCCCTTGAGCACCTACTGGACACAGCGCAAAGTCCTCTATCCCGCTCTGGGCGAAGACCAGCAAGCCAGGTCACCAATCCACCATGGGAGACAGTGGCAGCTGTGGTCAGCACCAACACCCGACAAATGAGGACATCCACCCAGTGGCAAAAGAGGATGAATGATCTCCTGTTCTGCCAGGGTAAGTCACACTTCTCATCACTCTCAACTCACACACTCATAAGCCCATCACACATCCACAGGGATCTCACTCACTGCCAGTTCAAGGGACATCACCATTCACTTTCTCACACACACCGTCATTTACACTGCAGATTGTGTCCTCATCCCGTCCATGGCACCACTCACCACGCACACACATGCCAGGCATCCTTGTTATCTGGCCTGGCTGGTGTCCTGCTTACATTCTTTCCATCTGTATTCATGCAGGACAAGCTGGCACACAACAGAAGGGAGAGATCGCAGACTGGTGGAGGAGTGCAAGGTCCTCATGGACTTTGAAAACAGAGCCATCCAGCTGGCAGGCGAGGATCTGGACCATTCCTGTGCTGACAGTGAGGTCGGTGGTGCTCTACCAAGTGAGGATCCAACAGTGCAACATCCATCAGACAACTATGCTGTGAGTGATGTGTCCTGTTTCGCTAATTATCTCACCTTGCTTTCGCAGGCACACCTGGGAAACAGCTAATGGAGTCCATGATCCAGAGCCTCCAGTCAAGCCCCGAGGATACTTCTGAAGAGGAATCTGGAGGCACCCTCTCTGAAGTCCTGTCACAGCGCTCACCCACACCCTCCGCCAACACACACCTCGGTGGGACCTAGCTTTAGAGTAGCCTTGGGGTCACAATCTGGTGAGCACATTGCATTGTCTGATGCACAGCAGGTGGAGGCAGGGATTTCCCAGGCGTCTGGCACTCAGAGGACTGCTGGAGGCCAGAAATTTGCTGAGCCTGAGTCAGATGACAAGCCTCTGGACTTGGTCATGTCTCAGTTGCTGGAGCTGCAAAGGCAAGCTCGGGAACATCAGGAAGGAATGTCTGCTGCACTCCTCAGATTGCAAGGCACAATGGAGGAGTCTGTCCGCCTTCAATCTGATCTGATAGCGCTGGCATGTCAATGCACCGAGGTCAACACTGGTAGGATGGCAGCCGCCATGGGGACCTTGGTCCAGGACATCGATCCTGCGTTGCTGCACAGGCAGAACTCCATCACTGATGCCATAGTTGGCCTCCAACAGTGCCAACTAGGGAGGGGTGCGGGGCAGCTCAATCTCACTCCAACTTTCCCTTCACCTCAAGGAGTCAGCCAGGGAAACTCAGGCACCCACAGGGAGGAGGATCAGCAGGCGCACACTCCGGCGTCATCCACCCAGGTGTCTCTGGGATTATCCAGCCCATCTGAATCCCCTCTTCCTGTGATCCCAGCAAATCCAGCTCCACAGGCCAAGGAGGTGCCACTGCCACACAGCAGCTCCCTAAAAGCAGGCTGGGGCCCTCCAGGCCTCGGACCTCCAGGGAACACCCGTCAAGGTCATCACAGACAGTGCATAGCAGTCAGCAGGCTGCCTCCACCTCTGCTGTGGATGTCGGGGGAGCACCAAGATTTAGCAGCAGGGTTAGGAAGGCTAAGAAGATATAATGGCATAGCCTGGGCAAGGGTGTTAATCGCTTGTAGGTAAAGTTCACTATCGTAAATAAAGTCCCAACAATGTCTCCCCGCCTATGCTCCTTATTCTGATGAGCAGTGTTTGTGTCACTCAGATGTGAAACCATGGTCTCTCAAGATAAAGGCAGGTGTATTGGTCCAGGGCCTCTTCCCTGTGCTTTGTGCAGCCTTCCCAGCACACTGATGGTGCGCTTTCACAGTCACTGGACACATCGGTCATGCCTACACCTTGATGGGCCTTATGACTGCTGCCAGAATGTTCTGGGCCGGCAGCACAGTGTTTCGTCATTCTCTCTCTGTGTGCTTTCAGCACTTTTGAGGTGAGGCTGACCCCCATCTCATCAGGATCTGTACCTCATGACAGTGTGGTCCTGAAGGGTTCTGCTCACAATTAATACTACAGGATCAGGAGGAGTTAAAGTTTCCCTGTTGCATCTCCATGATATGTCTCTGTTCACAGAGCACAAGTGAGCTGCCATCAGCCAGACTGAAGTCAAACGTTCATAGATGCAATGTGAGGATCTATGGTGTCTCCTTACTGCATGCCGTCATCATCCTCCATGAGGGCCTCCCAAGCACGTCTTCCTCATCTGGCCAGCGTGATGGCCTCATTGCAATCATTCTCGCCTTCAAGGATCTCTTCACCCTCATCCCCATATACATCCTCTTCATCAGAGGGGACGTGCAACTCCTCCATCTCCTTCTCAGCCAGTTCCTCTCCCCATTGCAGTGCCAGGGCGCAGCAGACAGCAATGATGCATGACACCCTCTGTGGATTGCATTGCAGGGCTCCACCAGACTGGTCCAGGCACCAGAACCTCATCTTCAACATCCCAATGGTCTTCTCCACCAAAATACAAGTTGCAGCAATAGCCTCGTTATACCTTCACTCTGCTTCAGTCTGAGACCGTTTCACGGGTGTCATCAGCCACGTCCTCTGCAGGTAGCCCTTGTCCTCAAGGAGCCAACCCTGCAGCTTCTGTGGACCCTGGAAGATGTCAGGGATCTGAGGCTGACTGAGAATGTAGGAGTCATGGACACTCCCTGGGCACCATGTGCAGGCCTGTAGGATGCGCTTGTGGTGGTTGTACGCTAACTGAAAATGCAGCGACCTTTGTGGTCGACGTAGTTGATCATTTGTTGTCATGGAGATCAAAGCACCACGTGAGTGCAGTCGATGGCCCCCTGCGCCTATAGGAAACCTAAGGTCTGGGCCAATCCCAGCGCTCTTGCATCTTGACTTTCCTGATCCTGGACAAAATGCACAAAGTTGTGCCTTTGCAAAGATGGCGTCTGTGACCACATGGATGCATTTGCAGGTGTGAAATCCAACAGAGGTCACCTGTGAAGCCCTGAAAGGGACCACTGGCATAGAAGTTGAGCGCTGTGATCACTTTCATGGCCACGGGCATTGATGCCCTCCATACCCTAATGGTGCCAAATCCTGCAGCCTCGTTCACCCCATGTAAAATTGTGGACAGGTCAGGGGAGGGCAGGAGGCAGTGGGAAGGCCACCAGGGGAAGTTTATTGACAAACCCACTGGTTGGAGACTGTAAAATACTGCCCTTGATGCTTGTAATCAGCTGGCTGTTTAGCATTGACTGATGGGCATGGACAGATTTTTGCAGGGTATTTTTTTTCCTTTTTGCATTCTGCAAAAGTCATCAGCCTGAAACATTCACTCGGCTTCTCTCACCACATATGTTGCCAGACCTGCTGAGTGTTTCCGGCAGTTTTTGTTTTGATTTCAGATTTCCAGCATCCGCAGTATTTTGCTTTTGTAGGTTTTCCCTTAAGGGCACTGTTACTTTCTCTTCCTTTTGGTTTCTCTCAGAATGTGACATATCTGTGGTGGAAGGGGTAATAGAGTGGATAGAAAGAGTAGAGTAAGTCTTTAGTCGTGATGCTCTAAGCCAATGTGGTATGGGACACCCTGCGGATTGGGTTGGTCTTTGCTTGCCTGCCAATTTTCTATTATTTGGATATAACACTGTGGCCATGATATGGAGCACCGTTGCAGATGTCTGTTGGGCATCACATATTTTAGGTACTTAAATGAACATGCTAGGCATTTAGCTTGCCTGAAGATGCATTAATTGGTGCAGTGGCTCTTTGTTAGATTATCTTATGACCGTGATTGCTGTGGTCTGTCTTCTACTTTCTGCTTCATGGGAAACTCGTTCTGGAAAAGCTTAGAGCTAAGTTTGGCCACTTTCATCAACTCTACTCTACCAGCTAGATCTTTTGGCTATGTACATATTAATAAGCACTTAGAAAAAGCCTCTTCAATATTGACTCCAGATCAATCAACCTGGCTTGTTCCTTTGGACAACTTTTACTTTCTGCATGACATTTTGATAGATCTAAGCATTTGAAACGTGGTTTAAGGGTGTTAATGATCTGCCCTCAGCATGCACCTCATACAATCATCATTCTTGTCTCTCTGAAATAAGAAGCCTTGATTCAAGTCGATAAATTTGGTCTCCCAGAACCTATCCATCCAGTTTTCTTGATTCTTGAATTAATGGTCACACTATCAATTTGTGCAAATGAAGGAAACATGAAACTTTATTTTATATTAATTGTGCTCAGGATGTGGGTGATGCTGAAAAGTCTGTATTGATTGCACGCTCCTAGTTGATATGAGAAAATAGGGAAAGCTTTTCCCTTTGAATTGCTGCAGTCATCACGTAGATATTGCTCCCACACTGGTGTTAAATTGAGAATTCCAGGATTTTGGCCCTAGCAATTATAAGGGTCAATCTCAGATGTCCAAGTCAGGACAATGTGTGACTTGGAGTGGAATGTGATGATGCTTCCATGATGTTGTTCCCTTTACCCTTCTTGGCAGCAAAGGTTATTTTTTATTCTTTCATGAGATGTAGGCATCTCTGGCTAGGCCAGTATTTTTATTGCCCATCCTTAATTGCCCCTTGAAAAGGTGGTGGTAAGCCACCTTCTTAAGCCACTGCAGTCCATGTGGTGTAGGTACACCCACAGTGCTGTTAGGGAGGGAGGTCGAGGATTTTAACCCAGTGACAGTGAAGGAACAGTGGACAGAAGACAGTGAAGATTGGGAATTTAGGAGTTGCTTTTGGGAGTAGTGGTGACAGATTCTCTTCTCTGAGGGACATTAATTAACCTACTGGGTTTTCATGACAACCTGCAGCTAGTTATCTGCATTAACCACAAATTATTAGGTTCACTGAATTCAATTTCACATCTTGGCATGGTGAGATTGGATCTCATAACCTCGAGTAATGATATTAACATGCATGATTCTGTGTCCATGGTTACTGATCAGATGTCCAATTATGGAGTAGAACTCCTTGCTGTTCATAAAGGGAAGCAGTGGTCTGCACTGGAGACAGGATAACTTTTGGCCATGAGTGAACACAATAGCGTCTTGCACTTTGAGGAATCCAGCGGATATCTTAATCATGTAGTTAGCATTTAGAACAAGCCCTTTCAGATCAATCAACCTGGATTGGACCTTTAGACAACTTAGACAAAGAAAGGAAGCTTCCATTTTAACACTAGATAAAGAAATAAATAAAACAGCAATCTTTATATTATTCTCATCCAAACACATCCTGCCTGCGACTTTTGTGGTAATATTGTTGTTGCACTTTATTGGTATTTGTGAAACATATTTGCTGTAGGTCCTCATAGTAGTTTCTATTCACGATCTGTGTGTTTGTACGCGTGTGTGTCTGTCTGTGGGTGTATGTGTGTGTGAGGGATGGGTACCCAGAGGGCCCAATCAGTGAAACAAGCTTTAATGACCCTTGCTGCTAAACCATTATTCAAAAACTTTATCATTTGTAACAGTAAAGTGGCTCTTCAGCGAATGGAGATAACATCAAATAATGATATAGCACAGAAGGAGGCCATCATGTCTGTGCTGGTTCTCTGAACGAGTTAGCCAATTAATCTTACTCGCCTGCTCTTTCCCCATAGCCCTGCAAATTTCTCTTTTTCAAGGATATACCTAATTTCCCTTTGAGAGTTAATATTGAATCTACTTCTACGATCCTTTCAAACAGTATATTCAAGATCATAACACACAGCATAAATAGTTTGCTCACTTCCCTCCTTGACTTTCTTTTGCCAATTATCTGATATCTGTGTCCTCTTGTTGACAAAACCCTCCCGACAGTGGGAACAATTTCTCCTCATCTACACTATCAAAGCTCTTCACAAATCTGAACACCTCTTAACATTCTGTATCTTTAAGCAGAACAAATCCAGCTGTCCTGCTCTCTCCACATAAGTGAAATCCCTCAGTCATGGTAATGTTTTAATAAATCTCTTTTGCACCCTCTTTGAGATGCATTAGAAAAGTCACTATGTCGAGCCCATCATGACTAATAGAGTTTTCCTTTTAAAGGTGCTGTGATCCATTAAGTGTCTGTTAGAAAATTGCTTAGTTCTGCATTTTTGTTTATGGGTTTAAAAAAAAGGATTTTAAAAAGTGTAAGGATTAGGAGTAGGACGCAATTTTAAAAATGTATTCTTTCATGGGATTTTGGTCTCACTGGCAAAGGCCAGCATTTGTTGCCCATCCCTAATTACTCTTGAACTGAGTGGCTTGCTGGGCCATTTCAGAGGGCATTTAAGAGCCAACTACATTACTGAAGCCTGGAGTCACATGTCAGCCAGTCCAGCTGAGGATGGTAGATTTCCTTCCCTAAAGGACATGAGTGAACCAGGTGGGTTTTTGCAACAAATGATAATATTTTATGGTCACCATCACTGAGACCTGATCTGCTCTGCTTAAAATAGAGAGATTTGTATTTATTTCACACCTCCTACAAGTTCAGGCCATCGCAAAGCACTCTAGAGTCAGTGATGTACTTTGGATGGGTAGGCACAGTTATAATGCTCAAAAGATGGCAGCCAATTTGCATATTATGAGCTCCCACAAACAGCAATAAGATAATGACCAGATATCTGTTTTCAGGTCAGATGAAGTGTCATAATGGACTTGAAACATTAGCTCTGGGCAGGATTTTTACCTCACCGGGAAGGCGTGGTGGGCTGGCTGGGAGTGGCCGCGAAACTGACCCTAACCCACAATTTCACACTGGCTGGCCAATTAAGAGCCTCAATGTTGCCAGGGTGGGGGCGGGAGGAGCGCGAGCGTTGAAGTGTGCGCATGCTTGGGGGAGCATGCTGTAAAAGCTCCCTGAAGGCACAGAGCTGCCTCAGGGAGCTGAAGATTTTTTAACATTAAAAATAAAGATTTCAAAAATAGGGATAACATGTCTCTGCATTTGACTCTGTCACATGAGCAGGATCATGTTAAAAATGAGTTTAAAAAAATCTGAAACCCCATCCCGCTCTTGGATGAGGTTTCATTAAAAATGCAAAAGCCGCCTGGCCTATTCGCCCGCCCACCAACCGAGCGGTTGGATGGAGCAGCGAAAAATTCAATTTAATTAATTGAGTAAGGTCCTTAATAGGCCTCTTAATTGTCAACGGGCACGCTGTTGCCTCTTGCGCGTGCCTGCCAAGCGAAATATCATGAGTGCACGATGATGATGGGACACTCGCCCCGACATCATCACGCACTATTTCACTCCAGTTCGGGTCGGGTGCGCACCCACCCTGTGGGATGAAAATTTCTGCCCACTCCACAGGTGCTGCAGCCCTACTGAATTTTTCCTGCACTTTTTTGTTTTTATTTCAGATCTTCAGCATTTTGCTTTACTAGCCAGGGAACAACTCCTCTGTCCTTCTTCAGAATTAGAATCATGGATCTTTCCCGTCCTCCTGACAAAGCAGAGACCTCAGTTTAACAGCTCGTACAAAACCAGCAGTCCCTCAGAACTGCACTGAAGTGGCAAGCTAGATTTTAAATTTATTTTGATATATTGTTTCATCTCCACCTTTTAGCCCATTTTGATCCCTTCCCCCCACCCCACCCCCATGAGGGCCATCTCCCACTTGCTCACCCTGCTTTCTACCCTTCATGTCCCCATTAGCACATCCTTTAGATAATATCACCACCATCAACACCCCTTTGTCCATGACATCTTTGGCAGTCTCTTCTTGGCCTCCACCTATCACTGGCCCCCTATCCAGCTCTACCTGTCCCACACCCCTCTACCAGCTTATATTTCATCTCATTTCTATATGTCTTAGTTCTGATGAAAGGTCATACGGACTTGAAATGTCAACTGTATCCCTCTCGGCAGATGCTGTCAGACTTGCTGAGTTTTTCCAGGTATTTTTGTTTTTGTTCTAGGTTTCCAGCATCTGCAATATTTTCCTTTTAAGCTAGATTACCTGCCAGAATGGGATGTGAACCCACAACCCTCTGCCTTTGACAGCTACCCTCTGTACCACAGCTGACACATGTTTAAAAGGATATGAAAAGTGATGGAGAAGATTGGAATTGAAATAAAGCATTCTAGCTCACCCTTGTCAGTTAAATCCATACCTCCTCTCAGAATATCTTCATGTCCCTTCATCTTATCGCAGCAAACCTTATCCTGTTAAAGTAGGAATCTCTATTGTGTTTTTAAAAAATACTTCCACCAAGTTTAAGATAATTGCCAATAAACCTTGAGAGTTGGGGGTGCGAGGGAGAGGAAGAAAATTATTTCTACTCAGCAAGTTTTATAATCTAGAATCCATTGTCTGAAAGGGCAGTAGAAGCAGATTCAATAATAACTTTTAAAAGGGAATAGAAGAGAGTTGGATTTATTACCTGAGAAGAAAAAAACATTGAGCACAATGGGGAAGGAGAAGGGGAGCTGGACAAATCAGATAGTTGCAGCATAGGCATGGCAGGCTGAATGGTCTCCTTCTGTGCTATAAGATTCCATAATTCTGTTACATTATTTAAACATCCCTCTGTAAAAAGCCTCACCATTTGCAAACTGACTAGGTTTTTGTCACAGTACTTAGATAGAAAGAAGACAGTAAGTGGAACAAATCGGACAGCTTTTTCGGAGAATATGGAACACGACCCCCTGCAAGTTCCTCCTCAAGCCACTCACCATCCTGACTTGGAAATATATCGCTGTTCCTTCACTGTTGCTGGGTCAAAACCCTGGAACTCCCTCCCTAACAGCACAGTGGGTGTACCTACTGCTCATGGACTGCGGCAGTTCAAGAAGGCAGCTCACCACCACTTTCTCAAGGGCACTTAGGGATGGATGATAAATGCTGGCCTAGCCAGGGATGCCCACATCCCATGATTGAACTGTGAGGGAAATATCATTTTTTCCCAAATATTACTATGGGATACTGAAGAAGGCTTATGGGGACTATGGGTAAAATTTTTAGCTCTGCAGGCGGGTGCTAGTCTGACCCGACCGAGCGTCAAATGATGTGTGACGATGTCGGGCATGTGTCCTGATGCCATCGCGCACTAGTGCCGGAGTCAGCAGTGTGTCTGCCAACAATTAAAAAGTTATTTAAAAGACATTTCGCTGCCTGTCCAACCTTATAGTTGGCGGGCAGGTGAAAAGGCCAAGCGGCCTTTGAACTTTTTTGGAAACCTCATTCACAGGCGGGAAATAAAAATCAAATAAAAACTTTATTTTTTCATTATAACATGTCCCTGCTCATGTGACAGAGTTACACGAGGGGACATGTTTCATTAAATTTTTATTTTATTAATTTTTTTTCATATACCTTCATCTCCCTGAGGCACTCCTTCCCCCGCCCGCACAGGTAGCGCTGAGCGCTGCCACTCGTGTTTCACACTGGGCAGGCCTTAACTGGCCCACCAAAGTGAAATTGCCTTCTGGGCCCGATCGTGGGGGGCAGTCAGCTTCCCGACCACTCCTGCCAAGCTCGCACACCAAGGGCAAAATTCTGCCCTATGTATGTATGTTTGTGTGTGTATAGTTTAAACTACAGACAGTCAGACTGCAAGATTTGAATCATCAAAAAGGGTTAGGTGTAAAACAAGCATTCAAAATGGAGATGGGTAAGCTAGGATGAGGTCTCAGCAGATACAGCATGAATGAAATATGCATTTTTTTTGATAAATTGAGTGGTGTTTGATTTTCAAAGGGACATGATAAGATGTTTCCAACTGGCAAGATAAATAAGGCAACATTATTAAGTTTATCTTTCCTGAAAGTGCTGGTCATAATGACAACATGAAAGATTTTTATATTCTGGGAAAAGCAATTTCCAAAGAAAGGTTGAAACAATGGGAGTTACGGATCAAAAGGGAGGAAATATATATAAAGAAAGGCGGAAAACTGCATGGGGATGGCCGTGTGAGATCATGTTAAGTACACTGTGTGAAACAGACTTGTGAAAAAAGCCTCCAGCCACCCTTGAAAAGTTTGCTCTTCCAGTAACCAAGGTTGTGTTAAAAGCCTTTGGAGTTCCATTGTCGAGTGAGAGGGAGAGAGAAGCTGTGAAATACCTCCCTTATAGCAATAGTGGGTGCTTGTGCTAATATTGCTGGATGTTGTATAGATTAAGAATCTATTTGGACTGTTAAATGAACGGGGTGTGTAGTTGGGAGTCTAGTTAAGTAGAAATCTTGTGAGAACTGTTATAAAACTAAATGTAACTGTGTCCTGTAGTCTTGTGTGTTTAGGTTTTCTCTTATTTTGTTAATAAATGTTTTAACATAATCTTTAAAATCTCTAAAGGTGGTAGTGAACTCATTACTTCTGACTTCAGTGCACAAATCTTCTCATAATAAATACAAATTGCAAAATCGTCATGATAGCGTGGCCAAGTTTTCCTTTGTGATTTGGCCAGTCTAGTAAATACCACCTGCTAGATCATAACAGAATGAAAAAAAATTACAGCCAGTTGAATGGCCTCCTTCAGAGTTGTAAGATTCATTGATTCTATGAAGTCTGCATAAGATGGTGGTCTATCCCATTTATTCACAACCTGGTGTTTCTTAGGCTTGCTCCAGTCTCCAGCTACTGTCTTAGTTGGATTTAGCTCATAGATTTTGTGCTTTATAATTACATTCTGTAATCCTCTGGAAAGACAAGAGATAATGAAAGAGTTGTGCCAAAGATGGGTTGAATGATTCAAGTTCTAGTCCTGAATTCAATAGGATTAGCCTGGATCCACCTGACCTTCTGATGGGTGTTATTTTCTGAGAAATTATGCACTATACGTATAGATTTAGATTTTGTAGCTCCTGAACATTTGAGGTTATATTGCATAAACCCGTACACAGCTGAATTCTACCTCAATGATATTGCTCCTTCTGCCTGGAAGAGCACAAACCTATTCAAAATCATTTTTAATCCCCTTCCTGGTTGGTTGCCAACCTTTTGTCAGTCTGATAATACCCTACAGGATGAAATTCTGGGATGTTGTTTAATCCCTCGGGCCTGAATTTTAATTTTGCATGTTTCACAAACAAAAATTTCCATTACTTTGTTGTCACAATCCTCTGCAAGTTTGATATGTTTAAGCTCTTTAATAATCTCAGAATTTCTATTACAATCATTTGCATATTATATCTCGACGGTCATTTCATCACATCATTGAGCATAGGTTTGGTGCATTAAAAAATGACGGTTGCTGAATGATATACACACAAATAACAACAGCTAAACATGAATCATGCACACCCAGGCCAAAGAATAAGACTAAAGATTCACACTACAAGACATTGCACACAATTATTTATTAGATTGTGCCAATTATAATAAATTAAATGGGTGAAAAACTTGCATTTATATGGTGCCTTTCACAACTACGGAGCACCCTAAAGCTTTTTACGACCAATGAAGTGATTTTGAAGTGTAGTCACTAATGTAACGTAGGGAAACACAGCAACCAATTTGTGCACAGCAGGATCTCACTAAACAGCAATATGCTAATAACCAGTAATGTTGGTTGAGAGATGAATGTTTAGCAGGACATCTGAAAGAACTCTCCTGCTCTTCTTCAAAACAGTCTGATGGGATCCTTTACATCCAACTGAGAGGGAAGAGAGGCCTCAATTTAATTATCTCATCCAACAGGTGAGTTTGGTACTCCATCAGCACTGCATTGGGAGTCAGTCTAAGTTATGTGCTTAAATCTCTGGCATGAGATCTGAATACACACAATGAGCTGGAGTCCGAGCCTTGTATACTGTAATGCATCAGGGCGGGGGAAAATTACCTGGATTTATTACTTTATTACTTATTTATTTCTTCAACCCAAGAGACAGTCAAATGCCCTAAGTTAGGTATTTCAGATTTGGTATGTGGTCAGGGACAGGAGGGTGGGACTGTGAGAGATGCAGGTATGGGGATCCAGAAGGTAGTAATGGAGGAGCCTCAGGCCTTGCAATTTGCCAACAGGTTCAGCGTTTTTGCAGCTTGTGTGGATGAGACCAGAGACTGCAGGGAGATTGAACAAACTGACCAAAGGACAGTGGTACATGGTGCCAATGAAGGCAGGGGAGCATAAAGGAATGTAGTTGTGGTAGGGGACAGTATAGTTAGTGGAATAGATTTCCAAAAGGGTGAATCCCAATGGCTGCGTGGCCTGTCCGGTGCCACGGTTAAGGACATCTCCTCAGGACTGGAGAGGAAATTGGATAGGGAGGGGAAGGACCCAGTTGTCATGGTCCACGTGGGTACCAGCAACATAGGTAGGACAAGGAAAGAGGTTAGTACCTATAGCAACACATTTTATTTGAAGGAAGTGAGTTGAGTTAAAGGAGAAGTTGTTCATTGCGAGAGCAAGTTCAGCCAGGCGGTGAGCATGGTGGTGGATGGGGACTTCTTGGGCCTCCATTCAATGAAGAAGCTAAGAGCTCTCAGGCTGTCCTGCTTGAGGGTGGAGGTATGGAGGGATTAAATATCCATGGTGAAGAGGGCCAGAAAATTGGAAAAATTTTGAAGTAATGGAGGGCATTACAAGAGTCACAGATATAGGTGGGATGAGCCTAGACAAGGAGAGAAAAAATAGAGTTAGGGTCAGAAGAAACCATTTGAGTGTGTCAGGGAAAGGCTGAAATGGTAGGTCCACCAGGGCAGTCCTGTTTATGGATCTTGAGCAGGAGAGTTGTTAGGGTTAACAATCTATCAAGTGGGGGGTAATGTGATGAGGTGGGCAGTTGAGGGGTTAGCAGGGTGAGAGGGTAGTCGGGATTGGGATGATAGTTGGGGGTTCCAGTGGGGGAATCGGTAGGGTTAGTGTCACAATGACCCAGGAGTTAGAATTTGTTTTAATATTCCTAACTTTTCCTGGGCAACTTTTCTGCTAAGAGAGTCAGAACAATCTGAAGTCTCCAATTTAAATTGGTGTATCAGATATTTCCCAGTGCAGTGCAACTGCCCATTGGAAGTTTGAACTTTCTGGGTAATTCCCATACAGTCCTTGGGTAGGGACCTTCGGGGGTCAGTCTCCCAGAATATCTTCAGGAGTACTTCCTGGCTATGACCATCCAGGGAACAGAAGATCTGGACCTTTATTTTTATCCCTGGAAGAACAGATTAGCCTGTAACAAGGACCTGTATCTTTGGCTCGGCAAGCGGGGGCGGCATACACTCGCCGAGGCGTAAAATGATTCATGGTGACTTCAGGCGGGTATCCCAATGTCACCGCGCATCATTTAGATTTTCAGTTCAGCGGGCATGCAGCCGACTTGGCTGCGCGCCTGCCAAACTGTCAAAGGCCTATTAAGGCAATTTAAATATCAATTAAACTAATAAACTGAGCTGCCTGTCCAACCTTAAGGTTGGCGGGCAGGCGAAGAGCCCAGGCAGCCTTTGCATTTTTCATGGAACCTCATCCATGGGCTGGTTGAGGTTTCGTGAAGGATTTATAAATTGAATAAAAATTTTTATAAAAATCATTGACATGTCCCAGCTCAAGTGACATTGTCACATGAGGGGACATGTCTTGAAAAAAGTTTTCTTTTCTTTATTAAAATTTTGGGAACTTAAACTAATCTCCCTGAGGCAACTCTGTGCCTCAGGGAGATTTTTGAAGCGCGCAGGACCCAACTCAGGGAATCCCCCCCCCCCCGCCCCCACCTGCACAGGGAGTGCTCAGCGCTTCCGGGCACACATTACACTGGGTTAAATGGCCCGGCCATGTAAAATGGCGGCATGGACCCAATCGGGGGCGGCGATTGGGTCCGCGCCCACCTCCGCACAATCCCCCTGACGGGGGGAATATTCTCCCCAAGCACTTATGGCTTTTGTTAAAAAAAAAAATTGAAGACAAGTCCTGGGATAAGAACCACTTAATTCTTTTCACTGTATTGTAGCATTCCATAAAGAGGATTTCATATCACCAATGTACACTTGAGCATTCAAACAGAGTAGTGCAATTCTCCAGGTATCATGCAAATCCCATATGTGGCACAGAATAACCTGGCGTATGAGGCATGAATGTTATCAACAAGGGTGAGGGTCATCCAATATAACAATTTCAACCATTAAACATGGTATATAGAGAAAACATACTCATTCCATCCATTTTCTCTTCTATTTATCACCCACTGACTAAAGTAGTGAACTCTTACTGTGGTGTGGTTTCACATGAGCTGACAGCATTCCCTTATCTGACTGCTCTAATTGACCATGTGTGTTGGCAAGCTACTTGACAAATTGGAGGGAACACAGCTGAATTAGGTCTTTTACTCACTTGAATGTTCCTTCACTGTCGCGCTGGGTCAAAATCCTGGAACTCCCTCCCTAACAACACTGTGGGTGTACCTACACCACATGGACTGCAGTGAAGAAGGCAGCTCACCACCACCTTCCACATTCTCAAGGGCAATTAGCGATAGGCAATAAATGCTGGGCTTGCCAGCAATGCTCACATCTTGTGAATAAAAAAAATGATTGCCTCATCTTCACATTGTTCAGTGTAAAATTATTGGGATAGAAATGGTTATATATTCAGCCAGGGACATTTAGAATTAGAATTGCATGAGCTGTTAAACACAGATCCTTTATTATCTCTTCCTAGCAGACTCCCTTTGTTGGTACGGCAACAATGTATGGTAGCCTCAAATAGACAAAATGCACATTGTAATTTTCAATACACTACAGGACTGGTCGTTACATTGAAGTTGGAAAGCAGAGCCTTGGCTGATCTATGGTCTTCAAAGCCAAAGGGTGGTGTGACCAACCAAATTCGCAATCCAGCTAAAATTGGTCAAGTTCATTGAAAATGGGCAAAAAACCAAAAGCTTCACACGAACACATAAAAATAACAAGCAGAAAACAAAATTAGTTGGTCTATCAAGCCTGACCCATACTCCTAATCCCGGAAGCATCACAACTAGTCACATTCAACCCTGCCTCCCGCAGCCATCTAACCTCCTGTGATAGGAAAAATAAGCAAAAATAAAACAAGAATCAAGGGGGAAAATGTCTCTCCAATTTCTGCTTGGCCCCTCAGGTGATGGAAACCAGTCCAGGAAGACACATTATCCGTGGTGCTATCAAACCACTTCCCTTCTATCAGACGTGCTCTTTGACACATCCAGTTTGAAGTACCGTGTAGTACTATGCAGAAGATTTACTAACTCAGTCACTGGGAAAGAATGCAAAACTATTTCAACTTTTGAATTTATTTCTATTAATTTTAAAAATAGTAAGGAAAGGGTTGGGTTAAAGACCACTATGTCATATCTTAGTACTCATACTAGCTAATGCAAAATAATGAGGTGTTGCTGTTCATTGTTGCTTTATTGGTTGTCTCATTAAATTTAGTCTCAGTGCATGGAGTTTTAATGTAAAACTTCAGCTCAGATTCTTGTGGTGAGCCAATGTTACAACATTGGGCCAAATCTTGCTGGAGTGGGTATTGCATGGCATGCATCATTAGTTAGACTTCCTCCAGCACCCTGCAGTTCAAATATCATTTAGGTGGAGCAAGGGCATTTGGGAAATCTGGGAGTGCAGATCCCCAGTATATCTCCTCAGTCAATGAGATTTAAAGCTTGAGAAGAAACAGAATAACAGTGCGGTGGCAGGGGTATAGGGGTTGGGTGGTGTGGGGGCATGAAATTAGAGTCAAGGTGTGGAAACAAAGAAAAAGATTAGATTAAGAGAGAGAAATAAAGAAACATGAAGGTTTTAAAAATTGCAATGTTGCAAATCTCAAAGAAGAATTGATTACCTGCAGGAATGAGATTCCTAAGTAAAATTGTTTCTTTTCTGGGCCAGAGGGGTTGATTGGCATTGCATTAACAGTCATCACATTGTTAAATGTATTAAGCGTGAGCCCTAAATTGCTGCAGCAATTTCTAAAAAATAGTGGGGTAGCTAAGTGTGAGATATTGTTTGTGCAAAACTAACAGTAAAGTGGTATGAATCTATGAGCAAGCTCTGGAGATTCACAACTCCCATTGAAGCTGATGTGTTAATCATACATCATTATTTTCCCAAGAAAACTTGGCTCACAGCCTCATCTGAAACAGAGAAAAGAGCTTAAATAAAGCTTAAAAATACTTCATGCAGTTAGCATATGACTGTGATAAAAACAAAAAAACAGCGGATGCTGGAAATCCAAAACAAAAACAGAATTACCTGGAAAAACTCAGCAGGTCTGGCAGCATCGGCGGAGAAGAAAAGAGTTGACGTTTCGAGTCCTCATGACCCTTCGACAGGACTTGAGTTTGAGTCCAAGAAAGAGTTGAAATGTAAGCTGGTTTAAGGTGTGTGTGTGGGGGGCGGAGAGATAGAGAGAGAGAGAGGTGGAGGGGGGGGGTGTGGTTGTAGGGACAAACAAGCAGTGATAGAAGCAGATCATCAAAAGATGTCAACGACAATAGTACAATAGAACACATAGGTGTTAAAGTTAAAGTTGGTGATATTATCTAAATGAATGTGCTAATTAAGAATGGGTGGTAGGGCACTCAAGGTATAGCTCTAGTGGGGTTTTTTTTTATAATGGAAATAGGTGGGAAAAGGAAAATCTTTGTAATTTATTGGAAAAAAAAGGAAGGGGGAAACAGAAAGGGGGTGGGGATGGGGGAGGGAGCTCACGACCTAAAGTTGTTGAATTCAATATTCAGACCGGAAGGCTGTAAAGTCCCTAGTCGGAAGATGGAGGAACAACCTCATCTTCCGACTAGGGACTTTACAGCCTTCCGGACTGAATATTGAATTCAACAACTTTAGGTCGTGAGCTCCCTCCCCTATCCCCACCCACTTTCTGTTTCCCCCTTCCTTTCTTTTTTCCAATAAATTATAAAGATTTTCCTTTTCCCACCTATTTCCATTAAAAAAATAAAAAAACCCACTAGAGCTATACCTTGAGTGCCCTACCATCCATTCTTAATTAGCACATTCGTTTAGATAATATCACCAACTTTAACTTTAACACCTATGTGTTCTATTGTACTATTGTCATTGACATCTTTTGATGATCTGCTTCTATCACTGCTTGTTCGTCCCTACAACCACACCCCCCCCCTCCACCTCACTGTCTCTCTATCTCTCCGCCCCCCACACACACACCTTAAACCAGCTTATATTTCAATTCTTTCTTGGACTCGAACTCAAGTTCTGTCGAAGGGCCATGAGGACTCGAAACGTCAACTCTTTTCTTCTCCGCCGATGCTGCCAGACCTGCTGAGTTTTTCCAGGTAATTCTGTTTTTGTTTAGCATATGACTGTTCCTGATCTGCTTGTCCAGCTATTGTTTAATAGATTTGCTTAATGTATTTAAATTAAAAAGTGGTCTGGCGTGATATTGCAACAATCTCAAAGACTGGAATGAAATCTTTTGTAGGTGTATGTGGGTCTAGCAGTTAAAAACAATTATTGGCAAGATTTCTTGTTCTTTTGAATAAATCTACTTCTGTTTATGTTTTTTGCATAACACTGTTAAAATGGCTTACACGTGCAATATAGGTAACGTTGGTCTGAGTTAATGCATTCATGCAATCATTTCTGTTTCTGCTTTAGTTGTGTCAGCATCATAAATAATATCCATGTTCTGCCAGCATTTATATGAGCAGTGCTAGCTAAACCAGGCATGACCTGCTGAGATGGTAGTCCTAATAATGAAAATGTATAAGTGAAATCTACAAATGGGTATTGAAGATTTCAAGTGATGGGGCTGTGATTATTTCTTTTGGCCGTTTGTTCCATTGTGGAATTGTTCTTGAGAAGAAAGACTGTTGATACACTGTCTTGGAAACAAATGGTCTTTGTAGTGTGTGTGGATGGCCACCAGGTACCTGTTTCTGTCAATTCCCACCAGTCCCTTCCATATTTTATAGAACATGGTAGCTGTAGCAATTCCCATTCCAAATCTTTGATCCAGGATGTGACACTGGTGTGTTTCCCACACTGATTTGTCTTTGGGTCACTTCAATCTTATTTATATATCTCGCCATATAAGGATCCCACACACAACTCGCATACTCTCGGATAAGATGAACAAAAATTTGGTAAGCTATAACTGCAATACCTAACAGTCACAAATAATAGCTAAGATACTGCAGTCAGCGGTTAACGAACAGCACTAGCTATTCATTATCATTAAACCCTCCCACAGATTTTCTATGGGCTTTTGCAATCTCACTTGCAGTTATTAGAAAGCTGAAACAGTGCAGGGCTCCCCAGAGAGCATGTGGGACCTGTGGGAACAGGGTAACGGATCAGAAAGATGAATACACACTGAGACACATAAACAAAATGCAGTGGATTCTGGAAAACTGAAGTAAAAACAACAAATGTTGGAAATGCTCAGCAGAGTCAAGCAGCATCTGTGGAGAGAGAGACAAAAGGAAGGTTTCAGGTGAAGATGACCTTTCATCAGAACCAAAATGAACGCTCTGATAAAAGATTATCGCAACCTTAAACGTTAATTCTGTTTCTCTCCACAGATGCTGCCTGACCTGCAAGGACACATAGAGCTGAATTTTCCCGACCCTGGTGAGGCGAGATTGGAGGCAGTGGAGGCAGGGAAAAGAGGGAGGAGTTGCGAGGGGACGGCTTCCTGACGCATCTCCACCTCTGGGGGATTTTCCCAGGGATGGGCTGGGACAAGGTCAGCTGCTCCCTCCACGGAGGATGAGAGCCAATTACGGTAACTTAGGCCTCACTTAGGGGCCATGTTGTGATGGCAAGGGTATTTTTCTGCCATCGGAGTGTCTCCTCACTGAGTATGGAGCCCACCAGCTCATTCCAACGGCCTCTCAAGGATAGGCCAGGGTGCAGTCATCAGCACATCCTTTTAATCCCCCTTTTATGGAGCTGCAGTGATCATGACCCATGAGCCATCCTGTAGAGAGTTTCCCCCTCTACCATGATGGCCAGGCAGCTGCAGCCACACTTACCTTTTGACAATTTTATAAGTCTTCAGAAGGCTTACATCCACTAACAGGATGCTTCTGTCAAACCAAAAAACTGTTCTGCCTACCACACAAATGAATAATTTCGTACATGAATTTCAGTGTTGGTGTGAAGCCAGGTGTGTTGGCCATACATGCCAATGACATGTGGATCGTGTCAAACAGCATGTCCCTTCAGCTGTTCATAGCTGGCAGAGTACTGACTGTACTTAACTAGCAAAACATAGGCCTAGATTTTTGTCCACGCACTGGGTACACAAATTGGGAGAATTCCTAGTTCCGCAAACCCAACTTCTAAACGTATCTGACCAAGTGTCCGATTTTCATTCTTGGGTGGCAGGCTATGTCAGGCACGGGCCGGGCAACCTCAGAATGAATGGGAAGGATATTGGGTGTGGAGAAGAGTTGGGTGTGGAGGACGTTGGGTGTGGAGGAAGGCTAAGTGTGGAGGATGTTGGGTGTGGAGTAGAGCTGGGTGTGGAGGATGTTGGGTGTGGAGGAGAGCTGGGTGTGGAGGAGGGCTGGGTGTGGAGGATGTTGGGTGTGGAGGAAGCTGAGTGTGGAGGATGTTGGGTGTGGAGGAGAGCTGGGTGTGGAGGATGTTGGGTGTGGAGGAGAGTTGGGTGTGGAGGAGGGCTGGGTGTGGAGGATGTTGGGTGTGGAGGAGGGCTGGGTGTGGAGGATGTTAGGTGTGGAGGAAGGCTGGGTGTGGAGGATATTGGGTTGGAGGAGGGCTGGGTGTGGAGGATGTTGGGTGTGGAGGAGGGCTGGGTGTGGAGGATGTTGGGTGTGGAGGAGGGCTGGGTGTGGAGGATGTTGGTTGTGGAGGAGGGCTGGGTGTGGAGGATGTTGGTTGTAGAGGAGGGCTGGGTGTGGAGGATGTTGGTTGTGGAGGAGGGCTGGGTGTGGAGGATGTTGGGTGTGGAGGAGGGCTGGGTGTGGAGGATGTTGGTTGTGAAGAAGAGCTGGGTGTGGAGGATGTTGGTTGTGGAGAAGAGCTGGGTGTGGAGGATGTTGGTTGTGGAGGAGGGCTGGGTGTGGAGGATGTTGGTTGTGGAGGAGGGCTGGGTGTGGAGGATGTTGGGTGTGGAGGAGGGCTGGGTGTGGAGGATGTTGGTTGTGGAGAAGAGCTGGGTGTGGAGGATGTTGGGTGTGGAGGAGGGCTGGTTGTGGAGGAGGGCTGGGTGTGGAGGATGTTGGGTGTGGAGGAGGGCAGGGTGTCGAGGATTTTGGGTATGGAGGAAGGCTGGGTGTGGAGGATGTTGGTTGTGGAGGAGGGCTGGGTGTGGAGGATGTTGGGTATGGAGGAGGGCTGTGTGTGGAGGATGTTGGGTGTGGAGAAGGGCTGGGTGTGGAGCATGTTGGGTGTGGAGGAGGGCTGGGTGTGGAGGATGTTGGGTGTGGAGGAGAGCTGGGTGTGGAGGATTTTGGGTGTGGAGGAGGGCTGGGTGTGGAGGATGTTGGGTGTGGAGGAGAGCTGGGTGTGGAGGATGTTGGGTGTGGAGGAGGGCTGTGTGTGGAGGATGTTGGGTGTGGAGGAGGGCTGGGTGTGGAGGATGTTGGGTGTGGAGGAGGGCTGGGTATGGAGGAGGGCTGGGTGTGGAGGATGTTGGGTGTGGAGGATGTTGGGTGTGGAGGAGGGCTGGGTGTGGAGGATGTTGGGTGTGGAGGAGGGCTGGGTGTGGAGGATGTTGGGTGTGGAGGAGGGCTGGGTGTGGAGGATGTTGGGTGTGGAGGAGGGCTGGGTGTGGAGGATGTTGGGTGTGGAGGAGGGCTGGGTGTGGAGGATGTTGGGTGTGGAGGAGGGCTGCGTGTGGAGGATGTTGGTTGTGGAGGAGGGCTGGTTGTGGAGGAGGGCTGGGTGGAAGGCTTGCCTCTGTGCACGGGCACTGTATCAAAGTTTTTTTTAAAATATAAAAGCATAAAACAGGCCTTGCCCCTCACATCCCCACACATTCCTCATGTCAACCCTTGACAACCTATGCTCCCATCCACCATAGATCCTCATAACTGCCATGCCAAACTATGCCGGTCTACCAAATCTCATAGTCCCTCTTATCCTCTATGCCAACCTATGCCCCTCTGCCCATGCCCTCTCATACCATCTATGCCAACCTACCCGCTCCCACACCATGTGGCCCTTCAGACCTTCTATGTTGACCTATGCCCCGGCCCAACCCCCATGGCTCCTGATAGCCTCCAGCCTACTGATGCATCCCCCCCATCAACTCACCCAGTATCTACCCATTATGAGCTTAAAAAAAAACAAAGTTCCAAGTGCCTATTACAGACCTTATATTAAAAATAACACTCATTCATAAAAGGCCATTTACTACAGCTACACTCCTTTAATTACATTTTCCCTTAATAAGAATAAACATTTCATTCAATTGCATAATTCCTTATAAAAACAAGCATTGAAATTCATAGTCTCACTTTTAAGAGTCCAATAACCATTTGGAGCTGTCAGTCAAACTGTGAAATGGCAGGCACCCTATTGTGATAATGGATGGTTGTGAAATCAGTTATACAGCACAAATCCAGTAAGGGTAAGCATAAAGCTTATGCCAACAGACAGAGTGAAATAGCAAGCAATCATTTGTTTAACATTCCAGTAGTTTTTTTTTAATGTTAAAGGGCAGGAGCTTTAAAATTTTTGAAAGCTCCCTTTGATAGTTGATCTTGACACTTTGACAGTTATTTTTGACAGTTCCAATGAGCTTATGTACGTTATGTACTTTAATAAGTACTTAGAAATCCCAAAGGGCACCTTACCTCTCCAAATGAGCACTTGACCTCTCTCAGAGGGCAGCTAAACTCCCCCATTGGTGTTCCAGGACCATATACAAAGGTGTACTTTATCTCTCCGAAAGGGTACGCTGGCTATCCAAATGAATCCACAAGTTCAAACCTGCCCCTACCAGGTCTGATCTGTGCATGTTGAGTTTCACATGCCTCTCACACCACAATCACACATGAGTGAAGGACACTGCTGATTCCTCTGGGCAGTTGTCGCTGCGGAAGGTGCATCCCTACCTGGGCCCATTCCTGTCCCCTGAAAATAGTAGGTGCCATGTTTGGCAGAGGGCTTCCAGATTAGAGCCTCTTCCATCGTGGCAAGAACCCAGGCCATCATTATATCTGATTCCACAATTGGATAACACTTACTGAACAATCCTAAGTGTGCTAAGAATTATACTAACAAGCAATTTGAGATTATCAATTGGGCTTGCAATGTCACTCAATTACACTTGCTAGAAGCTACATATACTGATATGCAGACACTTTCCCCCTGTAAGTAATTAACATGTCCAAGCATTGCACCTTCTTCAATTAAACAACAGCATTGGAGACAACTATTCTCTGGTGCATTCCCCATGGCAATGCCTTGGCCACTCAGAGTCAACTTCCTGTTTTGAATTTAAACAAAGCTTGGGAGTTAAATGTTCCCTGGTGCATTCTTCATGGCAACCTTTCAACCAGAGTCCACCTCCCAACCAATCAGCACCATTTTCTCATGTGGTTATATACATAGTTATTCCCTTCAAAATTTTGTAATCTTGCATCTGTCCTGAGGAGTGCAAGTTGAAAAGCTTTGACAGCATGTCTCTTTTCTCAGAAATACATATACACACAATTAAAAATTCATGAATACTTGAATGGACAAGCCCAATTTTTTTCTGGCAAGTTTTGTGACTACTTTTTTTTTATTCATTGCAATGCTGGCAGCCCAACATATATTGCCCCTCTCTAATTTCCCCTAAAAAGGTGTTAATAAGCCATGTGATTAGCTACACCCACAGTGCTGTTAGGGAGGGAGTTCCGTGATTTTGAACCGATGACATTGAAGGAAAAGCAATATAATTCTAATTCAGGATGATGTGTAATTAGGAGGGGAACTTGTAGGTAGTAGTGTCTCCATGGGTCTATTGTCCTTGTTCATCTAGATGGTAGAGTTTCAGGAGGTACTACCAAATAAACTTTGGTGAGTTATTACGGCGTACCTTATACAGCAGGCACTGTGTACCAGTGGTGGAGGTAATTGTCCATATCTTAAATGTTAATACCTCCCAGGAAGTAATGGTAGGAGATTCAGTGATGGTAATACACAAACATCAAGGGGAGATACTCTCCTGTTAGAGATGGTCATTGCCTGGTCCTTGTATGGTGCAAATGTTGCTTGCCGCTTTTCAACAACAACCTGAATGTTGTCCAAGTCTTGCTATGTGTGGGCACAGTCTGCTTCATTATCTGAAGAGCTATGTATGGGACGGAACACTGTGAAATTGTTAGTGAACGTCCCTACTTATGACCTTATAATAGAGGGAAGGTCATTGATGAAGCAACTGAAGATGGTTGGGCTCAGGACACTACCCTGAGGAACTCCTGCAGTGATGTCCTGGAGCTGAGATGACTGTTGTCCAACATCCATAACCATCTTTCTTTGTGCAAGGTATGAGATTTTAATCAGTGGAGAGTTTTCCCCCTGATTCCCATTGACTACAATCTTGCTAGGACTGTTTGATGCCACACTCATTCAAATGCGGCCTTGATGTCAAGTGCAGTCTCTCTTACCTCATGTACGTAAAGCAACTTCACACGCTTCTATGTCTTTAAATGCTGGGTCTATCAGAGAAATAATGTTAGAATGATGCTTCTGGAGGAGCAGAGCAACTTGGACTGCAGTTTCTGATCTCCACGTTTAACTGTGCATGTGCGACTGCCAGGAATTGCTGTCTGATTCACTTTTTAATAATTGTGAGTGCCGATAGTGTCAATGTTATTCATACTACAAAATCCAGGCCAACATTTTTTTTAAGGAGATCAACCAATTTTATTGTTTTTTATAAATTGATTTTAAGCTTTAAGATTTCATGTTCCCGTAAGCTTACCAAAATCTCAAGCCATTGACATTCTCAAAGGAGTTGTGACTCGTCCTTGACTGTGGCGTAAGATACAATAGCAGAAACAATCTAAAATCATAAGGTCAGTAAAGACCTCAGAATATAAACAGTCATAGAATAACCATGGGCAGAATTTTTTGCTGAGTGGGCGAGCGTCCAGATATCAACACACACTTGTGCAATAGTTCGCTCAGCGGGTGCATGAGGGAGTCAGAGCTGTGCCCGCCATTAATTAACAGGCCAGATGAGGCCCTTGACAACCCAGTTGACAGCAATTTAACATTACCTGTGCAATTTTTCGCTTGTCACTCAGGCAAAATGGGCAGGCGGACAGCCCATAATTTGCAAAACCTCATCCATGGGCGGGATAAGAAGGGTCAGCAGCATTGTCAATATGAGTAGTGAGGAGTTTTGGAGATAGTTTGCTGCTGGTTACTTATTGGTACTTGGCAGCTTCATCTCTGTTTGGGGCTTCATTCTTAGCATTCCCAGGCTTCATTTCTGGACTCAATGGTATGTACCAGGCAGCCTGAGGATTCAGAGTGTGTGGATCCTTCCAGGCATCAGACAGCCTTCCCTTACCCTGAGAATGGGGATTGTGCTCTCTGCTGGAGGTACCTCCTCTGAGGAGGAAGCGAGGGGCAGAAGGTAGAGGAGGCCACGTATCCCAATACAGTTTCCAGGGGAGGAACCTGTGGGAGGAGAGGTGCAGTTACGAGGGGTGTAGGGCCAGCATGTAGACCAAGGTGGAAGGGGCCGCAGAAGACGCCACTATCCTGCTGCCAGGATTTACAGACGGCGATGCAGCTACCTCACTCAATGTGTCCGAGGCGCAATGCCGAACGTGGCTCTGCCTGTCAAGGGAGACAGTGACTTCCATTTGCCAGATGATTGGAGAGCAGCTCTGACTATGTGAGCAGACACCCCATGCCAGTGGCTCTGAAGGTCAAAGTGGCCATCCAGCTCTCTGCCTCTGGATCTTTCCAGGGGTCAGTGGGGGACCTTAATGGAGTCTCCAAATAAGCTGTCCACAGTAAGCGTCAAGCTGGTGACAGAAGTTCTGTTCAGGAGGGTATTGACTTTCCTTCATTTCCATACAGATTAGGCCAGCCAGGCTGAGCGAGCCAGAGGCTTTGCAGCAACTGCTGGATTCCCAGCATCCAGGCTGCCATTGATTGCACACATGTGGCCAGCAAGATGTTAGCAGGTGAGCCGGGTGCCTTTGTCAACAGGAAGGGATTCCACTCCATGAACGTGCAAATAGTGTGTGATCACAGGATGCAGATTCTGCAAGTCTGTGCAAGATACCCTGGCAGCTCCCATGACGTCTACATCCTCAGACATTCCCAGTTGCTGAAGCTCTCCAGTGCTCCAGCCCGAGTGGACGGATGGCTGCTGGGTGACAAGGGCTATCCCTTGTTCATGATGCCTCTCCGCCACCCAAGAACAGAGACAGAGCAGCGGTACAACAGGAGCCATGCCTCCATAAAGGCAGCGGTAGAAGGAACCATAGGTCTTCTCAATGTGCACTTCCGATGCCTGGACCATTCAGGGGGAGCACTACAATACTCCCCAGAGCGGGTGTCACTGATAGTGATTGCATGCTGCGCTCTCCACAATCTGGCACTGGCAACGGGGGACCCACTGGAGGAAGAGGATCTTGACATAGCTGCAGAGGCCACAGAGAATGAAGCCAGCCATGAGTCGGAAGAGGGGCATGGTGAGGAGAATGCTGAGGGCATGGAACCAGATCTTGGTAACCTTCAGGGAGGCAGGGACACCAGGAATGCCTTGATCCAACGCTCCTTCAGCTAGGCTGCCAAATAAGAACTACCACCTCATGCCGGGGCTGCCGCCACCGTCCTGGATCACAGAAATGACCCTTTCCTTGGTCCCCAAGATACACTCAGTACCTGTGGAGTAAAGTTTTGAGCCACCCACGTCCAGCATTACATACAGGCCTACCCTGCACCTACAAAATAAATGAAGCATACTCAGGCTAATAACACAAAATGTAATTTTGTGTTGGAACTCACATAGTCCGAAACAGAAAAAAAATGATGTTGGTAGCCACACCATTAAAAAAAAGGAAAACAAAATAGGGGAACAAAAGATCACCTATGACCAGTCCCACTTGCGCTTAAGGTGATTTAAACTTACATTTACGGGTGCTACATCTTGGTGTTCCCCCATCGCTGACACCAGCATTGGAGACAGCCTGCTGACTCTGCAGTCCTGTTGGCCTTGAGGACCTTGGCGGGCATCCTCTGGCCAGTGGAGCCTGTGCTGGCCCTGCCTGGGAGGGAGCTGCCAGTGCCACGGTGGCATTTCCCCAGTTGCCGCAGCCTCATCGGATGCCACAGTCACTGGCAGAGGGGCGGAGGAGTTGCTGCCATCATCCAGAGTGCCCTAAGAGGAGCCAGCAGAGATGACAAGCAGCTCGTGGGCCAAGGTCTTTGATGGACCGCAACCTAGCTGGGATACTGGGTGCCCCATCCATCTCAGGTCAGCTGAGGCCAGTGCCTGTGTGAGGGCTTGCAGGTCCGAGCGCAACCCCGGGAGCCCCTGATTCTGTCTCTGGAGCTGCATTTCCATGAGAGTTGCCACTCTCTCAATGGAGGACGCAGTGCGCTTGGCCATGAGGGTCAGTGCAATGCAGATGCTCCGCATGGACTCCTCCATCACGGAGACCATGGCACGCATTCCCTCATGGATCTCCACCAGAAATCCACATCCCGCTGGACATCCAGAATCTGCCGCCTAATGGATGACTCCAGAGGCTCATCATCAGCCTTCGACTGAGCATCGTCCTGGTCCCAAGCAGTCCTCCAACCGTTGGCACTCTGGGAACTCTCTACTTCCGCCTGCACATCAAGCGAATGTGAAGTGGCCTCACCAATGTGCACCTAGATACTAGCCACCGAACTAGTGCCCACCAAGGTGCTGTTTTCTGCGCTGGTGCCTGGTTCAGAGGGTGGGGTGTGACGCAGGTGCTTGGGGAGCAGGGTGGTCCTCCGGGCTTATGGGTGGCCCTTCAGGGTCGGAGAGCGAACGCCTGCTGGTGAACCTAAAAGGGAGAAGAAGGACATGTCATTACTCTGTCACTGTGCATGCCAGTCACCCTGGTGAGACCATGGAGATCTGCATCACGGTGCTTTCATCTTTCAATGATCAATGGGGACTGCAAGTTCGAGGCTAACATCAATGAACAGACTACACTAGAATGGTTGCACAAACCGAAACCCTCAGCTCAGTACACTGCACTCTTACCTTCACCTGGCACCCCAGCCTCACCGCAGCCGCTTGACCAAGGTGCATGGTGCCTCTCGAGCTCCAAGGCCTTCTGCTCGTACCAGGAGAGGATGAGGAGGTGTGGGTATCCTCCACCAGTCCACGACCTCTCAATATTGTTATGGGATGTCTTCTCCTGAAAGGACAGAAGAGCATTGATTAGTCCACTGTCTACCTGCAGCGCTATTGCAGCCTGACCAACCCCACCTGAGGATGCATCTTGCAGGACACATCCAAGTCGTGGCCCTCCAGCAGCAAGGCATTCAGTCAAAGCAGCCAGGGCTCACCCCCTTGGCCAGCTCGGGCATCATTGACAATTGGAACTCAGACTCTAACATCCCTGAGCTCCACTAGTGAATGGCCAGCCCTTAACACTTCATCACATAGACCCATGGTACTCACCCTTCCTGACCGCAGCAGGCCATTGAAGCACTTCCAGCACTGCACCCAGGTGTACTGTACCATGTCTTGGCTGCTCACCTGGGCTGCCACCTCCTCTCATGCCCTCTTTGCGAGGTGCAGTGGCCTCCTCCTTCTCCCATCTCTGGGGACAAGGGTGTCCCTTCTGATAGCCGCCTCCTCCAGGAGGGTAGTGAGGCACTCGTCTGAAAAATGGGGGGGCTGAGCGCCCACCCGACCTGACCTCTTGCCTGGTATTTGTTGCCGTATACTCGAGTCCATCTTTACAACAGTAGACAGACTTCCCTCCATGGTAGCCTTTCTGGGGCTGCCTGGGCTGTTTTTAAACAGGCCACCGGGTCACCATCGGACCAAGTGGCTGACAGGCCCCGGCCCTCGCTCGACCCTTCCCGAGTAGTGATGAGCCGCGTTTCATAATCGGCTCACCAGCATGAAATCGTGGTCTGGCCCCAATCGTGGGCGGCAGTCAGATTCCCGACCACTCCTGCCTGCCTCTGCCGAGCCCGCCCGATGAGGGCAAAGTTCTGCCCCATAGGTTAGAAATGACTGTTGATGATGATCTTACTTGATACTTCTGTATTTGATGCTTCTGTCTGTTATTTAATGGGGGCATTAATCTGCATATTGTCAGTGCTTTTGTTAAAATAGTCGAACAAGAACTTGGATATCAGTGTGGTTAGTGTTTGGTACAATCATTTCCATCTACACATTTCCTGCAGTGATTTTAACATTGTAATCATGAATCATAGAATGATGTGGCACAGAAGTAGGCCATTCAGCCTATCACATTTCTGTCGGCTCTTTGGTAGAGCAGTCCAATTAAGCCCTGCAAAACTGTTCCCTTCAAGTTCTCTTTTAAACTTCAGGTACTTTAACATGAAATGTACTGTTACGCTAATGAAAATGCTAGCTCACTTTGGAGCTGCCCATCTCGGTGAGCATGTTCTAATGTTTTAATAACAGATTAATTTTTAGAGATGGCTAAAGGAAGAATAAGTAAGATGGGACACCATCTGAAGCACATACAAGTTGCAAATACACCTGCTGTATTCAAATTATAGAGGATAATTGACATCTCATTTACATTGTAATGCAATCATTTTCAGAACTCCATTTAGAAAACAAAATCTTGGTGCTACATACAGGCCTTTCACAAAAAAAGTCAAACTGCTTGCAATGGTAACAAACTTTAATACAATTGTTATGCTTTCCATCATTCTTCAACTAAAACTGTTGTAAAACGTAAAATTCTTATGGTGTATGCTGCTTCCACTGTTGGAAAAAATCATTCAACCTTTGGACTGGTCATGTTTTGTACTAACACCTTCCTGTATATATTCATCACCAATACAAGAGGGGGCTTGCAGTATTGAAGATAGATGCAATCTATTGAGCCATCTGTAACAATCTTCTTCATTGATCCATCATGGCTGAGTTGGTAACACTGCCACCTCTGAAAGAGAAGACTTTAGGTTCAAATCCCACTCCAGTGAGCTTAAGCATAGCTTCCAGGCTGATAATCCAGTGAGGCAGAGCAGCACTGTCAGGGGTGCTATCTTTCAGAGCAAATCCAAAATCCCTTCTGCCCTCTCAGTTTGATGTAGAAGATCCCAAAGCATGATTTTGATTAAGTGCAGGGGAGTTATCTCTGGTAAAACAAAAACAGAATTACCTGGAAAAACTCAGCAGGTCTGGCAACATCGGCGGAGAAGAAAAGAGTTGACGTTTCGAGTCCTCATGACCCTTCGACAGAATTTGAGTGAGTCCAAGAAAGAGTTGAAATAATAATCTTATTTCAACGCTTTCTTGGACTCACTCAAGTTCTGTTGAAGGGTCATGAGGACTCGAAACGTCAACTCTTTTCTTCTCCGCCGATGCTGCCAGACCTGCTGAGTTTTTCCAGGTAATTCTGTTTTTGTTTTGGATTTCCAGCATCCGCAGTTTTTTTGTTTTTATTTTTGTTTTTATTTTTATTTTTAGTTATCTCTGGTATCCTGGCCAGTTAATGTTTAGGCTTCAGACCTCATAACAACCTGGTTATTACTGCTTGTAGGAGCTTGCTTTGAGCAAATTGGTTGCCATGTTTCCTACATGACAATAGTGACCACAGGTTAAAACAAAATTTTAATTGGCTTTGAAGCACTTTGGCATGTTCCGGTGTTGTGAAAGACGCTGTATCTTTTTACTTGGCGAAAGGTATCGATGTTCAGCTGGACAATGACACAAATGGTGGCAGTGATCATATATTTTGAACATAAGTTTGCAATCCCTGACAAGCAAGGTTCAGAATTAAATTTGTTGGACTAAGATAATCCTCAAAAATTTTTCAGCAATAATTTTTTATTCAGCATTTTCCATTGGGCAGAATTTTGCACTCGGATGGCAGGTGGGCCCCACCGGCTCGGTGGCAGGTGGACAGTCGTCCCCCGCTACCGAAATGGGCCCGCCGCCATTTTGAGTGGGCGGGCCAATTAAGGCCCACCCAGCGGCCTGCCCGACAGGAAGTGCTATGTGCTTCCTGTGCGGGGGTGGGGGGGGGGGGGGTGGATTTCCCATCTGTCAAACTGCACTCTTTTGTGCATGCGCACGAAAGAGTGCACTGCTCCCTGAGGCAAAGTCCTGTTTCAGGGAGATTAGTGACAGGTAAGAAAAGTCAAAAAATAGAAAAATTTAAAAATTATTAACATGCCCTCCTCATGTGACAATGTCACACGAGATGGGACATGTTAATAAAAATGACATAAACTTTATTAGATTTTTAAAAAATGGACATGTGGATGAGGTTTCAGGTATTATCAGAAGCCCGCTGGGGCTCCTGGCCTGCCCGCCTTCCTAAAAATTTAAAGGGACCGGGATGATGCTGGGGGTTTCTCCCAACGTTATCCTGCATCATTTTCCCATCGGCAAGCGGGCCCTGCCCCCAAATCGCCGACGGGAAAATTCGGGCCAATAATTTATTTTTGTCACTCTGTTAAATAGCACTTAAGGAATTTGATTCTCAAGAATTAGATGATTGGTAAAAATGCAGCATGAGGGTTGATCAGGAAATCGAATACAGGACAACCATTGGTGAACTAGCATCTACCCTTACAGGCACTACAGAGGGGAGGTGGGAGTGTAGTGACATTGTCACTGGACTAGTAATCCAGAGACCCAGGGCAGTGCTCTGAGGACCTGAGTTCTAATCCCACCATGTCAGATGGCAGAATTTGAATTCATTAAAAATATGGAATTAAAAGTCTAATGATGATCATGAAACTGTTGTTGATTGTCGTAAAAATGCCCTTTAGGGATGGAAATCTTCCGTCTTCATGTGGCTCCAAATCCACAGTAATGTGGTTGACTCTTAAAGGACCTCTGAAATGGCCTAGCAAGCCACTCAGTTGTATCAAACCACTAAAATTGAACAAAAACGGAATTAAACCAAATGGAGCATCTGACATTGGCCTAGGCACCAGAAACAACAAAGGCAAACCCAGCCCTGTCAACCTGCAAAGTCCTCCTTACTAATACCTGGGGGCTAATGCACAATCTAGGCAAGCAGCACTCATGGAATCATACCTTACAGACAATGCCCCAGACACCACCATCACCATCCCTGGGTATGTCCTGTCCCACCGACAGGACAGACCCAGCAGGGGTGGCAGCACAGTCAGGTGTGAGTTGCCCTGGGAGTCCTCAACATCAACTCTGGACCCCATGAAGTCTCATGGCATCAGGTCGAACATGGGCAAGGAAACCTCCTGCTGAATACCATATACTGCCATCTTCCACTACCCCCACCCACCGCCACTGCCACCCCCCCCACCAATCTCTCACCTCGTACTCCCCTCAGCTGATGAATCAGGACTCCTAGCTGAACACCACTTGGAGGAAGCACTGAAGGTGGCATGGAGACAGAATGCAAGCTGTCGAGGGGACTTCAATGTCCATCATCAAGAGAGGCTCGGTAGCACCACTGCTGACCAAGCTGGCTGAACTCTAAAGGACATAGCGGCAGGTGGGCAGGGAACCAACAAGAGGGAAAAACATACTTGACCTCAACCTCACCAACTGCCTGCCACAGATGCATCTGTTCATGACAGTATCGGTAGGAGCGCTCACCGCAAAGTCGTGGAGACGAAGTCCCAACTTCACATTGAGGATACCCTCCATCATGTTGTGTGGCACTACCACCATGCTAACCTGGATAGATTTTGAACAGATCTAGCAACTCGAGACTGGACATCCATGATGCGCTGTGGGCCATTAACAGCAGCAGAATTGTACTCAGCCACAATCTGTAACCTCATGGCCCAGCATATCCCCCACTCTACCATTACCATCAAGCCAGGGGATCAACCCTGGTTCAGTGAAGGGTGCAGGAGGGCATGCTGGGAGCAACGCCAGGTATACCTGAAAAAAATGAGGTGTCAACCTGGTAAAGCTACAACACAGGACTACTTGTGTGCCAAACAGCATCAGCAGCAAGTGATAGGTAGAGCTAAGCAATTCCACAACCAATGGATCAGATCTAAGCTCTGCAGTCCTGCTACATCCAGTCATAAATGGTGGTGGATAATTAAACAACTCACTGGAGGAGGAAGCTCCACAAATATCCCCATCCTCAATGATGGGATAGTCCAGCACATCACTGCAAAAGATAAGACTGAAGCATTTGTTACAATCTTCAGCCAGATGTGCTGAGTGGATGATTCATCTCGGCCTCCTCCACAGGTCCCCAGCATCACAGAAGCCAGTCTTCAGCCAATTCGATTCATTCCATGTGATATCAAGAAACGGCTGAAGTCACTGGATAGTGCAAAGGCTATAGGCCCTGACAATATTTGGCAATAGTACTGAAGATTTGTACTCCAGAACTTGATGTGCCCCTAGCCAAGCTGTTCCAGTACAGCTACAACACTGGCCACTACCCGGCTATGTGGAAATTGCCCAGATATGTCCTGTATGGAAAAAGCAGGACAAATCCAACCCAGTCAATTACTACCCCAACAGTTTACTCTCAATTATCAGTAAAGTGATAGAAGGGGTCATCAACTGTGATACCAAGCAGCACTTGCTTAGCAATAACCTGCTCACTGACACTCAGTTTAGGGTCTGACAGGGTCACTCAGCTTCTGACCTCATTACAGCCTTGATTCAAACATGGACAAAAGAGCTGAAGTCCAGAGGTGAGGTGAGAGTGACTGTCCTCGACAGCAACCATCTATAACCAAGTCAGAAGTGTGATGGAATACTCTCCACTTGCCTGGATGAGTGCAGCTCCAACAGCACTCAAGAAGCTTAATACCATCTTGGACAAAGTAACCTGCTTGATTGGCACCCCTTCCACAAACATTCATTCCCTCCACCACCAACGAACATTGGCAGCAGTGTGTACCATCTACAAGATGCATTTCAGAAACTCATCATGGCTCCTTAGGCAGCACCTTCCAAACCTACGATCACTACCTACTAGGAGGACAAGGGCAGCAGATAAATGGGAGCACCTGGAAGTTGCCCTCCAAGATAATCACCGTCCTGACTTGGCAAAATATCACCTTCACTGTCACTGGGACAAACTCCTGGAACTCCCTTCCTAACAGCACTGTGGATGTACCTACACCACATGGACCATAGCGGTTCAAGAAGGCAGCTCACCACTGCCTTCTTAAGGGCAGTTAGCAATCGGCAATAAATACTGGCCTAACCAGCGACACCCAGATTCTGTAAATGAATAATAATAAAGAAATCCTTGTGCAACTGGTTTATTTTTAAACTAGAGGTTATTTCTAATTTCAGCAAGCATTGATATATACAAAGAACTACTAATTAAGAGCAGGAGTTGGCCATTTGGACCCTCGAGCCTGCTCTGCCATTTAATAAGATCATGGTCGATCTGATTGTGGCTTCAACTCGACTTTCCTTCCCACGCCCTACACCTTTTGACTCCCTTATAAATCAGGAACCTAACAGACTCAGCCTTAAAAATATTCAATGACTCCCCAGTCACCCAAAAGCTTTCGAAGAACTTCTGGCTGATTTCTTTCTTGTTCACTTTGGCGGAAAACCATTGGAGCTCAAGAGAATTGTAGCAACCCCTGACTTCTGCTGTCCTCAGGCGATCTTGTCAACAGCTGTAGCTTACATTTCTTTTGCTAACTTACCCCTAGTGTGGTGTGGCCATAAAACCAGGAAATTCAGGACTGTCACACCACAGGTCATTATTATAAAATATAGTAATTAGGTGCATTAGGACTTGGTGGGCAGATCACGGGAAAATCCAGAACATTAGAAAATTTGGCCAATCAATTTTGTGCTGGAATGGTTCCTGCATCGATGTGTTGGCCACAAATAAACTTATCCCAATGCAATGATGACTCAGAATTTTAGGACCATTGTGCCTCTCTGGAAGATTAGATTCAAGACCAAGCTTGATAATGATACAGCAGACCTTTGTATTTCTGTGCTAATTCTACAGACCTCTTCAAAACCACTGTGAATGACAAGATGTTGTGTCTCAACTGTCGCAAGAGGTGACCCTATGTTCAGCGACCTGGCTTCATTGCAAATCTGTCATGGAAGGGTACAACTATCAGGAGTGACTCAACTGGCTAGGATTGTTTCCCGTAGAACAGTCATAACTGAGGTGTGACCTGATGGAGGCCTGTAAAATTATAAAGGGATTCAATAGAGTTGATATAGAGAAGGTATTTCCACTTGTGGAGACCAAAACTTTGGGGGGCGGGGATCATAAATATAAGAAAGCTACTAATCAATCCCACATAGTACTGAAAGGTCTTCATGCAGAGCATGATGAGAATGTGGAATTTACTGCCACAGGCTGCAGTTGAGGCCAACATGAAGATGCAGTCAAGAGGAAACCAGATAAGTACATGAGGGAGAAGAGACAAGAGGATATGATGATAGAGTGAGATGAAGTAGGATGCGAGGGGGTTTGCATGAAGCATGAACACTGGAATAGACCTATTAAGTCTGTTCTAATGCAGTAGATTTTATGTAAAGTTAGTTTGGGGGTTTCTCAGTCTTATAAACCGAAATAACAGACCGTCAATGCCTTGGGTGAAAATAGAATCGATGCAGTTAGCAGAGCAAACTCAATTGACCTGACTGAAAGGCAGGCCTCTTGTGGATCTATAGGGTGTGTGTGGGCAACAGACTGAAATATGCAATTCCTCAGATGATTCAAAGATTGGGGTGCAATCAATCGATACTTGACTTTATTTGCAAAGTGGTGCAAAGCCATTGTGCTGAGGTTGTATTATTTTTATTCATCCTGTGTTTTCACAATAAAGCTTTGTGTGTGTTTGTTGTCTGCTTCACAGTTGACCAATGTTCAAGGGCTTGACAGACAGAATCTATTTCACAGAGGTGCAATTTGGCTTCAGTTTACAATCACTTTCAAGGGGTTGACCAGATCTCTCTCTACAGAAATAGCACACTTCCATTAATAGTATAGCAAATGTCAGAGGAGATTTAAAAAAAAAACTGCATTTCCAAGCAGCATCTTAACATTTTGGCTGTTTTTCATTTCAATACTTTCATCCCCTGAACCTCGCTGTCTGAGGCAAATTCTTTTCTTGCTCATATGTTTAGGTATTTATTGCTGGCTTACTCCGTGCACAAGTACAAACACGTGTTTCTTCAGTGGCCTCCACTGACTTTATGATCAATCCATAGTTAGCCTGCCATGCCTTTTTGGCCCAAGGTAAGCTGCAACCTTGACTAATATCTCCCAAGATACAAGAGCTTGTAAAGTCTGTGAGGAGTTTTATGACAGTAATATTCCTCTATAAAATGTAACCTTTTCAAAACACAATGCCTTTGCAGCTTTGGAAAGTATATTTTTTTGTGACATGTGTCATCTTTGGTAAAATTTCATCACGTTAAATTTTACAAAAAGCGATGATTGAAAAAGTATAGCAAACTCAGGAATCATTCTGTTTCAAACCATTTACTATGATACTATTTCAAGGTATTGAGGGAATAGATGGGTTAGACAGAAAGATACTATTCCCGCTTGTTGGAGAGTCCAGGATTAGAAGGAAGAGTCTAAAAATTAGAGTGAAACATTTCAGAAGTGAAATTAGGAAATATTTTTACACGGAAAGGGTGACAGGAGTTTGGAGCTCTCCTCCATGAATCACAACTGGTGCTAGATCAATTGTTAATTTTCAGTTGGAGATTGATAGATTTTGTTAACCAAAATTATTGAGAAATATGGGTCAAAGACTGACATAGGTCACAGATCAGCCATGATCCCATTGAATGGCAGAACAGGCTCAAGGGGTTAGAAATAAAAACAGAAAATGCTGGAAAAACCCAGCATATCCAGCAGCATCTCTGACGACAGAAACAGAGTTAATGTTTCAAGTCCGATATTCTTCAGAAGAGGCTCAAGGGGTTAAGTGGCCTATTCCTGTTCCTATTTTACCTCCACTACACATGCCACAATCCTAACCTTGTGCCTTTTCCCCTTCAGATACCCAAGGATTATAACCTGGCCAGACAGTGAAGGAACAACAAAATGAGAGTGATGATGAGGACACACTATTACTTGATTTCACACTCTCAGCCACCAGCTCACGTATTGAACTGTTTGTAATTTAGAGGTTACATAAGAGTCGGGATCTGCATGAGGTAAGACACTGGGCACAAGTGCGCTATAAGCCTGGGTAGGGGACAGGGATGATGCAGATGCCAGCAAGCCAGAGGGTGAAGCCACATGAGTTCTGCTGCAGAGGACTCCGATGAGGACTTTGATGGACAGCGTACAGAAAAATGCTGATGGATTGGGACAACAAAACACTTGGGCCAAGATTTTATGGCCCCTCCAGCTTAACAGGATATTACGGTCCTGCCGAACTGAATGGAGATTTAAATGGCTTGCCACATCCACTTATGGGGGGTGGGGGGGTTGGGGGGGGTGCGGGGGTGGGGGTGCATGTCATGGTAGGGCCATAAAATCCTGGCCCAGGTACATTGCTACGCCTCTCAAAAAATCTGCGGTCATTGTCAAGGAACATGGAGGAGTCCAACACCAACTTGGCACAGAGTTCTGCGCAGAGTTTGGAGCCCATCCTTTCCAGTGTGCAAGTGTCTGCCATCTGCATTAGCACACTCATGGGTCCAACAAATGATGCAGCGCCCGACGGCCGATGTCTCAGTTTCCATTGCCAAACTAGCAGATTCCACCAAAGGTCTGCAGTGGAAGCTCAAACTGAAATTATGCAAGATCAACTTGTTGCAGTGCGAGCTCAGATTGCTGCCAGCTTGGTTTCAGATATTCATATTCAACAGGGTTGCATAGGGTTACAAAGGTCCAGGAATCTGCCTTGCAGCAAATTAGTAGGATTGCTGAGGTGCCACCCCCATAGAGTGGCAGATGCCACGCTGTCCTCTCTCAGAATGATAACGTTCATGCTCCGTCCCTTGTTGTTGCCTGTCAGCCAGCCAGCCCTGACTGTTGCCACCCATAACAAGATGGTGCAGTACGAATCTTGGCCTTGTCGGCCCAGAGCTGTTCAAGGGCATCCTCCAAGGTCATCTGCAGTCTCCCCTGCAGCCACCAGCCATGCTGCAGCCACTGGAATCGCACCGTATTGGAGCACATGGCGAAGTAACAGCACCCAAAAGGCAAGCACAGAAGGAATGTACAAGGGTGATTAGTTAGCATTGTATGCAGTATGGCATGATTACATCTGTAAATTTTGTATGCAATGTTTAATCGCGGTGGATTTTATTTTTGCAATGTGGCCACGCAGACATTGCGATGGTCAGCGACAGAGGGACAGTAATGTGTGGAATTGTTGGTGAATGGGGGATTGAGGTTGTGTTTATTGCTATCTTACTTGAATAAGTTCTTCAAATACTGCCCGGCCGAATGGGGCTGTCTAGATTGCTTCTTCCCTTCCTTTTTCACCACCTCCTTTTCCTCATTGTGCCTCTCATCCACCTCAGCCTCTCGGCTGATTGCTGGTGGCAAGGTTGTCACCTCATGATGGTGAGGTTATACACCATACAGCAGAGCACCACGATCCTTTAGAGTGGTCAGCTAGCAGTCAAACTGCTTCAGGAGGCCTCCCTAATGCAACAGTGGCTGGTCAAATTTGAGATGTTGTAAATATCTCCATATCCAGTCTTGAAGAACCAGATGCATAAAAGTTTGCAGCTACTCTCACCTTCAAAGCCAACTCATCCTTGCCCTGCCCTTAGACTGCAATTGTGGCTGCAGAAGGTGGCAGATTTCAGTGTGACTTCCTTAGTGAAGCACATACATCTGACATACTGTTCTTCACAGAGGTTCAGGTAGGAGAAATTTTCCCTGAGCACCCTAGGCGGATATGGCTTCTCTCCCCTACCATATTGTCCTCCCTTTTCCAGCAACTTGGCCTGCTCTTGTGTGGCCTCTGTTGATTTTCCCACTCATGCTTAATTTCAAGGGGAAGGCCATTAGTGCACCCATGTCTCCGAGCAATTGGTTTGTGTAGTAGCTTGAAATCAGCAAGAAGCCCTTAAGCACCCACCACATTACTCCCTGTAGGCTTTCACAACTTTAAACAACTATGGAAAGCACCAATCACTTTAGAATTATAACAACAGCCACAAAAAAAAAGACCAGTAGCTAACCTGAAATTTGTTGATGATCCCTTTGAGTAACCTGCTGGAAAGGTAAAAGGAGAAAAAGCAACATGAGAAGAAACTTTATCACACAGCAAGTGATTAAGGTCTGGAATGCACTGCCTGAGAGTGTGGTGGTGGCAGGTTCAATTGAAGCATTCAAGAGGGAATTAGATAGTCATCTAAAAAGGAGGGATATGGGGGGCAGGGTGGGAGAATGGCACTAAGTGAACTGCTCATTCGGAGAGCCTGTGCAGACGTGAGGGCCAAATGTCCTCCTCCCTCTGCTGCAGCATTTCTGCGATTCTGTGACGTCATTCCCATTGTTTAATTCGTAGTGCAAGTCAAATTCCAAAATTGGCAGCACTGGCATCAAATCAACAGTTTATGTTGATTGACGTCACGATCTGCCTGCTTGAAGTACTTCTGGCCAATGTTCACCGTGCATGTGCTGAAGTCTATACTAAGATGGCAGCCATGCATTTCATATCAGGAGTGTATATGCTTGTCACGGATGCTATTTTTAAACCCTAAGGGAATGCATAGAGCCCAAAAGGTGGGCGCTAACAATACCAGTTTCTCACCCACTGATTTTGAGGCACAGTGCATAAAGGTTTCCCATTGGAAAAAATAAAATCAGAAAAATTAATTCTAACAGGCAGTTATGTCGAACTTACAAAATGATTCTTCAACAAGGAATGCCCTGTAGTTACATCATTGAAAGTCTCTTGGCTTGTTACAAAAAATAAGGAACCTTTCAGGCAACCTAATCTTCTCAAAAAATTTATCATTGTTGCTGCTATATCTGAAAATGAGCTGAAATCATTATTTTAAGATGTGCAATAGATCTCTCCATCCTGTGTCCCCATTGTTCACTGAGTGGAAATTCAGCCTATGGGTGTACTTGACCAGCTGCTGTTGAAAGAAGAGCAAATACTGCTGCCTAGCACCTTATGAATCAACTAATATGCATCGCACAGATCTGATTTGTATGTTTGTAGAGTTCTTTACTGCTGAGCAATTCAATAAAAGTTGACTATGCCTCATTCCAATGCATAGCAGAATAAGAGAGCAAAGTATCTTCAATACTGTGGAAGTGCACAGAGCTGACAAATGTGTTGCGTTGACATTGTTATCACTAATAGTGCACCATATGTTATTGGACATGACAGGACTATTTAAGAGACTGAGGGAATACAATGCCGATTTCATGATTCTGCATCAACCATCTCCATTTCAATCACTGACTTTCAAAATGTGAAAACCCAGTGCATCTTCTCATGTCAGGCTCCACTTTAAAGGAAACACCGCTCGGTTCTGATGTGGCCTTCTCAAATGTAATGCCAGTCTCTCTTTTTTATATCAATGTCAGTTTAGTTTGATGTGTTTGATGACATATCACCAAGTACTTCTGCACTCCAGGCAGGTGCCCAGAAGTTGGACTCGTCCCAGATTTGTACAAAATGCAGTAGCGGGCGGGGAAAAGGATGCTTTAACCACTAGCTGCAATGGCAGGTTTTCGCACCGTATCATCCCATTCCCGGCACACCCCACCTCATTAATAATTCATTCCCAGGAAACATGGGGCAGCCTCTGATTCACCCGCCCTGCCATCACCTCAGGCCTTCAGTAACCCGGGCGCCCTATTTAAAGGGTGCCCCTGGACAGAGCTAGCACTCTCTAAGTGATTGAAAGCTGCTGCGAAGTCATGGCTGCCAAAGGGTGCCAAATTTAGTGACGTCTCCCTCGGGTGTCAACTGGACGCAGTCGGGGCCCAGCGTGAAGTCCTCTAGCCCCACTCTGGGTGAAGACAAGAAAGCAAGGTCACCAATCCAGCATGGAAGGCGGTGGGAGTGGTGGTCAATGCAAATGAGGACAGCCACCCAGTGCTGAAAGAGGATGAATGATCACCGTTCTCCAGGGTGAGTCATTCTTCTCATCACTCTCCACTCACACATCACAAACCCATCACACATCCACAGGGATCTCACTCACTGCCAGTTCAAGGGACATCACCATTCATTCTGACACACACCTTCCTCTGCCCTATGGATCATGTCCTTCTCCTGTCAACTCACCACCCACACATGCCAGGCATACTTCTTATCTGGCCTGGCAGGCATCCTATTTACAATCTCTCCATCTGTATTCATGCAGGACAAGCTGGCGCACAACAAAAGGGAGAGGTCACAGACTGTCGGAGGGATGCCTGACACCAAGGTTCTCACAGACTTTGAAAATAGAGTCGGCTGGCCGGCGAGGATCTGGACCTGTCCTGTGCTGACGGTGAGGTCAGTGCTGCTCAACCAAGTGAGGATCCAGCAGTGCAACATCCATCAGACAACCATGCTGTAAGTGAGTTCCCCAGTTCCCTGTATTGCACTAATTATCTCTCCTTGCTTTCGCAGGCACATCAGGGAAGCAGCCGAGAGGATCCACAGCCCAGGTCCTTGACTCAAAGCCCGAAGACACCCTGGAAGAAGAATCTGATGACACCCTAATTTAAGACCCGTCACAGCGTTCAACTATGTCCCCCACCAGCGCAGAGACACACACCTCAGTGGGACCTAGTTCTAAAGTAGCCGCAGGGTCTCTGGAACTTGATGTCAGATTGGAGAGGTTAGGTTTGATTTCCTTGGAGAAAAGAAGGTTGAGAAGAGACTTGAAGAAGGTATTCATGATGCTGAGGGATATGGACAGGGTAAATAGCGAGGAACTGTTCCCACTCAAGAGAACATCAGGAACTAAAGGGCACAGATTCAAAATAATTGGCAAAAGGAGTAAATGTGATGTGAGGAAATAATTTTTCACCTAGAGGATGGCTGGAGCCTGGAACAAACTTCCTGAGAGGGTGGTGGAGGCAGGTCCAATTGGGGTATTCAAAAGGGAATTGGACTGCTACCTGAAAAGAGAGAATGTGCAAGGTTACGGGGATAAGGCAGGGGAGTGGGACTAGGTGGAATGCTCTTTCGAGAGCCAGTGCAGACTCAATGGGTTGAATGGCCTCCTTCTGCACTGCAAAGATACTTTGATACTGTGACACCATGGTCACAAGCTGGTGAGCACTTCGCACTGTCTGATCCACAGCAGGCAGCAGCAGGGACTTCCCAGGTCTCCGGCACTCGGAGGACTGCTGGAGGCCAGAAATCTGCTGAATCCGAGTCAGATGTGGAGCCTCTGGACTCTTTCATATCTCAGTTGCAACGGCAGCAAAGGGAAGCTCAGGAACATCAGGAAGGGATGACTGCTACACTCCTCAGATTGAAAGGCATGATGGAGAGGTCCGTCCATTTTCAGTCTGAAGTGATAGCGCCGGCATGTCAACGCACCGAGGTCAACACTGGTAGGGCAGCATCTGCCGTGGAGACCTTGGTCCAGGACATCGCTCCTGCACTGCTGCATGGGCTGAACTCCATCGCTGACACCATAGTTGGCTTCCAACAGTGTCAATGCGAGAGGGGTGCGGGCCAGCTTGATCTCACTCCAGCTACCCCTGCTCCTCAAGGAGTCAGCCTGGGCCCCCGGGCACCACAGGGAGTAGGATCAGCAGGTGCACACCTAGGGGCCATCCACCCAGGTGACTCCAGGAGTGTCCAGGCCATCCAAATCCCCTCTTCCTGTCACCTCAGCAGCTCCAGCTCCACAGGCCGAGGAGGGTGCCATTGCCACACAGCAGGACCCTGAAAGCAGGCCGGGGCCCTCCAGGTCTCGGCCCTCCAGAGGATACCCGTCAAGTTCATCACATACAGGGTGTAGCAGTCAGCAGGCTGCCTCCACCTCCGCTGTAGGTGTCCGGGTAACACCAAGATATAGCGGCAGGATTAGGAAGGTTAAGAAGATGTAGTTGCATAGCCTGGGCATGGGCGTTAATCACTTGTACATAATGCTCATTTTGTTAAAAAACTCCCAAGAATGTCTCCTTGCCCATGGCTCCATGTTCTGATGAGTGTCACTCAGATGTAGGCAGGTGTCTCAATCCAGGCCTCTTCCCTGTGCTTTGTGCAGCCTTCAGACCAAAGTGATGGTCCGAAATCACACTGACTGGACACATTACTGATGTCTGCATCTTGATGGTGCTTGTCATTGCTGTCAGAGTGTCATGGGCAGGCATCACAGAGTTCCGTCATTCTCTCTGTTTGCTCTCAGCACCTTTAAAGTAGGGCTGGTCCCCCCATCTCCTCAGCATCTGTGACCGGTGACACTGTGCCCCTGAAGGGGTCAGGTGCTGAAGGATGACAAAGGATCAGGTGCATTTAAAGTTCCACGGCTGTGTCTCTATGATATGACCCTGGTCACAGAGCGCAAGCGATCTGCCCTCAGCAAGACAGGAGTCAGACATTCACAGAGATAATGTGAAGATCTATGGAGTGTCCTCACTGTATGTCATCATCATCTCCTGGAATATAGTAACTATTAGGGCCTCCGCTGCATCTCCATAACATGAGCCTGAGCGCTGAAGGTACGTGCGCTGCCATTAGCCACACAGGAGTCAAACATTCACAGATGCAAGGTCAGGATGTCAGAATTGTCCTCACTGCATCTCGTCATCATCCTGCTTGAATCTTGCGACTATGAGGGCTTCCTAAGCACACCTGCAATGGCCTCATCGCTAGCATCCTCACCTTCAAGGACATCATCACCCTTATCCCCACTGATATCCACCTCATCGGAGGATATGTGCAACACCTCCATCTCCTCCTCAGCCAGGTCCTCCCCCACTGTTGCAGCGCCAGGTTGTCAAGTGTGCAGCAAGCTACAATGATGCGTGACACCCTCTGGGGACTATATTGCACTGCTCCACTGGACCTGTTGAGATACTAGAACCTCATTTACAAAATGCTTAGCGTTTGCTCCACCAACTTGCGAGTTGCAGCATGAGCCCTGTTATACCGTCTCTCTGCTGCAGTCAGAGGCCGCCGCACAGGTGTCATCAGCCACATCCTCTCTGGGTAGCACTTGTCTCCGAGGAGCCAACCCTGCAGCCTCTCTGGACCCTGGATGATGTCAGGGATCTGAGAACTTTTAAGGATGTAGGAGTTGTGGACACTCCCTTGGGGTCATGCGCAGACCTGCAGGATGTGTTTGTGGTGGTCTCACATCAGCTGAATATTCAGTGAGTGGAAGCCCTTGCAGTTGACATTGTCGACTGCTTGTCATCACGGAGATCTGAGCTTCACGTGAGTGCAGTCAATGGCACCCTGTACCTATGGGAAACCTGAGATCTGGGAAAATCCCAGCTTTTGCTTACTGGCTTTCCTGATCCCAAGCGAAATGCATAACGTTTTGTCCTTTGAGAAGATGGCGTCTCTGACCTCCTGGATTCACTTATGCATGGAGGCTTGCAAGATCCCACACAGGTCACCTGCGGAGCCCTGGGAGGAGCCAATGGCATAAAAATTGAGCACCATGGTCAGTTTGAAGGCCATTGGCAGTGGACACCCTCCATGTCCCCATGGCCAAATCCTGCAGCAGGTGGCAGATGTGACCAACCTGTTCCCTAGACATGCGCAGTCTTCAGTGACACTGGTTCTCGGTCATCTGCAGGAATGACGTGCCGTCTACAGACCCTGGGTCTAGTGAGGCATCTACAAGTGATGGCTCTCTGTGGACCTTCAGCTGTGTGCACAGCAGGCCCTGCTGCACCTTCACCTTGAGGGAGGTGATCCTCCCTTTGATGAGCCAGGCACCTCCGCCTCTCTCTTCTTCTTCTATGCTCCCTGTAAGCCATGAGGTATACTGCTAAATCACCAGGCTCCATGATCCTGATCTTCTCCTCCTGCTAGATCAAAGAGAGAGATGCGTGTGTTAGCATGGGTCTACTAAGAACCTCTCTTGGGTAAGTCTGAAGGCCCCTTCACGCATGCAGGAGAGTACTGGCCACCACTTGGATGGCCAGTGTGTACTGCACTCATTGGCTGCCCGAAACCCCACCCACCTCTGCCCCACTCCACTCCACTTGGTTGATTGACGGCAACTTCTACCTTTGGACTGTATGCTGTGCTTTCAGCTCAGGCACAGGCATTCTCCTAACCCGCACTGCACGGCTGCACTGTTAGCTTGAACCTTGATGGGCTCTGGTCCAAACCTTAATCAAGACACTGCAAGGGGCTGTGAGTGCCTCCACCAGTGACTATGCCATGACCACCTTTCACAAGGGGATTCTACAACTTGCCCAGTTGGCCAATCGCTCTGCTGCCCCCTAAAATGCTCATTAATTTGCAGTCTGTGCCCGAGGGGTGAAAAGTTCTGGAGCATTTGGTGGCACTTTCATGTGTTTGTGTTGCTTGAGTGGGCAGAAATGCTTCAGAGGCCCAACTCCAAGCGTGTCAATGGAGCTGCTGCTGAACGGTCTCAGCTGCCGAAGAATGCTTGCTTTTGACAAGCTTTTCCAAGTACATGGCCATTTCCCTCACCTCTGTCTCCCCTCACTCCAGCTCCCCCGGCATGTGCTTGAGTATTTCCTTCAGTCTGTATGTGCTGCCTTGCCGCACCGCCCCCCCCCCCCCCCCCCACTACCCACCCCCCTGGTCTGACCCACACTGGTGCCCTTGCCCCAGCACCCCACTGAAAACCAGCTGGGGAACAGCGACTTGCCTGCGCCCCCAGGTGAATGTGCTTCACCTCTTCCTTGATGTCCTATGGGTGATGTTTGCAATGCTGCACAAGGTTGTGTGCACTCACCTCTGAGGTCCCCTTGATGTTCAGGTCATTAGGTGCACGTCTTTTAAAGGTAGTCGTGAAGCATGCCATTCTGAAGTCACACCAATGTGGGCAGTAGGTTTCACATGGGGGGATGATTCCGGCGAGCAGGGCTTATAATTAGATGCAAATATATTAAAATGACATTCCCAGCATGCAGCGTTGGGAAATTCGTTCACCATTGACGGGTGGAGTGGACAATTGCAAACTGGTTTCACGACAGAAAAACCAATTTTTGGCCTCTTCACCATATTGTACTGCCCCCTGCCCGCCTTGGTGGCCTAAGGATTAGAAACAGCAGATTTGAGACATTTTCCCCTCACAGACATTTATCCAGGCGTACTCCAAGGAAAAGGCAGAAAAGATGAGCAATGTGTTCCACACATCTGCTCTATTTTGAAATGCAAGTGGGTTCAAACCTGGTAAGGTCATTCATAAATTACCAGCAAACCTCACTGTCACAAGGTGACTTCAGCAACCAGTCACACATTCTTGGGTTGATAATACCCTTCCCCAGCATTTTCTTGCTTTCCCAGCATGGGATTCGAACTCAAATGAGTTCAAAATTCACAGGAGCATCTTCAATCACCATCAGACATTTTGTATTGAACATAGGTCAAGGAGCAGGGTTGGCGGGGTGTTGGAGTCTGGGGGGTGTGGCAGGGTATGATAATGGGATAGGCACCTTGTTCCAATCTCTGTAGAAACTGCTAACTTCTAATGAGAAATTTGAATTTCAAGATATTCACTGAAAGAATGGCAAGTCAAGATTACATGTTTTAGAAAACTTTTAATGTATCAAATCACAGAATCACAGAATCACACAGTGCAGAAGAGGTCCTTCGGCCCACCGAGTCTGCACCAACAGGTGAGAACCACCTGACCTACCTACCTAATCCCATTTACCAGCACTTGGCCCATAGCTTTGAATGTTATGACATGCCAAGTGCTCATCCAGGTACTTTTTAAAGGATGTGAGGCAACCCACCTCCACCACCCTCCCAGGCAGTGCATTCCAGACTGTCACCACCCTCTAGGTAAAAAAGTTTTTCCTCACATCCCCCCTAAACCTCCTGCTCCTCACCTTGAACCTATGCCCCCTTGTGACTGACTCTTCAACTAAGGGGAACAGCTGCTCCCTAATCACCCTGTCCATGCTCCTCATAATCTTGTACACCTCGATCAGGTCGCCCCTCAGTCTTCTCTGCTCCAACGAAAACAACCCATGTCTATCCAACCTCTTTTTGTAACTTAAATATTTCATCCCAGGCAACATCCTGGTGAATCTCCTCTGCACCCCCTCCAGTGCAATCACATCCTTCCTATAATGTGGCGACCAGAACTGCAAACAGTGCTCCAGCTGTGGCCTCACCAAGGTTCTATACAACTCCAACATGACCGCCCTACTTTTGTAATCTATGCCTCGATTGATAAAGGCAAGTGTCCCATATGCCTTTTTCACCACCCCACTAACATGCCCCTCCACCTTGAGAGATCTATTGACTCACACGCCAAGTCTCTTTGTTCCTCAGAACTTCCTAGTGTCATGCCGTTCATTGAATACCTCCTTGTCAAATTACTCCTTCCAAAGTGTATCACCTCACACTTTTCAGGGTTAAATTCCATCTGCCACTTATCTGCCCATTTGACCATCCCATCCATAACTTCCGGTAGCTCAAGACACTCAACCTCACTGTTAACCACCAGGCCAATTTTTGTGTCATCTGCAAACTTACTAATCCTACACCCTTACATAGTCATCAACGTTGTTTATATAAATGACAAATAATAGGGGACATAGTACAGATCCCTGTGGTACGCCACTGGACACTGGCTTCCAGAAACTAAAGCATCCTTCTGTCATCATCTGTGCCACGTACAACTAAGCCAATTTTGAATCCACCTTATCAAATTACCCTGTATTCCATGTGCATTTGCCTTCTTTATAAGTCTCCCATGTGGGACTTTGTCAAAGGCTTTGCTGAAATCCATATATATTACATCAACTACACTACCCTCATCTACACACCTGGTCACCTCCTCCAAAAGTTCAATCAAATCATGACCTCCCTCCGACAAAGCCATGCTGACTATCCCTGATCAAACCTTGCCTCTCCAAGTGGAAATAGCTCTCACTTTCTCTAATAGTTTCCCTACCACTGACGTGAGACTCACTGGCCTGTAGTTCCCTGGCTTATCTCTACAACCCTCCTTAAACAGCGGAACCACATTAGCTATTCTCCAGTCCTCTGGCACCTCCCCCGTGGCCAGAGAGGAATTAAAAATTTGGGTCAGAGCGCCTGCGATCTCCTCCCTTGCCTCCCTCAGTAGTCTGGGACACAAATCATCTGGACTTGGAGATTTGTCCATGTTTAAGCCTGCCAGCACCTCCAATACCTTGTCACTCCCTATATCAATTTGTGCAAGGACCTTGCAGTCTCTCACCCCGAGTTCAATACCTTCATCCTCATTCTCTTGGGTAAAGACGGACGTGAAGTATTCATTCAACACTCTAGCAATGTCCTCTGGCTCCACCCATAGATTGGCCCCTTGGTCCCTTATGGGCCCTACTCCTTCCCTGGTTATCCTCTTCCCATTGATATACTTATAGAATACCTTGGGATTTTCCCTACTTTTACCAGCCAGAGTTTTCTCATATCCCCTCTTTGCTCTCCTATTTGCTTTCTTAAGCTCCACCCTGCACTGTCTGTACTCCACTAGTGCCTCTGCTGATTTACTTCCCTTGTACCTGCTAAAAGCCTCTCTTTTCCTTCTTATCGTAACCTGAATATCTCTGATCATCCATGGTTCTCTGGGCTTGTTGCTCCTTCCTATCACCCTAGAGGGAACATGTCGAGCCTGTACCCTCCCCATTTCCTTTTTGAACACCCCCCACTGTTCCTCTGTAGATTTCCCCACAAGTAACTGTTCCCAGTCTACCTTGGCTTATTTTATCCTGCCTTATTTTACTAAAATCCACTCTCCCCCAATCCAAAACATATTTTTGCAACTTTTCAATTTCTTTGTCCATAACAAACTTAAACTTCACCATGTTGTGGTTGCTATCACTAAAATGCTCGCCCACCACCACCTCAGCCACCTGTCCGGCTTCATTCCCCAGAATTAGGTCCAGCAATGCACCGTCCCTTGTGGGGGGTGTTCAAAAAGGAAATGGGGAGGGTACAGGCTCAACATGTTCCCTCTAGGGTGATAGGAAGGAGCAACAAGCCCAGAGAACCATGGATGATCAGAGATATTCAGATTACGATAAGAAGGAAAAGAGAGGCTTTTAGCAGGTACAAGGGAAGCAAATCAGCAGAGGCATTAGTGGAGTACAGACAGTGCAGGGTGGAGCTTAAGAAAGCAAATAGGAGAGCAAAGAGGGGATATGAGAAAACTCTGGCTGGTAAAAGTAGGGAAAATCCCAAGATATTCTATAAGTATATCAATGGGAAGAGGATAACCAGAGAAGGAGTAGGACCTCTACATATTGACCTAAAAGGTTCTCCTGTAAACATTTCAAGAAATCCACTCCAACCAAGCCCTTAACACTATGTCTATTCCAATTAATGTTGGGAAAGTTGAAAATCACCTATTGTTATTGTTTTTACACACCTCCACAAATTGTGCACATATTTTCTCTTCAGTTTCCCACTGACTCTCTGGAGGTCTATAATAAACACCTAATAATGTGGTTGCCCCTCTTTTATTCCTAAGCTCTACACACAAAGCTTCACTCGATGCCCAGTCCAAGATATCATCTCTTCTTACTGCAGTAACTGAATCCTTAATTAATAATGCAACACCTCCCCCTCTTTTACTCCCTCCCCTATCTTGCCTGAAGATTCTATATCCTGGAATGTTGGGCTGCCAATCCTGCCCTTCCCTCAACTACGTCTCAGTGATGGCTACTATATCACAATTCCACATGTCAATCCTCACCCTTAATTCATCCGTTTTACCTGTAATACTCCTGGCATTAAAGTAGAGGCCATCCAGCCTTGCCTTACTCCCTTGAAGCTTATTGCAGCTGTACTCCCTCTGACTTGATTGTTTTACTGTATTATGATGCGTCCCTATTCTGCTAACATTCTGTGTCCACTCCCCCTGCCCAATTAGTTTAAACCCCTCCCAACAGCACTAGGAAACACGCCCGCAAGGATGTTAGTCCCTCTCTGGCTCAGATGTAGACCGTCCCATTTGTACAGGTCCCACCTTCCCCAGAAATTGTCCCAGTAATCCAGGAATCTAAAACCCTCCCTCCTGCACCAACTCTTAAGCCACGTATTCATCCACGCTATTCTCCTATTTCTGAGTGGCTAAAAATGATTAAAAAATACACTATTGACTCAACACAATGTTTTTGTGTAGGCAACTAATCTTTAAATGATAGAAATTAATATATTGTATATTATACCCGCCACCCAACCCTGAGTTACAGGTCCCACAGCAAGCAATTCACAATTGCTCCCAGCTTCAAGTGCGTTACTTCCTTTCTACATTCCCAGCTGGGTAACTTCTAATCCCACAACTGTCTCTCACTGTGAGGGCTACACTGAAGATTTCTTCCTCCATCTCCAAGCTAGTCAAATCTTCCAGCCTCTTTTATCTCCTCGCTAACTTGGACTTCAAACTGAGCACAAGCTCCCACTCACATTCTGTGTGGTGAATAACAGAGTCAGCATTTTCTCTACTTTAGGTTCAGGCAGGCCTGGCTATTATTACCTTTATTTTTAGTGTCAACCTCTCAGTTGGCTTTAAAAAACACAAGACAAAACTGCAACTGCTCTCTGTCTGTGATATATCTGAATTTTTAGGGAAGCTTGTAACCTGATCTCAAAAATGGCTACCTGTAACTTCTTCCCCATGACAATGGGAACTTTGTATCTAAATAGAAATGTTCATCAGTTATTTTTGATACCAAACTTCTTTCACCTAAGAGGTAAAGGGATCATTTACAGCAAAACCGTTTACAGCTTCATGCTTATAACACTTTTCTGGGACATTAGGAGACTTAGGGTATACTCATTGTGGACTCAGGAGCTGTTGTCATTGTTTCTAAGGATAAATATCTTACATCCTTTCTCAATTAAACAGTTGGGAGTCTTTCTCAGATCTCTAACAATTAAATCAGCCAGGCTTACTGTCAGGCAGATTATGGCACAGGTCACATGACCCCTTTCATCTACCCTACATTTAAGTCTACAGTTGGAAAATATAGCAATCTTATAAACCAAAAGATACAGTCCTATAACATCATAATCTCATAAACCTCACAATTGTAACAAACTGCCTCTGCTCTGTAGTAACATTGGGGGAGGTGTGTAGTTTGTCACAATTGGGCCTCACTGGGAGGTGGGGGTTGGCAAACTGCCCGCATTAACCACCCTGCATATAGGCAATTTCACTCTTAAAAGTGTAGCAAATCAAACAGCCGGCTGGCTCTAAAGTTAGCATGCAGCTGGTGAATGAGTTGTATGTTACTGTGCCATTAGATAGATGTCCTAGACTTTCAGATTGTTGGCACCTGCCCAGAAAGAGGCTACTGATGTGTCATTTTTGCCTAAACAAAAGAAAGAACTGGAGACACGTGTGTAGTTAGAAGTAGCATAAGGAAGTGGCCTTTGATTGAATACATAATGGTACAATTGCTCATGTAATAAAGAGCACATTAAACAACAAATCTGATATTATATTGCAAACACATTGCAGTGTTATGATTTTATACATTTCTCTAATGAGTCAAATAATCCAAGCCCCACTGGTAAGCCTAACTTCACATTATCTCATGCATATAGACTTGTGTTGATAGCAAAATAATCATATCAGTAAATTCAATATGAATCCTAAATTAAAGCAGTCAAACCGATACCTTAAGTAAGCATCTGTCATTGTTTAGTTATACTATACAATAATTTTTAAATAGAAATATCTCATCTAACCTAAAACAAAAGAAAAAAAACAGGAGACATGAATGTAGTTTGAAATAGTATAAGGGAGTGGCAAGATGTACTCTTTGGAGCACAGTATCTCCCACTCCTCAGCAGACTGGTCCATTGTCTTTATGGAGGTGTTTGGTTATCAATTGATCCATTGTCTCTATGGGGGTGTTTGGTTGTGGATTGATCCAGGTTCTAGTTTGAGTATGAGCAATACTTCCTTCCCTTGCTTCGATCATAAGCCTCTCCTTCAATCACAATGGGGCACTTCACTACACCCTCACCTTGTTCCACTTACTGTGACTTGCCTCTTTTGGCCACACTGTCTGCCTCTATCACTCTCTCAGCATGTAGACAATGTCAAAATGCCTTGTTTGTTTTCATTACCTTTCAACAGAGTACACACCGCCTCACTCTCACAGAAGAAACTGACACATCAGTTGAGAGCAAACTTAAGAATAAGAGGAGGTCTTGCCGCATTGCAGATGTTGACTCCACTGGAGAAATTTTCCACCCTCGAGAACATCCTCCCTTTCCATTCCTGACTGCACTGTGCTGCCAGGATTTAGAAAGTCACCTCAAACCCACACAATGTCATCAAAATCCCAGAGTTACTGCTTCAATGTTCAACGTAACAGCACATCCAGCATCAATTCCTGTGCATGCAGGGTCCCAACCCGCCCCCTCTTCCGCACCAATGAAAATGGCCAACACCAGAAATGGGGGCAGGATTCCTGGAATCGCCATCTGGTTGCCGTTTTATTTTCCCACCTGCCCCAGGTCAGGACCTCAAAGTCCAGCCCATAGTCACTGTTTTAGTGTAGAAAATGCAGAAGCCAATTTGTTCAGTGCAAGCTCCCCCAAACAGCATCGGATTAAATACCAGAAAATTTGAAATGGTGATGTTTGTTGAGGGGTAGATGTTAGCCAGCACTGTGAGGAGAGCTCTCCTGCTCTTCCTTGAAGTAGCACCATGGAATCTTTTATGTTCGCCTGAGAGGTCAGACAGGATGCCAATCTAACTTCACATCCGATGGACAGGGCCTCCAATAATGCAGCGCTCCCTCACTGGACTGAAGCGTCAGCCTTGTTTCTTGCTTTCACTGTTGACAAGTTTAATTGAAAGGAGTGTATAGCTGATCCCCATCAGAATGATGCAGGCCAAACATTTCTTGGTGCACGACAGCTAAGCTGTTTCTAACAAGCATCCCTCTGCCCAACTTCCACCCCCCCCACTCCCCCCATCCACCCTCCACCACCTCCCACCAGCACTGTATCCCCACCCCAGACATCGGCACAAGCGTCTTTCAAACTGAGAGTCAAGCACAGGCATCCTGCTGAGATGCATGTTCTCTACCTTCATTGACATGAAGAGAAAAGGTCAGGTTTACACACAAGTTTGGTTAAACCTGACAGCTGCTTTTAGGCTGGTTCACAACCCTCCCCTATTTATTATGCAGTCTAGTTTCTCGAAGCAGCAGGCAGAAGGGAAAAAAAGTGATTCATTGTTGCCACATGTGTTCAAGCCCGCCTGCGGCTAGTTCTGGATTTCCTGAAGCATAATAGTCCGCAACCTCTGTCCCAGCAGGGAAAGCGTAAGCCCGAATAATTGGGCTGGTACAAGGGGCAATGTGTCTGTGTGTGCATATTATACCGACACATTCATCAACTGTACAGTGAGGGAATAATTGGCACATTTTCAGATAAACTTTACAGATGCATCTGTAATGCTGTGAAAACCTTGGCTTCAGAAGACCATTCTGTCACTGAGAGGCGGGGCTGAAAACCTTTGGGCTTAATAAAGAAAGAATGAAGTTGCATTTCTATAGTGCCTTGCCTGACCTCAGAATGTGCTAAGGCAAAGGAAGTAATTTCCATTGGTCACTGTTGTGATGTAGGAAATGTGGCATTCACTTTGTACAAAGCAAGCTCCCACAAACAGCAATGACTTATGACCAGGTAATCTGTTTCAGTGATGTTAGTTGAGGGATAAAGATTGGCCAGAATTCGGAGAGAGCTCCCCTGCTCTTTATTGAATAGAGACTGTGGGATCTTTTACATTTACTTGAGAGGGCAGATGGGCCTTAGGTTCCTGTCTCATGCGAGAGACAATATTGGGCCGTAGCTTCCTCGGTGAGGCTATCAGTGTCAGATTGCCACTCCGTGCCCAATTACCTGCGTGGATTTTTTTCTGTGCCTGTCTTGCCCGACCTTGCAGCTCAGGCCAGGCAAAATCCAGGCAGTGCAGCCGAGCGCCCTCAAAGCCCAGCGTCTGAATCAAGCTCTGTTAAAGTGAAGAAGGACATGCCCCCATTTTTACGGCCTGAGATGAGGGGCCGTGTTGGGATAGGGGGATGTCTGGTCGGGCTGGGGAGGTGGGATGTGGTCGGACATTGGAAGGGGGGAGGTGTCGGAAGTTGAGGGGGGTTCAGGTCAGGCTGGGTTGGTGGGGGTCAGGTCGGTTCGGGTCTGCGGGGTTGGGTCGGGTTTGGGTTGGGTCAGGTATGGGGGCGGTTCGGATAGGGTTGGGTTGGGTAGGGTCAGGTTGGGGGAGGGGGCAAGTCCCATGCGGGTGGGGCAATCACATGGTGGGGTCAGGGGGTTGGGGGAATACCCTGGGGGTGTAGTTAGTTGGGGTGTGGGAGTGGTGGTGGTGGTGTGGAGGGGGAGTGCAGTGGGTTGGCCTGGGTCTTTATAATAGGTACCCAGAAGTTGGAAGAGGTTTAAATTCTTCTAAGTTTCTCTGAGCAACTATTGGTGTAATCCTGGCAGAACCATCCAAAGTTTCCGATTTAAACTGCATTTTCAGATGGTTCCCAGCACAGGGCAATTGTCCAGAGGAAGTTTGCGCTTCTGGTCAATTGCTGTGCAAGCCCTTATGTATGAACTTCCCAGAGGGATTCCCCAGCACATCTGTAGGGTAACCACCAATCCGAAGCTGGGGAGCTCTGAAGATACGGCCCAACATCTCTAACAGGGCTGCACTCCCTCAGTACTGCACTGAATGTGTCAGCATAGATTATTTGCTTAAGGCTGTGTAGTGGAGCTTGAATTCACAAACTTTTAATGGAGTTAATTTACCTATTTACTTAACTTGCCTTCAAATTTACTCAGATTTTGTGTCAAGCGTTGAGGATGGCTTTGAATAATTGGGTCTGTGGAAGCTTCACTAACTCCTTATATTTTTTTAAGATGTAAATCCAATGCTATATTAGTCCATATTTGAATATCTTTTTTGATCTAAAAAATTGAATGTTGCAGCTACAGAGATGCTGAGTAAATATACTTTGCAACACACCGCATATGGGCATTTAAGCAGAATCAGAACAAGGAAGCATCTTCTAGGTCAGGGGATGTGGAGCACTAAAAAAGCAATGTTGTCTTGTCCTGCACAATGGTGTCAATGATTGAGAAGTCTGCCAGTTTTCTGGTTAAATTCTAGATAGCGTTGATTGACCATGAATGAGTTAAGGAGTGAGAAAATGAAGGGAAGAAAGGACAAAACAAATGTCAGAAATTTTAAACACAAGAGTCAAATTCCTATTTATCTGAAAAATGGGGGAAAAACAATCCCAATCTCTCTTGAAATCATTGAATCAAGAACAAAAAAAAACTTTACGTTTAAGGACCAGAACATGTTCATTAGAGGCTGTATTGGCAAAATTTAACTTGTTCACTGATGCCCTTCAGTGAAACTCTCATTCCCACCTCTCTAAAACAAAATCCAAATACTGTGGATGCTGGAAGTCTGAAACAAAAACTGAAAATGCTGGAAAAACTCAGCAGGTCTGGCAGGAATTGTGGAGAGAGAAACAGAGTTAACGTTTCAGGTCCAATATGACCATCATCCTTGATCAACTGTGACAAGAACAAGACCTGGGAGAACCGGGAAGGCTTAATCTGTGAGGTTTGGATTGTGTGGGGGATGGTGGACATGCAAATAATTTATGAAAATAGTTTAAGATTGTCATTAAAAAAGTTGAGATTATACTTGGGGAAGATGTAGAAGAATGGGTTAATAGCCATGGTAATGAGGTAGTGATGTGTACCATGATGTAACAGTGAAATCAGCAGTCATGTGTCCGAGACGGAGAAGATATGATGGAATAGTCTGTACAAGAGAGAGATGTACTTAACTAGAAACTTAGAACGTACTATAGTATAAACAAAGGAGTTTGTGAAGAAACATACCAGAATTGGACCCTAGTCACTCATAAGTTGTGGGAAACCTTTCCATTCCAGAAAAGACCACAAATTTCCCAAATAAAATTTAAATCGAAACCAAACCACAAATCACTTCAGTGAACCTGTCACTCCTACGTCTGTAAAATAAACGCAAAGCATTACGGATGCTGGAGATCCGAAATAAAAACAGAGAGTGTTGGAAAAGCTCAGCAGGTCTGTGGAGAGAAAAAGCAGAGTTCATGGGCAGAATTTTGCCCTTGGCGGGTGGGCTTGGTGGGGGTGGGTGGGGCAGTCGGGAAGCTGACTGCTGCCCGCGATCGGCCACACACCGTGATTTCACATTGGTGGGCCAATTAAGGTCTGCCCAGCGTGAAACGTGAGAGGCAGTGCTGAGTGCTGCCGGTGTGGGTGGAAAATGCGAGCCGGCCAAGCGTGAATTTCACGCATGCACGCAAGTGAGCACTGCATAATCTCCCTGAGGCACGAAGCTGCCTCAGGGAGATGAAGAGATATATAAACAATAAAAATGTACTAAAACATGTCCCATCATGTGACTCTATCACATGAACAGGGACATGTTATTAATGAAAAATTAAAGCCTTTATTTTATTTTTATTCGCTTTTGGAAACCTCATTCTGTCCATGGATGAGGTTTCCAAAAAATGCAAAGGCCACTTGGCCTTTTCACCTGCCCGCCAGCCATTAGATTGGACAGGCAGCAAAAACTTTACGTTAATCAATAACCTAATGGCCTCAGCAAGCCATGGTCGGCAGGCGCGCTGCTGGTTCTAGCGCACACCCACCCAATGCGGCTGCGCGTTGACGCCTGCACACTTGGCCGATATCATTTCACGCTCAAGTGGGTCGCGTGCGCCACCTGCTGAGTGAAAATTTCTGCCCAATGTTTCAGGTCCAGACTCTTCTTCGGAACTTTTACTTTTTTAAATTCATTTATGGGATGTGGATGTCGCTGGCTACACCAGCATTTATTCCACCTTCCTAATTGCCCTTGAGAAGGTGGTGGTGAGCTGCCTTCTTGAACCGCTGCAGTCCATGTGGTATAGGTACACCCACAGTGCTGTTAGGGAGGGAGTTCCAGGATTTGGATCCAGCAACAGTGAAGGAACGGTGATATATTTCCAAGCCGGGATGGTGTGTGACTTGGAAGGAAATTTCCAGGTGGTGGTGTTCCCATGTATCTGCTGCCCTTGCCCTTCTTGATGATGGAGCTCGTGAGTTTGCAAGGTGCTGTTGAGGAAGCCATGGTGAGTTGCTGCAGTGCATCTTGTAGATGGTGCACACTGCTGCTACTGTGCATTGGTCTTGCTTCTTGTTTCTTTTTTTAATGATGCACACAGGCCGTCAACATTGTAGCTGAGCTAACTTTATTGATAACACATTTTCCTAACATCAACACATATCTGCAATGTCTGAACTCTGTCAAGACAGGTTCCAACACGTGCGATCTGACCTTCAACCCCTAGGGCAGGTGACCCCGGTGTATAGTAAAGAGTCCAGTGTAATACCTAATACTGGAGTCTACAACCACAATCGGTTGTTATCATGACATTTCCTTTCTTTAAAAACAAATTTATACAACTGAAGTACAAAAAAATCTCATCTATTCTTTCTCACTCTGTTTTGATCAGTCTGTTTTGTCTTTTACCATCTGTGTTTCTCTGTGGAGTTTTTTTTTTGCAATTCCTCCACTGGATGTTCTGAATAGTGACAGAGGTGATTTTGAAGGACAAGGGGCCTTCTCCAGCTCTGTGTCACTATCACCCCTTGGATATTTTTCAGGACTCTCAGGCTCTATCTGGTTATCTGTTGCTTCACTGATGTATTTTGGCTTTTGATCTTTAGCTACATTTTCTGGTTCAGAGTAAGGTTGTGTTTCATTTGTTTTCCGTAAGAATTTCCGGTTCCTCCTGTATTGTTACCATTTGGAGTTTGCACTATGAAAGAGCTTGGTTCTCCTGTGACAACAGCAGGATTCCAGACCCCTACATGCTGAATCCTCACTGTCTCTCCCATGTTCATGTCAGCAGAGGTTGGGTGCCTTGATCAATGTACTGTTTCTGCTTCTGCTGTCTCAGTTTGAGCAGGTCCTGCATGCTGTAGCTCACTGGCCATGGAAATAACAGTTGGGGCGCAGTTGGAAACTTAGTTCTTAGTCTTCTCCCCATCAGGAGCTCTGCTGGAGGTGATTCAATGCCCTCTAATGGACCCTTCCTGAAATCCAGTAGATCCAGCTAGGGGTAACTTCCGTCTGCCTTTGCCTTCTTCAACAGGTGTTTTAAGCAGTGATGCACTTACTATCATTTCTCAGCAACAGAGGTACAAAAGCTTTGAGTAATAGTCTGCTACTCGTCGGTACTTACTGTTGTCAAATGTGAACAAGTCCACTCCAATTTTCTGTCAGGGCCTCTTTCGAACACTATGGTTGGAGAAGTTATTTTTGTTGTGATGTACTGTACTTTTGGCACACTGCACACGCATTCACCATTCCCCCGATTTGTGCTCCCATTCCAGGCCAATACATTAATCTTGATCTCTTCTCCTGCATGTTTCTATGTCGAGGTGACTTTCATTTATGCGCTGCAGCATTTCTTTCCTCAGTGTTGCAGGAATTAAGATCTTTTCTCCGTTGAAAAATATTCCTTCTGCTACATGAAACTTGTCACGAAAGTTCCAGTGCTCTTGTACAGCAGAAGAGGCTCCACTCTGATGTGTGGGCCAGCCAGTTTACACAATCTGCTGCAGTTTTCTCAGGGTTGCGTTGTTCTTGGTCACTTCTCTGATCTCATCCAGTTTAGTTACAGCCACAGGTAAGTTATTTGTCAGCATATGAACCTGTGCTTCCGTCTCTTTATCCTCTTCCTCCGTGATGGGTGGATGTACATGTGACAGAGTTTTCGATGTACATTTCCTTGTCTGGTTTGTATTTAACTCTGACCTGGTACTTCTGCAGGTGCATTAGTAATCTTTGGATTCTTAGTGGTGCACGGTTCAAAGGTTTTTAATTATAGCTTCCAAAGGTTTATGATCAGACTCTAACTCCACGTCTTTGCCATAGACAAGTTGGTGAAAGTGTTCTAGGCCAAACACAATTGCAGCATTTCTTTCTCTATTTGGGCATACCACTGCTGTGTTTCAGTCATTGCCTTTGAAGCATATGGCACTGGTGCCTCACTTTGCAAGAGGACAGCTCCCAGGCCAGTCTTTGAAGCGTCCACTGAGATCTTGACCGGTTGACTGACACAGTAACACTTTAACACTGGTGCCTGGGTAACCTTTGCAGTGTCTCCCAATCACCTGTCCACACTTGTGACAAGCAGGTTACAGGTGCTCTCTTCAGGCATGAATTGACCTTCATCCACTTCCGTTGGGACCAGGCAAGCCAGACACAGCGAGCCAGAGACTTCTCAGCATTGATGGTTTCCCCCGCGCCCAGGGTACAATAGACTGCACACATGTGGCTATCAAGGCACCAGCAGGTGAGTCCAGTGCCTTTGCAAACAGGAAGGGAACATGCAGATAGTGTGTGATCACAGGTTGCTGATTCTAAAAGTCTGTGCAGCTCCCATGATGCCTACATCCTCAGACACTCCCAGGTGCCGGGGCTCTTCAGTGCTCCAGCCCGGCTGGATGGATGGCTGCTGGGTGACAAGGGCTATCCCCTCAGAAGGTGGCTCATGACGCCTCTCCACCATCCAAGAGCAGGAACTGAGTAGTGGTGCAATAGGAGTGATGCCTCCACAAGGGCGGTGGTGGAGAGAGCCATTGGTCTTCTCAAATGTGCTTCCGATGTCTGGACCACTCAGGGGGCGCACTCCAGTACCCCACAGATTGTGTGTCGGTGATAGTGGTTACATGCTGCACTCTCCATAATCTTGTGGTGGAAAGGAGGGATGCAGTGGATGATGAAGGCATCGACGTAGTGGTTGCAGCTGCACATGATGAGTCCAGCAGTGAGTCTGAGGATGAGCATGCACAGGGAAACGCTAAGGGAGTACATGCTGACCCAGGCATACTCCATGTCCTGGAGTTCTAACACAGTGCCTAGGTGCAGCTCCTCCAGGTTGTCCCCAAAACAGTAATGTGGGTCTCAGTGTACCACATGCTGTGGGGGCAGAACCCATCTCTTCACCACCCTCTCAGGCTGACATCAGCATGGGCAATATCTGCTGGCCCACCCAGTGAAGGATATATGCTGTCAATGTTCAATGCAGTCACAACACTCAGACTTCCCCGCCGTACCCTCTGGACTGGCCTGTCCCGATGGCCTATCCTCTGGACTTGAGTAACTTCCATTGCCCCTCTGCAGAGCCCTTTGCCCAGCCATTGCAAGCAGCCCGCCGCTGTTCGCCCATTCCCGCTATTCACGGGAGTCATGAAGTACACTGGGTGGGCCATAATTGGCCTGCCCGCATAAAATGGTGGCGTAGACCCGATCATGAGCGGCAATTGGGTCCGTGCCCGGTCCATCCACCCCCACCATCCCACCATCCATAAAATTCTGCCCTAAGTGCAGTAGTGGGTGGGTAAAACATTGTTTTACCCGCCGGCTGCAATGGCGGCTTCTCTCACTGTATCATCCCAAATCCACCGCATTACTTATGTATTCCTGGGGAACAAGCTGTTTCCATGGCGAGTGGGCTTTGATTCGCCCGCCACACCATCAGCTCGCTGCTTCATCACGCCAGGTGCCACATTTAAAGTACAGCTACATACACACCTCTCAGTGCTTCCAGCCCATGATTGCTGGTCCTTAAAGGCAAGACATCTGCAATCCCTCAGGATTAGTGGTGCGTCCCTCAAGCACCTTTTGGATGCTGTGGAGGCCCACTGTGATGTCCTCTACCCCAACACTGGGCGCAGGAGGGGCTGCAACATCACCACTCCAGCTTGGTGTGTGATGGCAGTGGCAATCAGTGCCAATGCTGCATAGAAGAGGTCGGCCATCCAATGCAATTAGACGATGAATGATCTCATCCGTGCAGCCAGGGTATGGCAATCATCTCATCACTCTGAACTCACATGCTCATGCCCATCACACTCACTCGCACTCGCTGCCAGCTCAAGGGATATCACCACCCATTCTTACACACCTTCATCTCCATCTGGCCTCATCTCCTCTGGAGATTGCTTCCTCAGCCGTCACCATCTTGAGGCTACTTGCACAGATCAACATGTGCCCCTACACACACCCTGGGATAACCCTCTTCCCCAGTATAGCCTTCATCCTGCAGCCTCTTCCCTCACCTGAAGCCGCTTCTCCAATCCTAACCCTGCAGCTGTACAAAGCCACCCCCGCCTTATGGCTGATCTGGTAAGTAAAGCTGCCCATGAGCTGCCTCTGAAGTCTGGCGCTGATACTACGAATGCTGCCCAAAGCAAGGTAGGCAAAGGGAGGTGGTGGCATAGTGGTATTGTTACTGGACTAGTAATCTAGCGACTCAGGGTAATTCACCAGGGACACGGGTTCAAATCCCACCACAGCAGATGGTGGAATTTGAATCCAATAGAAATCTGGAAATAAAATGAACCCATCTGGTTCACTAATTCCTGTTAGGAAAGGAAATCTGCTGGTCTTACCTGTGATTCCAGACCCACAGCAATGTTGGCTGACTCTTAAATACCCTCTGAACAAGGGCATTTAGGGACAGCCACATGAATGAATTAAAAACAAACCTTGAAGTCCTGAGCAAGGTGCACATTGCTCATGAGCAGTTGTAAAGCATGCCAGTGTGCAATCTTGCCAACATGGGGGGACAATCCAGCATGGGGGGGATGAGTCCTGTGGGACTCATGATATGCAGCTGTATTACAATGATGTCCAATGGTGGGAAACGCAGCCCACAGCTCAACAGGCTGAGCAGGCGATCGCAAACTGGTTTCATAATGTTGAGAAGCCAATTTTTGGCCTTCACACACGCCCGAGCATGCCTGACGCCAGCAGGCATGGATGATTCCACCCTGGCATGGAGAAAAAAAATCAACACAACTGCAAGATTCCTAAGGATCAGAATTATACAGTTTGAGTTTAAAGTTGATAGCTAAGTCTGTGGCCTTAGCTCAACCCATTTTTCAGTAAAACTGCTCAAACTGCTTGGACAATGAGCAATCCATGTGAAAACAATGTTTGATTAGGTAGAAAAACATTATCAACAATGTTGTCCCATAAATTATGAAAACACTCAAGGCAATCCGATAAATGTTAAACAGCTATAGTCAGAACAGCGCTTGTGTTTATTTGTTAATAACTTGTTGGAGTTGCATGTTTAGCCATAAAAAAAACATACAAGATGCTGCTGTGGCTTTAAGGGGATGGCTTCAAAATAAATTGTACTGTTAAATGATGCCCCATTTCACTGCACATCCAGATTTCTTGTTGTGTCCTTGATCCCAATGGTTTCCATCACTTCAGGCCTTAATAGTCTTCAACACCTCAGTCAAAACACCTGAAGTAAAAGGCTGACTGCCAACAGGGCTGCATCATTAGCTTTTGATCTCCTTTGAGCATTTTGATGGCTCACTGCATACTTAATTCTTTCAGTTCTTCAAAGGCACAGTCTCCTCATGTCTCTTGCTTGTCCAACTTACAGCTATAACCTCATTGGTAGATTCACCTTCACCTCATTATCTCCCTTGACCTCAAATGGAACTGCCAAGCTATATTTGCTTCCTGTTTCCTGCCGACTCTCTTCCACCACCCCCCCTCCTCCCTCCCCTTTTGGGAGACCAGTCACTTGCTTGGTTTCCACTTTGCCAAGGTTCTCCATCTGCAGATATGGCTCTAACTCCTCAGTGCCTCACCACTTCAGTTGTTAGCGGGATATCAACAAAGGGCTGGGCAGATGTTTCTGGTCAATTAGGCCCACCGCTAATCTACCCCTCTGCCCCTCCCCCCATGGATTTTCACAATCATTGCCCTCAAAATAGGGAGAAAAAAGAAACTAAATCGGAGGTAATGAAAGAAGAACTTGAACTTGTCAAAAAATGGATCCCACTGGTGAAAATACCTCATCTGTGATCTTTCATCCTTGGTGGGCTTATTGATATGCCTTGGAACGGAATGGGTTAGGGTTAGGTTTAGGGTTGGGCTTTTGGTTAAGGTTAGGATTAAGGTTAAGCTTATGATTAGGTGTGGTAATCATGGTTTTATTTAGTGTGTAATATACCTTTAAGAATAGTGCTTGTTAAGGAAGATCACATGATTTTAATACCCAATCAGAGAGTAGCACAGGCTATTTCAGTAGGCAGTAGTCTATAGTTGGAGTTGGTTATGTAGAGATAGAGTTTGAAGTGAAAGTATATGTGTAGTGCTGCTGAGTACTTTGTTAATAAACTTAAAGTTTCTGCCCAAGAAGTGTCTGCTGATCAACTCTATCTAAAGCATCAACTCAGCCACCACGTCACAACGTTAGGGTTAGATTTAGGCTTGTGGTTAGAGTTAGGGTTAGGGTTAAGGTTAGGCTTAGGGTTAGAGTTATAAAGTCGAAATGGAGCAGGAAGGGGAAGATTATTAAAAAAAAATACAAGGAAGTGGGTTTAAAAAAGAATCAATGAGTATTGAGGACAATTATAATGCTTTTTCATTATATTGACAGGAAAAGATGGGCTTTTAAAAGATAAATGTGATGGTATAATTGAAGACAATTGAATTACTAAAAAAAAAGAACATAAATTCATGCTTTCTGTGCCTTTGACAACCTCAGGGCATCACCAAAATCTTTAATGATCAATGGAGAAATTTTTTAAAGTGTAGTCACTGTTCTAATTGGTTATACTCCAGCAGTAATCACCATAGAGAAAAATACTGGCTGTCTCTTTTGAATGTCAGAACATATTTTACAGTCAGTAAGAATGATGTATTAGTTACATTTAAAGGACAAGAGAGGAACATATTTGCTTGGTCAGATGACATCTATCCTAGAGAGATAGACCAGGGAGCAGGGATGAAGTGCTAAAAGGTTACATTGAGTATTGGAAAGCTTCCAGAGGGTTGGATTCAAGCATATGCTGTACCCATACTTAAAGAAAAGGGGACAGATTGGTCAGAGGGGCTACAAACTAGTACATCAACTCACATAAAATTCAGCCATTGTTGGTAAGGACAGCATTTATTTCCAATCCCTAATTGCCCTTGAGAAGGTAGCAGTGAGCCACCTTCTTCAACCACTGCAGTCCATGTGGAATAGGTACACACACAGTGCTTTCAGGGAGGGAGTTAAGGACATTAGAACATAAGATATAGGACCAGGAGTAGGCCAAATGGCTCCTCAAGTCAGATCCACCATTCTGTAACATTTTTGACCTGAACTCCATCTTCCTACTTGACTCCCATATCCCATGATTCCCTTAGAGCTCAAAGTTCTATCTATCTTAGCATTAATTATACTCAATATCTGAGCATCCACAGCTCTTCGGGCTAGAGAATTCCAAAGGTTCACAACCTTCTGAGTGAAGAAGTTTCTCCTCATTGAAATCTTAAATGATTGGTCCCTTTTCCTGAGACTGCACCCCCTAGTTCTAGACTCTCCAGCTGGGGAAACAACCTCTCAGATTCCATCCTTGTTATGGCCCCTCAGAATCCGATATATTTTAATAAGGTCACCTCTCATTCTTCTCAACTCCAGATATATAGGCCCATTCTACTCAACCTCTCATCATAGAACAACCCTCTCATCCCAGGAATCTGCTTGCAGAATCTTAGCTGTACCACATCCAAGACGAATATAGATAAAAAGAACAAAACTGTGCAGAGTACTCCAGGACTTGTCTCACCAAAGTCCTGAACAATCGAAGCAAAACTTCCTTATTTTTGGACTCCAGCCCCTTTGCAATAAAGCAGAACATGCCATTTATCTTTCTAATTGCTTGCTATACCTGCATGCTGACTTCCTGTGTTTCCTGCATAAGGACACCCAAATTGCTCTGAACACAACCTTTAAATGTTTCTTACCAATTAAAATATTCTGGTTTTCTGTTCATTCTACCAAATTGAATAATCTCAAATTTCCCCATAGTCCATTCTGTCTGCCAATTTACTCTCTGTTCACTGAGCGGCCATATCCCTTTGCAACCTTTTTATATCCTCCTCACAGCTTACAGTCCCACTAAGCTTTGTATCATCAGAAAACTTGGATTTATTACTCTAGATCCCTTCACCTAAGTTATGTGGATTGTAAATCGTTATGGCCTGAGCACTGATCGTTATGTCACCACATTTGTTACAGCTGGCTAACTTGAATATTCCCTCTTTATCCATACTCTTTTCCCTTTAACCAATCTATCCTAATATATTACCCCTAAAGCCATGAGCCCTTAGCTTTTGTGATAACTTTATATGTGGCATCTTATCAAATGCCTTTTGGAAACTAAATACATGCCATCCACTGGTTCACCTTTACCTACCTTGCAAGAAACAAGGTGAAGTAGTTCCAAGTCAGGGTGGTGAGTGGCTTGGATGGCAACTTGCAAAGGCTCATGTTCCCATGCACCTCCTGCCCTTGTCCTTCTAAGTGGCAGAGGTCACAGGTTTGGAAGGTGCTGTCAAAGGAGCCTTGGTGAGTTGCTGTAGTGCATCTTGTTAACAGTTCTGCAATAATAGATTCCAGTATTTTTCTGATGACTGATGTCAGACTAACTGGCCTTTAGTTCCATTTTATCTTCTCCTTTCTTATATAACTGTGTTACATTTCCTGCCTTTCAATGTGCAATTATTTCTGCAGTCACCTTTTTGAACACACTGGAATATAAGCCGTCAGAACCAGGGGATTTGTCAGCTTTTTGTTCCATTGCTTTCTCAACTGATATTAGTTACTTAAACTTCTCACTCTCATTAGTCACTTCGTTTCCCCACCATTTTAGGTATGTACTTTGTGTCTTCCACTATGAAGATGGGGTGGGGGAGAGGTTGAGGGGTGTGGAAGGTTGGGGGTTGGGGGGGGGGGGGGTGGTGGCGGCGGGCAGTGGAGGAGGGGGCCGTGGGTGGTTAGTGGGTGCATTTAGCTTAGTTGGCTGGATGACTAGGATGTGATACAGAATAAAAGCAACAGCATGAGGTTCAATTTCCATTCCAGCTCAAGTACATTTGAGGCTTGCCATCTCAGCCTGCTCCATAGTAAAATTGCGGCATAAGCATTTGTTTGGCAGACCTCGAATAATCGTAATGCTGTCTGAAGAGAAAGACCAGAGGTACAAAATATTTGTTTAACATTTCTGCCATTTCCATAATAATTTCTCCTACATCAGTCTCTAAGGGACCAATGTTTACTTTAGCTACTTTCTTCCTTTTTAGATATTTGTAAAAGCTTCCACAATCTGTCTTGCTAGCTTTCTCTTCATATTCTATTTTCTCCCTTTGTTAATCAAATTTTGATCATCCATTGCTGGTATCTAAGCTCCCACAATCCTCAAGCTCACTACTATTCTTCACAACATTATAAACCTCTATTATTTTAATCTAATAGTATCCTTAACTTCCTTAGTCAATGGAGAATGCATTACTTGTCCTAGGGAGTTTTTATTTCTCATTGGAATGTACTTTCTTGTTGAGAATTTTGAACTATTTCTTCAAATGTTTATCTCTGCTTATTTATTTCCATTCCTTTTAATCTATTTACTCATTCAAACTTAGTTAGCTCACAGCAAAATCCGATAAAAATGACTTTGTTTAACATTATTTCAGACCATCATTCTCAAACATAATATGAAATTCAATCATGTTATGATCACTCTCCCATAGGATGCTTTGCTATGAGACTACTTATTAAACCTATCTTATTAAACCACATAGAACCTAAAATAGCCTCATCCCTGGTTAGTTTAAACCCATCTAGTTCACTAATGTGCTTTAGGGGAGGAAATCTCTCATCCTTACCTAGTCTGGCGTACATTTGACTCCTGACCCACAATGTGGTTGACTCTTAATGCCCCCTGAAATGGCCTAGCAAGCTATTCAGTTATATCAAACCACTAAAAACAAGTCAATAAGCAATGAAACCGGATGGACCACCGGCAACGACCTAGGCAGTGGAAAAGACAACAGCAAACTCAGCCCTGTCAACCCTGAAAAGTCCGCCTTACTAACCACTGGGTGCTTGTGCCAAAATTAGGGGAGCTGCCTCACAGACTAGTCAATCAACAGCCTGACATAATCATCCTCACGGAACCATACCTTACAGATAATGTCCCAGACACCACCATCACCATTCCTGAGCATGTCTTGTCCCACTGGCAGTTCAGACCCAGCAGAGGCGGCAGCAGAGTGGCATACAGTCAAGAGGGAGTTGCCTCGGTAGCATCACTACTCGTTAGTGGCTCGGTAGCACCACTACTGACAGAATTGGCTGAGTCCTAAAGGGCAGAGCTGCTAAACTGGGTCTGCAGCAGGTGGTGAGGGAACCAACAGAGGGAGAAATGAACTTGACCTCATCCTCACCAACTTGCCTGCCACAGATGCCTCTGTCTATGACAGTACCACTGGGAGTGACTACCGCACAGTCCTAGTAGAGACAAAGTCCCGCCTTCACACTGAGGATATCCTCCATCGTGTTGATTGGCACTAACACTGTGATTTTGATAGATTTTGAACAGATCTAGCAACTCAAGACTGGGCAACCGTGAGGTGCTGTGGGCCATCAGCAGCAGCAGAACTGTACTCAACCACAATCTGTCAATCTGTAACCTCATGGCCCAGCATATCCCCCACTCTACCATTATGACCAAGACAGGAGATCAACCCTGGTTCAATGAAGAGTGCAGGAGGGCATGCCAGGAGCAGCACCAGGCATATCTAACAAAAACCTGATGAAGCTACAACGCAGGACTACTTGTGTGCCAAACAGCACAAGCAGCAAGTGACAGACAAACCTAAGGGATCCCACAACCAATAGATCAGATCTAAGCTCTGTAGTCCTGCCACATCCAGTTGTGAATGGTGGTGGACAATTATAAAACTCACTGGAGGAGGCTCCACAAATATCCCCATCCTCAATGATGAGTGAGCGCAGCACATTAGTGCAAAAGATAAGGCTGAAACATTTGCTACAACCTTCAGCCAGAAGAGCCAAGTAGATGATCCATCTCGCCTTCCTCCGGAGGTCCCCAGCATCACAGATGCCAGTCTTCTGCCAGTTTGATTCACTTCACATAATATCAAGAAACGGCTGAAGGCACCGGATATTGCAAAGGCTATAGACCCTGACAATATTCTGGCAATAGTACTGAGACTTGTGGTCCAGAATTTGTCGTGCCCCTAGCCAAGCTTTTGCAGGGCAGCTACAACATTGGTATCTACCCAGCTACATGTAAAATTGCCCAGGTATGTCCTGTACATAAAAAGCAGGACAAATCCGCCCTGGCCAATGACCATCCCGTCAGTCTACTCTCGATCATCAGTAAAGTAATGGAAGAGATCATCAACAATGTTATCAAGCGGCACTTACTTAGCAATAACCTGCTCATTGATGCCAATTTGGGTTCCACCAGGGCCACTCAGCTCCTGACCTCATTACAGCCTTGGTTCAAACAAGGACAAAAGAGCTGAACTTCCGAGGTGAGGTGAGAGTGACTGCCCTTAATATCAAAGCCGCATATGACTGAGTGTGGCATCAAGGAGCCCTAGCAAAACTGGAGTCAATGGGAATCAGGGAGAAAGCTCTCTGCTGGTTGGAGTCATACCTAGCATAAAGGAAGCTGGTTGTTGTTGTTGGAGGTCAGTCACCTCAGCTCCAGGACATCGCTGCAGGAGTTCCTCGGCCCAACTATCTTTAGCTGCTTCATCAGTGGTCTGCCTTCTATCATAAGGTCAGAAGTGGGGATGTTCACTGATGATTGCACAATGTTCGACACCATTCGCAATTCCTCAGATATTGAAGCAGTCCATGTCCAAATGTAGCAAGATCTGGACAATAATCAGGCTTGGGCTGAGAAGTGGCAAATAACATTCACACCAAACAAGTTCCAGGCAATGGCCGCTTCCAACAAGAGAGAATCTAACCATCACCCCTTCACATTCAATGTGATTACCATCACTGAATCCCCCACTAATAACATCCTGGGAATTATCATTGACCAGGAACTGAACTGGACCAGCCATATAAATACTGTGGCTATAGGAGATGGTCAGAGGCTAGGAATCCTGCAGCAAGTAACTCACCTCCTGACTCCCCAAAGCCTATCCACCATCTACAAGGTACAAGTCAGGAGTGTGATGGAATACTCTCCACTTGCCTGAATGAGTGCAGCTCCCACAATAATCAAGAAGCTTGACACCATCCAGGACAAAGCATTTCATTTGATTGGCACCACATCCACAAACATTCACTCCCTCCACCACCGACACACCGTGGCAGCAGTGTGTACCATCTACAAGATGCACTGCAGCAACTCACCAAGGCTCCTTAGACAGCACCTTCCAAACACGTGAACATTTCCATTTCTAAGGACAAGGGGAGCAGATACATGGGAACACCACCACTTGGAAGTTCCCCTCCAAGCCACTCACCATCCTGACTTGGAAATATATCGCTGTTCTTTCACTGTCGCTGAGTCAAAATCCTGGAACGCCCTTCCTAACAGCACAGTGGGTGTACCTACATCACATGGACTGCAGCGGTTCAAGAAGCCAGCTCCCCACCACCTTCTCAAGGGCAATTAGGGTCAGGCAATAAATGCTGGCCTAGCCTGTGAGACCCACATCCTATGAAAGAATAAAAAACAGTTCTACATCACGTTGCTTTAGAAAGTTATTTGGAATGCATTCCGTGAACCTATCCTCCATACTACCTTTGTCCAGGCAGACAGTTGCCTCAGGGAGCTGCAGACCCGCAAATAATGAAATAAAGCTCTAAAAAGCTACAAAAAAATGTCCATGCATCACAATCAAGCACCTGAAATCAGCATTGATAATCTAGTGGCATTTGTATCTCCACTGTGGTAGTAGCAGAAGACAAGACATGCACGGCAGGAAGAGATCCCTATGCACATCCACATCTCAGTTGCAGCAATGTTTGCACCATTAGCCGGGATTTTCCCTGTTCGCTGGTGTCGGGCATGTTTGGTGCCGTGCGCGGACAATGTGGCCAATGGGGCAAAATCAGTTTACGATTGTCCACTCCGCCTGCTCCTTTACTCCTTGCCGTGTTTCCCGCCATCAGACATCGGGAATCTCATTGTAATACATCAGCGTATCATTATAAGGCCAGCCTGCCAGACTCCTCCCTCTGCTGGATCGTCCGCCCACATTAGTGGGAAAACACGCTGGTGTAGAACAGGTCTTGACAACTGTGACGTGCAAAAGTCGGGACTTACCGCCAGGGCCTTGCTCACATCGCAGACATCTGAGGAGCAGAGGATGCTGGAGCCTGACAGCAACGGGATCCTGGAAGAACATGCATGACATGCTGGACATATTCTCATGGACATGGCTCTGCTGCGAAGCAGCTCAAGGAAGCTGGAAAGTCACCATTGATGTTCACAATAGATGATGGCTGAGGGGGTGAGAGAGGATGGTCTAGGGTTGACTGGGAGAGGAAGAGGTGTCGTGGGGGGTGAGGTTGGGAAGGAGGAAATTAAGGTGTTGGGGGAGTGAGGCTGAGGGAGGTAGGGAGTATGGAGAGGAGTGTGTAGTGGGGAGAAGATAGCAACTGGAGAGATAGGTGTACGGTGGGTGGAAAATGTAAGTGATGGAGTTCAGAGGGGGGAAGGAGCTCGGAGGGGTGGAGGAGTCCATGGGAAGGAAGAAGTGGGGAGTGGGGAGGGGGTCCCAGGGGAGGAAAGGGTGTGGAGAGGGGAGGGAGTCTGGGGAAAGGAAGAAGTAAGGGTGGGGAAGGAATTGGGAAAGGAGGAGTAAAGTTGGAGGAAGAATTGAAACTGGAGGAAGAGGTAAGGCTGAAGGAAGGAGTCAGGAGGGGGGAAGGACTAAGGGAGGTGGAAGAACTAAGGGTGCCTGAGGAAGTCAGGAAGGGGGAGAGACTAAGGGAGGGAAGAGTTCAGGAGGTGGGAGGGCAAAGCGGGAGTGGAAGGGGTTCAGGGGTTGATGCCCAGATGAACCTGTAAGGAAGGGGTCTGATGGGTCCGTGACTACCTCCTGGGTAGTGAACTGAAGGTGGGTGTGGTATGAGGGAATGGTGAGAATGACCGAAGGCTGTGTGAGGTGGGAGGGTGACGGTTTGATGGAAGCAGTAGAAGGAATGGCAAGGATGGTGGGTGGGGTCTCAGAGGCAGACACGGACCCTGCGGCTGGCAAGTATGAGGTCGGGGACAAGGTCGGGATTTTTGGGAAGGAAGGAAACATGCATGTTCACCTGGACATCCCTGAAGGAAAAGGGTTGTGGCTGGTAGGTCATGGAGAGGAGATGGAAGGTGATGCCAGGGGGGTTCGACAGTGATGGGGGAGGAAAATAGGTGATTGGGGGAAGGGAAAAGATGGGGGAGCTGAAGAAAAGACTAATCCAGACCATGAAACAACATTCATGCTGGGCGAGGCCAGGTGCTGCATGAGAGTGTGATCTGTGGCTGGGTGGAGATACAGCTCAGCTCAGATGGACAACTGAAAGCGAGACAGGCAGCATTGAAAATGCTCAGGGCATTGAGGTGAGTGTGACACGGGAAGGATCTGTGTGCATGGGAGAGTGCTTGCACGAGGCTCTGAAACTCCCTGCCACACACACACACACACACACACACACACACACACACACACACATCTCCCTCCAGAATCACTCACTGGCCAGCTGCTCCCTCTGCTGTGATAGAGGACGAGGTTGAGGGGGTCACAGGCAAAGAGGACTTGGGAGGGAGAGGACAGCCTCTGAGATTCCTGAGTGGAAGACACAGGGGTGTCCAGCTGCCGCTCATCCTCCCTCCGGGTGTCCGAGGGCCCTGGCCTGAATCGTTGAGGGGAAGGAGCACCTGGAGGGACGTCAAAGTGTCTGTTTCCCTCTCATGTTGCAACTGCAGGAACTCACCCATGGCTCCCGCGATGGAATGCAGGTCTGCACATATCTCCACGTTCTGCTGGACCAGGATCTCCGTGGCATCCGCCATCCTTCCTTTAGAGAGCTCCATACACCCACATGTGGGCACCACTTCATCAGAGAGCAGGCGGACGCAATCCTCTGACTCACGTGTCACTCTTTTGAAGGCTGCCAACAGCTCTGCATGATGTTCCCCTGCCTTCTGCTGACTCTCCACGATGATTTGGAAGGCCGAATCCAGAGGCTCATCATCCGACTCGGACCTCACAGATGCCTCTTCCTCAGCAGTCCTCTGAGTACCAGGTAGCTTGGCTGAACCTGCCTCCTCCTGCTGGGGACATGTGTCTGTGCGGTGACCACCAGATTGTGAACCCGAGCCTGCTCTAGATCTAGGTCCCACTGAGGTGTGTCTGCACTGCTGGAGGGTGTGGGTAAGCTGCTTATTACCAGCTCTTCAATGGAGGAGGTGTCCTCTTGGCTGTAGGTAAGGACCTGGATGGAGCTGAGGCACTGGCTGGCTGAGGGTGTCGGTCACTTGGCAGAGCTCGCTGTGAACCATAGTAGAGATAATTAGTGCATGGCAGCAGAGTCAAAAGCAGGAGAGAGAGCACTCATAGTTGCATTGAGAGAGGGATGATGTGGTACTGGATCCTTACGAGGGTGTTCACCGCCGACCTCACCATCACCGTTCAGCCCATGTCCTCACCAGTCAGTGCGATGACACACTCCTGAAAGTGAGGGCCCCAATGTGGGCCACTCCATCCCTGGTCTGGGACCTCTCCCTGCTCATGTGAGCAGGGTTCTCCATCATAGAAACAGATGGAGAGTGTGAGCAGGACACATGGCACTATGTGGAATGTTTATGTGGTGAGCAGAGCCACAGACAGGGTGAGGACGTGAGCTGAAGGGGGTATGAGCCTGAGAAAGGTGAGGGTGTATGTGAGAGTTAATCCCTTGAGGTGTGAGGTCATTGTGGATGTGTGATGGGTTTGCAAGAGCATGAGTCGAGAGTAATGAGAAGAGTGACTTAGCCTGGCGGAATGGATGAAACCATTTATCCTTCTTCCGCAGTGGGTGGCTGTCCTCTTTAGCAGGGCGTTGGCGCTGACCCCCACTGTCAGTGCCTCCCAAGCCAGATTGGTGATGTTGCTGCCCATCCTGTGGCCAGCGCGGGGCTAGAGGACATCACGGAGAACCTCCAATGCGTCCAAAAGGCGCTAGAGGGATGTGTCCTTGAACCTGGGGGCTGTAGTATTTTTGCCTTTCAGGGTCATCCTGTCTTCTTTGCTGCAGTCGTCTGCTGGAAGCACTGAAAGGTGTGTGCACGGCTGAACTTTAAATATGTTTCCCGGCGTGACGAAGGGGAGAGGTGATGGCGTGGCGGGCGAATGACAACCCAGCCACCATGGAAATGGCATTTTTCCCGGGAATGCATAATTAATACATCCGGTTTGGGATGATACGGCATGAAAAGACACCATTGCAACCGACGGCAAAAAGGTTGTTTTACCCACCCACCACCGCACTTAGTGCAAATCTGGGATGATTCCATCCATTTGAAATTCTCTGGAATTGCTCTTGTTCCTCAGGAGACCCAGATCCCAGAGTAGGCTCACTCAGGACCCATGAGATTCATGAGGACAGAACACGCAAGTGTAAATGCAGGACTCGTTCTCACTGAGCATCCCTCAGTTGAAATAAAATGGCACTGAGTGCTAGAAGAGATGTGGCCATATGCCTTCACTTAACTTTACTCTTCCTGGAACCTATCAGCAATTAATGGGCGCATCTCCCATGTCTTTCTTCCTTCCTCCATGGCACGATTGTGTTCATACTGACCCTCAGACATTCCTGGGCCTCTGGATCTTCATCCTCTGATGAGCTGTCATCCTCCTCCAGTTCATCCTCTGGCAGAGGGTCACTTCTGTGCATCGCCAGATTGTGAAGGGTGCAACACATTGCGATAATGCGGGAAACCCTGTCAGGAGTGTATTGTAGTGAGCTACCTGAGCGGTCCAAGCATCTGAACACATGTTCAGAAGCCCTATGGGCTGCTCTATAAGGGAGCATGTGGAGCTGTGAGCAGCATTGTACCTCTTCTCAGACGGACTCTGAACGTGACACATCAGCCAGCGTTTCAGCGGGTACCCCTTATCCCCAAGCAGCCATCCCTGCTGACCTAATGGCCCCTCAAAAATCTCAGGCAGCTGGGAGTGACTTAGGATATAGGAGTCATGACAACTCCCAGGATACCACGCACAAATGTACAGTATGTGCTTCTGGTGATCACACACTAGTTGTACGATGATGGAATGATAGCTCTTGCGGTTTATAAGCATTAGGGGCTGCTGCCATGGAGCCCATATAGCCACATGGGTGCAATCTATTGAACCCTGCACTCTTGGGAAGCCTGAGATGGTGGCAATGCTGGTGAACCTCTCAGCCCAGCTATCTTCATCCAGAGCAAACCTGACATAATGATGGTCCTTCTTATAAAGGGCATCTGTGACCTCCTTAATGCATCGATGCATTGCAGACTGAGAGATGCCACACAGGCCCACTATTGATCCTTGAAAAGAAACAGAGCCCAAGAAATTGAGTGCTGCGGTCACCTTCAAAGCCACTGGCAGGGGATACCCTCCAACTCCACGTGACATCAGGTCTTCACAAAGAATGTGACACATGTGATATACCAGAGCTCGGGACAAGTGCAGACGTGCACAGCATTGCCTCTCACTGGCGAGTCACCCCAGTTGTCTGAGTCTCTCCTCCTGACCCTCCTGTTCATTCTCTGGCTTCGCTTGACCATGTCGCACCTGCTGGATCTGTGCACGGAGTCACCTCTCCTTCCATCGCCTCCTCCATTGCATTAGGACACCGACAAAGGCAGTACTGAGTCCTGGGTCCGTATCTGCTTTTGTCTTCTCTCTGAAAGGAAACATTGAAGACATTAATGATTCAAGGGGGGCAGAAACTGAAGCTCAGGGGATGACACATTTGGAGACTGTAGGGATCCATAGTTTCTCCTGCCCAACTTGCATGGTGGCTGATGCCACCTTATCCCTGAGACACTGGTACACACACCGAGGTGACCAAGATGGCATCGCAAATATGTTAAATCCTGAGCCCTGCATGGGATGCCAATGTTTCAGTGAGATGAGTGACCCAACCTAGCTCTGTGTTCCAATCTCTGATGCAGCATATTAATAACCAATCAGCTGCTCATGGTCAATAAGTGGACGCCCTTTGGCCCTTTGGAGTATCAAATCTGGTGAGCATGTGACAGGCCTTCACTGATGGAATACCATATCTGATACAGTTGTGCCTCCTTCACTATTGCCTGCATTCCCAAATTCTACATTCCTATGTGTTACTCTTGAGATGCAGCAACTGTAATGTTAAACCACTGAGTAGCCCTTTAATAGTGTTAATGAAACCATTGGCTTTCATCGCAAGTAGGTCTTCCTCCTTCCTTTCTAAGCAGACTCCACTCGCTCCGGTGGCAACAAGAGGTTAGAGGGTGACCCCAGAAAGGCCCACTTGTGTTTGACCTTCCCCCTCACCACCATTCCACAGCTTTCCCTCCTGTTGCCCCCATCATGTTCATCAACCCTACCCTTGCCTCACAGCATCACCCCCAATTGAAGTGCTAGTTTCTGAAAGTGGAGGCCTGCATGAGTACCACAGCACACTGGTGTTCTTTGGGATAATGTAGGCAAAGAGCAGGAGCAGACCAACCCTACAGCCCCAGCAGTGTGGCGTTCATCGCAACAAGACCAGCGCAGCAATATGGCCGGTGGGCTATGCATGTTCCACTCACCACGAAGTTACCAGCAAACTGAGGTCCAACCTGAGCACACCACCCCTTTTCAAATGGGTTTGAGGTCGATGTAAATTCCTGCTAGCAAGATTAGAAGGCTGAGCAAGATTCCAGCGAGCGGCTGTTTTAATGCGCATTCATGACATGTTAATGAATGCAAATGGCGTTCGTGGCACTAGCCGGCAGGATAACTGACCTACACTATCAGGAGAACTGCAACCTATTTTTACGATGGCAGCTTAGCAACTTTTTGCCTGCCGCTGGATTCTCCGGTTCCACCTGCACAAAATCTAGTTGGCATGTGGGAATTCTGCCCACAGTATCCCAGCTCTCAGCAGTGTTTAAACAACAGTGCTGATACAACAGTGTTTACAGGTCCCTTAAACCTCACCTCTCGCCTCCCACACTACACACCCAGCCCCCAAGTCAGCCCACGCCCCACCAGATTGTGCATGCCACCCCATGCCACTTCTACGCCCCCACAAATTCCCCATGGCCCCTCAGATCACCCTTGCCAACTCCTTGACCACATGTATCCTGCATGCCGCCTCAGATTGACTTATGCCCCCCACATGACCTCATGAATCTTCCAAGCCTCCTCAGATCCCCCATGCCATCTCTATGCCCCCATATATCATCCAAAGACACTCACCCAGTATGCAATATGTATCGTCCTCAGATTCCATGCAATATCAGTGGAATATATTTTACTTTCCTTGGGGGAATAAATGAACATCTCACACTCTAAAAAAAGCCTTCATATCATTAATACTGAGAAAAGATGCATTCTGCCATGTGTAAAAAAAACTTTGAATACTTCTGAACCAATTAACTTGCGTCAACGAACCAGAGACCACATTAATTACACAATATGTTATTACAACTCTTTGAAACTGTCATTCATTTTTAGATGAATGGCACACCTATGTGCTTAAACCCATTAGCACTTGAAACTCAGTGAGTATTACTAATGATCATAGCTGTCTAAATTACATACTGCTCTCAAGGGTGCTCATTTCAATTTCGAAGCAAAATGCTTGTCAATAGATGTTGAGAAACAGATGGGTAAATTTTTTTCAAATGTTAAAACCAGGCATTTTTTTTACCAGCCGGAACAATTTAAATCACAGTGGAAAAGATGACAGCATAGATTGACAGGACATTTGTAAAATTTTTCACTGCATTTTGATGCTTTCTCCAATGAAAAAGTACTGTAATGCATGTGAACAAATACACCGGGCTGGTCAATGAAAGGGTCAACTTACGTTTAGAGGATAGATCCCTCTGATGATTCACTGCATTAAAACCACACTGACATTATAATACAGCACCTAATAGTGACATATGAAGGTGTGAAAATATTTTAAACTGACCTTTCAGAGGGTTCCTGACTCCTCAGCAGGATTTCCATTTCCTTCACAAACTTTCAAACTTGGTGTGCTTTTAATGAGCTTCCAAAACCCTACACCACCAGACGAAAATGGTGTGTGGGAGGAAATCCAATTACTGTCCCACATTTAAAATGTGAAACGTGACCAAAGCGGGGGCAGGGGTGAATTTTGCACAATAGGGATTCCCAACCCACAAAAAGACCAGGAGAAAATGGCACAGCATCAGAATGTCGAAGAAAATGGGATTTCCTCAAAAAAAACTAAGTGTAACCCCTTGTGCACTGAACGTTTTTTTTAATTCATTCACGGGATGTGGGTGTCGCTGGCTAGACCAGCACTTATTGCCTCCCAACCCTGACAAAACTTCAGCCCAAGGTCCTCAAACTCCTTCCACAGAATGCCTTTCTCGGTTCTACTTCTGCCGTTGGCTCCTACACAAACTACAACAGGATCCTTCCAGCTGTGTGAGAAAGAAGAAAGATAAACAAAATATTTTAAGCCATCTAAAGGTTGAGAAAATGCCAACAGTACTGGGCTCACCACATGTCCCCAGGAACCTTCTTCCACATTCACATCTTTCCTTGTGATATTTTTTAATAACCCTGAAACTCAAGAGAGAATTGGGACGATGAAAAGCTTTTAAAAGAAATTATCAGTCTGACAAATTAAACAATTCCCAGAGAGAAGCCATGGGTGATACTATCACCTCAAGTGATTTGTAAAATGTTTTGCAGAATGCGATACAGGGGATATTCCCAAGGGGGTAATTGATGTAGTGTGGAGGTATAGTTTCATCGGTCTTTCCTCTGCTGGGCCTCTACTCTTACACGCAGACTAACGAACACTTACAGTAGTTTTCTGATTCAAAGAGGATCTCAGTCTTATCGAGGAAGGGAAATATAGAGATAAACACAAAAAACTGTGGATGCTGGAAATCCAAAATAAAAACAGAAATTCCTGGAAAAACTTAGCAGGTCTGGCAGCATCGGCGGAGAAGAACAAAGTTGACGTTTCGAATCCTCATAACCCTTCAACAGAACTAAGTAAAAATAGGAGAGGGGTGAAATATAAGCTGGTTTAAGGTGGGGGGAGGTTGTAGGGATAAGCAAGCAGTGATAGCAGCAGATAACCAAAAGATGTCACAGACAAAAGAACAAAGAGGTGTTGAAGGTGGTGATATTATCTAAAATGTGCTAATTAAGAATGGATATTTCCATTATTTTTAAATCGATATCTTTTATGCCATTTTAGTCTTATTTCACCCCACCCCCACTAGAGCTATCTGTACCTTGTGTGTCCTGCTACCCAATTTTAATTAGTACATTAATTAGTACATTCTTTTAGATAATATCATCACCTTCAACACCTCTTTGTTCTTTTGTCTGTGATATCTTTTGGTTATCTGCTCCTATCGCTGCTTGCTTGTCCCTACAAGCTCCCCCCACCAACACCACCCCTTCCACCTTAAACCAGCTTTTATTTCACCTGTCTCCTATTTTTACTTAGTTCTGTTGAAGGGTCATGAGGACTCAAAACGTCAACTTTGTTCTTCTCCGCCGATGCTGCCAAACCTGCTGAGTTTTTCCAGGTATTTCTGTTTTTGTTAAGGGAAATATATATCAAAGGATATCAGATAGCATAATTGAATAGCTTTAGGAACTAATTGCTCAAAGCTTTAGCAAATAGATCTCAGGAGTTACATCGTATCTTGTTTTTAATAATTGTTAGAAGTAGCTTGGTGGCATATAATGTGCAAAGGCAATTCCAATTAATAGATAGCTCAGTAAAAGCTGCCAAACTAGTATTTACAATCTCACAGAATCCAAAGATCTTTGCCTCCATAAAACAATCACTGGGGATAGTTTTAATTTTGTTTGATAATGATTTGGCCTCCTATTATACATCTTTCTTGATTCCTTCAGCCTAAGAAGAAACAAAAACAGGGAGGGAAGTATCTCTTCTTCTTCAGTCCTATGCCCAAAGGCAGGCCCGCTGCATAGCACCACGACCTCCATCGCATGTAGGGCAAGGAGGCAGGTCTCGAATCCACCCCAGACGGAACAGGGAATTAAACGGCACCAATATGATCCACACCAACCATCTAGCCAATTGGGTCCCCAAGGAGTCTGAGTTGCTGTGGCAACATGTACTTCTACATGAATGTTGTAGTCTGCAGCTAAGAATAGTGATAGTAGAGGCTCTAACATTCTGTCCATCACGCGGCTGACCAGGAATCTCTCCCGCTCTTTCCTCATGCTATTGCCGTGTGTTGGAAGGATTTGTAAGTTGATATTCAACCTGTTTGGCTGCATCATGAACACACCTTCCTTGGCCATCAAGTCCTGGGGTGAACCCAGAGCTACAAAACCTGGTGGATGGTATAATGGTTTGTAAGTCTGATATAGCTCTTTTCGCACTATCATCCTAAGTCTAGAATGCTCAAGTGCCTTTTTGAAATAATTCATGGTATCTTATATTCAAAACATCCTTCACTCCACCATTGGCAGCTGGAATTTCAGCTTTATATGCCTTACCTTCTGGAATTCCTTCCCAAAACCTCTCTAGCTCTCTCCTCCTTTAAGGCATTGCTTAAAACCAACTCTTTGATCAAGTTTTTGGTCTATCCTAATTTTGGTTTGGTGTCAAGCTTTGCCTGATTATTCTTTTGTGAAGCACCTTGGGACATTTTACCATGTTAAAGGTGCTATAAAAATGTGAATGCATGTTGCTGATATGATAAGGAGCTATATATAAGCAAGTCTTTCTTTCCTAACAGACATAACTACCCTCTGCTCTGGCAGTCCCTGTAGCCTGGAATGGATTTTTCCTTAAGCTATTGTAAGAAATTTGCATTGTTGTATCTTTTCCGCTCTACAGTTCAGTTTTGCACAACAACCTGAGGCACCAGTTATAGGGACCTTTACATTAAAGAGACATTATTCACATTAGGTTTCTATACCACTGACAGATTCAAAATTGCCCTGTACCCTGAGAAATGTCTCACTACGCTACTTCAGATAAATTGAGCATTCAATCTTTAGTAATTAATTTGTAGTCTTTCCATTTTTGGATGTTAGCTTGATTCACTTGGAACCTCTGACTCAAAACAGTGTGGGCTCAAGCCCCACACCAACATTTTAGCACATAAACTCCAGTGTACTGCTGTAATAGAGGTGCCAAATTTCATATACAGTGCTAAAATGAAGACCTATTGGCCTTGTTCGCTGATTCAGGTGGACTTTAAGATTCAATGGCACTCTTTGGAAGAAGTTTCCAACTGTTCTCTTAGTGCCCTGATCAACATTATCCCCTCAGGCAAACAAGATCAGAGACTGGTAATTTATCTTGATGCTTTTTGAAGGATGCATTCAAACAGCTGCCTGGTTTATCTGCATAATAACTCAGTGCATTTCAAAGTTATTCAAGCAGTTGCTTGGTAGATCAGAATATAGCACACTCAGGATTGTTCAACAAGTTGGATCTGGTTATAAAAGATGTCTCTGCACTGTGATTGTTTTGGTGTTTTGAAATTAAAACTGTATTGCAGAGATAGAAATCAATAAAACAACACTAACAGTACTTAAGTACAAGGAATAGCTTTATTGCTGTTGGTAGGAACAATGTATAATTTTAAAGTTAATTTATATTTATGAAACTGGTTTCAGTTTCATTTTGGGTTTTTTTGTGAGCTTTGTGCCAAGAAGTCTGGAGAGCCTCCTAGCAAAAAGGTCAGGTTTTCTGGATTTGCTTGTATACCTGCATTTTAATGAGGTCTTATAACCCTTGAAGAGATGGGTTACAAAGGGGTTAGTAGTTTAGTGATTTGGGAGAAAAAAACACAAAGTAGAAAAAACTGTGCTGTTGCTTAGTTACAGGGGTCCAATGACTCACAGAGACACAGGAAAAGACAGGAAAGAAGTTCAGAGTGTGTATGTCAGAGAGGGAAAGACAGGAGTTCTAAGCTCTCTGATAAAAAATACTGCACGGATGCTGGGGTACTGAGTTTAGGGAACTCGTGTTTGCTCTGCAGTTGAAGTAATATTGAGTTTAGAGTGCCATTTTGGCTCTCTCAGGGAGAGATATCAGCTGGGGAAAAAGCATCTAGGGAATGCTCAGAAATCTGCCACAAGAAAACCATTTGCAGCTGGGCTAGTCCAAGAAAGAAGCCTTGGTATTACAATAGTGGTAAATTGTCACTGGGATTTTGTGTCGATAAGGGTATTTCTGGGGTAAAAGGAATAATGAGTTTGAAATATTTTCTGGTGTTTGTATTGAGGCCTTTTTTGTCTGATGTAATATAGTTCATATTTCTCCTTGTTTAATAAATGTTTTATTCTTTATGTTAAAAGTCCATCAGTAAACACCTGTGAATTTGTTTCGTAACTTTTCTCTGCAATTTCCTAAAAAAAAAAGTTTGATCTATCAAGCCAGGTTTCACCCTGGGACCTGATTGTCCAGTATTAACATCAGCTGGGATTGTAACATTGTAATGTTGATAATGAACTGCAATTATGTTAACTAAAATTAAATATTTTACGTGGTCTATTATCCTTCCCATGTGTGTTTATTTTATTTCACCTTTGTTGTTTTTTTAAAATTTCAACTTTAATTTATTTCCTTTTACACCCATTCCAATAGCTATATCATACTTCGCATCTCTTACATATTTTATTTGGCATTCTTTAGTTTCAGTGCTTATTTTTGCAATGGGCCAATTCTTATTAGAGTGGTCCTTCAGTAGTTGAAAAAATAAGGTTTAAAAGTTCCCATGTTTCTAGTCAGTAGAAATATCATGCTGCTTTACCCAACACCACTTATGTGATATAAGAGAATGAATGAATATGATGGTGCACTCCTACACGTCAGTAGTGTCCGTGAGAGTCATGCCTACTCATCCAGGGAGATAAAATTATCGTTATAGGAATATGAGTGGGTCATTCAGCCCCTCAAAAGTTTTCTGCCATTCAATTAGATCAAAGATGTCTAGGATCCACAACTCTAATACCCTTGTCTGCCAGAAATGTATCAATCAATTTTGAAATCTTCCATTGATCCCTGGCCTCAACAGCTTTATTAGAGTGAGGGTTCCAAATTTCCATAACCCACTTGTCCTTTCTGACATCACTCCCAACAGCATGACTATAATTTTAAGGTTATGCCCCCTTGTTCTGTACTCCCTGAGTAGAGGAAATAGTTTCTCTCTATCTACCCTACCATATCCTTTAACTATCTTAAACACGGTAATTACATCACGCCTTAAGCTTCTATATTCAAGGGAATACAAGCTTAGACTATTCAATCTGTCCTCATTTATGATAAAACTGAATTCTCAGCTATATCTATTTTCAAAGAAATTATATTCATTTCTAATTGTGAATAGTAAGCAATGAGGCAGTGAGAAGAGGTCTATGTAAGATTCAGTGAGGTGCAGAATTAGAGTGTAAAGTGGAAGAAATACATAACCTTGAAGCTTACTTCAAGGGATGTGAGTAGGAACTGTATTCCAATGAGAAAAAAGGAAAAAATGAAATAGCAATATCAGGACCCCTAGTGACTGAATAAGCAGGTCAGAAATATCCTATAGGCTACAAATAATTATGTTAAAATATAATAATGAATTAGAAAGTAGTGAAGACTGGAAGTCAGACAGAAGTCAATTGAGGATAACGAAGCATGTATGTTAGATTGAGTAAGAGGATAACAGGAGATACATTGTTAAAAGGAGAAGAAATCAATATGTTAGTTAGGTACTGCTTAAGTGGAGTGTTAAAAGCAGATTAATATCTTTTAGAAGAGAAAAACTGGAACTTAGGGTTAGACAGCTATGTTGGAAGAGCTTTTTATATTAGTTTTCACATTTGACTATTATGAAAAATTGAAAATCCAGTTAAATTGTGTTGGGAACATACCACTAACATATCAGGATCAGTAAAGCTTGTGTTATGAAGAAAACCAAAGCATTATGTGTAGAAAATGTAAACCCAGAACCGTGGCAGAATACATCAGGTGCTGTACCCATATAGCAAGCAAAAACTTACCAAAATGCAGGATCAGAGATAATTTAAATACTTTGTTTTCTGCTGCATGGATCACTGGGTCCCATCAGACATTAAATGGCTCCTGGCTGCCCTTAATACTCCAACAACTGCTGTGGGATAGAAATGGCAAGGGTACAATTGTTCTCTGCATAGAGCAGCCTGTTGAGGCCAACTATCAAGTGATTCAGTAATACAAGAAGACCTTACTTAGAAGAGGGGCGTCACCTGTTCCAGTTGTTCCTTGAAGTGCCTGTTTTAGATGAGTGTGTCATAACCCTCGTGAAGGTTTGTAAACCAAGATAACCAAATTTACCAACTGACCCCCAAAATAAAAAAAATATTGTTCGCAATTTCTTTAACACAAATCAGAATCAATGTAAATTAAACATGAATTAACAGGCTCAACATGGTTGGCATGAACTATGAATGACAAATGGAATAGGAGATAGGACAAGGAATACCTTACAAATTTTCTAGGCAACCCATTCCACCAGCAGTAGTCCCAGTGCCAGTCACATAGTTCTTCCAAGCCAAATTCCAGTCCCTCTCCTTCAAGGACTTATCCAATTCTCTGAAGGCAGCAGCTTCTGCATAAGCAGGGTTCTGCCCTCTGTAACCTTCCCTGCATGCACAGTTCCTTCCAGAACCTTTTCAACTCCTCGCCAGCCCCTCTGCTTCTGCTTCGCTTTCTGTTTGCATTCTCTTTGTGTCTGGCCCAATGGCTTCTGTGTCTTAACTTCCTTTCTGTTGTTACTGCTTCCAGGTCGAGGGTCACCAAGCCAAATGGACCAGTATTTTTTAATACCCCAGAATTATAATCAATCCCTTTACAAGTGGTGCAAACTCTTAAAAGTCCCTTTCAAACATTTTTAGAAACAATTACATATTCCCCAGACATTTTAAAGTAATTACAAATTTTTCTTACCGTTACTGCTTCTCATTCAAAATTTATCCCAGTGTCATTTGACTGAAGCATTCCTTAGACTATTCAGCCACATTAGGACTATATGTTTGTGCACTGCATCATCAGGCAATGAGTATCCTCGGGGCTCAATAATACAAAGCATTATTGGCTCAAATGTCTGCAGGATACTTGAGGAAATGAATAAAGCTCTGGTTAATTTTTTTTAGCAGCTTCGTTAATAAAACATTAGTGAATGGATGGATGATATCAATTTCCATTTCAAAATTCACAAAATGTTGGACAAAAAATACAGCAGTTATGGATTAAAAAATCCAAGTTGCTGCCCAAGTGATCCTTTGCATTTCATGGGGTGCTATTGTATTTATCTAACTGAGATATTTAAGATGACTAAAAGATTTGATAAGGTAGATGGAAATAATTTCATTTGGTGGGGGAATCCAGAACAACTCCAGAGTGATATCAATGGTTTGGTTGAGCGGGCGGAGAAATGGCAAATGGAATTCAACCCAGAAAAGTGTGAGGTAATGTATTTGGGGAGGGCAAACAAAGCAAGGGAACACTCAACAAACAGGATATTATTGAGAGGAGTAGAGGAAGTGAGGTCCTTGGAGTGCATGTCCACAGGTCCCTGAGGGTGGCAGGACAGGTGGACTATCTTGTTTGGAATGCTTTCCTTTATTAGGTGAGGTATTTAATGCATAAGCAGGGATATAATGATGGAGCTGTATAAAATGCTGGTTAGGCCACAGCTGGAATTTTGTATACAGTTCTAGTCACCACATTACAGGAAGTACATAATTGCTCTGGAGAGGGTGCAGAGGAGATTTACAAGAATGTTGCCAGGGCTTGAAAATTGCAGCTATGAGGATTGTTTGGAAAGGTTAGAGTTGTTTTCCTTAGAACAGAGAAAACTAAGGGGTGACCTAATTGAGGTTTACAAAATGATGAGGGGGCTAGAGAGGGTAGACAGGAAAGACTTGTTTCCCCAAACTGAGAGGTCAATTACCAGGGAGCATAGGTTTAAGGTGATTGGTAGAAGGATTAGTGCGGACATGAGGAAAATCATTTTCACTCAGAGGGTGGTGGGCATCTGGTATTCACTACCTCAGTTGGTGGTTGAGGCTGAAATGCTCAATTCATTTAAAGGTACCTGGATCTGCATCTGAAGTGTTGTAATCTACAAGTACAGATCAGGTGCTGGAAAGTGGGATTAAAATGAGCGGCTGGATTCCTTTTTCTCTTTTTGGCTGGTGTAGACACGATGGGCTGAATAGCCCCTTTCTGCATGCAACTTTCCTATTGTTCTATGGGCACAACCTTAAAATTCAAGCTAGGCTGTTCAGGGGTGATGTTAGGAAGCACTTCTTCACACAAAGGATAGTGAAAACTTGGAACTTTCTCCCCAAAAGGCTGTTGTGTCTAGGGGGTCAACTGAATATTTCAAAACTGAAATTGATAGATTTTTATAAAATCAAAGACATGGGATTAAAGTTTATGAAATCCCAATGGGTAGGATACAGATGAGTCATGATCTAACTGAATGGTAGAGCAGGGTTGAGGAGCTAATTGGCTTCCTCCTGTTCCTGTGTTCTTTTTTAAAACTGAGATGTCCTAACTATGGTCTGTGGGGGAGACTGTGGAGTAGTAGTAACGTCATTGAAGTATTAACCCAGGAACATGAGCTGATGCCCTGGGGCATGGGTTCAAACCTCACTATGGCTGCTGTTGGAATTTAAATTCAATTAATATAGAGCTTGACTCTGTAATGGTAACCATGAAACTATAATCAATTGTTGTAAAAACACATCTAGCTCAGTAATGTGCTTTAGGGTAGACAGGAAAGACGTGTTTCCCCAAACTGAGAGGTCAATTACCAGGGAGCATAGGTTTAAGGTGACTGGTAGATGGATTAGTGCGGACATGAGGAAAATCATTTTCACTCAGAGGGTGGTGGGCATCTGGAATTCACTACCTCAGTTGGTGGTTGAGACTGAAACGCTCAATTCATTTAAAGGTACCTGGATCTGCATCTGAAGTGTTGTAACCTACAAGTACAGATCAGGTGCTGGAAAGTGGGATTAAAATGAGCGGCTGGATTCTTTTTTCTCTTTTTGGCTGGTGTAGACACGATGGGCTGAATAGCCCCTTTCTGCATGCAATTTTCCTATGGTTCTATGGGCACAACCTTAAAATTCGAGCTAGGCTGTTCAGGGGTGATGTTAGGAAGCACTTCTTCACACAAAGGATCTTTCCTGTCTACCCTAAAGCACATTACTGAGCTAGATGGGTTTTTACAACAATTGATTATAGTTTCATGGTTACCATTACAGAGACAAGCTCTATATAAGTTAGAGAAGCAAACCTGCCATCCTTATCTGATGACTCCAGACTCATGGTAATGTGGTTGACTCTTAACTGCCCTCTGAAATGGCCTAGCAAGCCGCTCAATTCAAGGGCAATTAGGGATGGGCAACAAATATTGGTCTTGCCAGTGACACCCACATCTCATGAAAGAAATAAAACATAAATCATGTGCAATTCATGAACCCCAATAATCTAGCCCAAGATGGATAGGCAGCTGTGTTCTATTTCTGCTTACAATTCTTGTTTGATGACTTAAGCTCTTTGAACTTGATCATTTGAAAAATATTGTTCTTTCCCTTTGTGGCTGAATCCTACTTAAAACATCAAGATTTGCCGGTATTCATAGAGTGAGGTGTGTTTAAATCATTGTGAACATTGGTCTTGTGTGCATCATGGCATTTTTTTTCTCCACCATTCATGGCCATTCCTTCAACTGCCTAAGCCCTAAGCTCAGGAATTCCCTCTTTAAACCTCTTTGACTTGCTATGACCCTCCCTTTCTTTATGATGCTCCTTAAAACTCACTTCATTGAGCATGCCTTTGGTCACCTATACTATCCTTTGTCTTGGTGTCGCTTGTTTGTTTGCTCCTATGAAGCACTTTGGGATGTTCACTATGTTATAGGTATAGATGCTGTTATATCTGGATCACAAGTTCCTTTGAGTGGACTCAAGCAGTCCACACAAGTACTTCTGATCTGGCATTTAAACATGCAAAGATACATGGAATTAATGACAAGCTAGCTATCTAGATTAAAGATAAGCTTGAATATTAAAAAGGGAGTGTGATGATAAATCGGCAAGTTTGGATTTACTGCTACTCATGCTGCTTATAACTGATATACAGGGGAATATTTTTACCATTAACATTTTCAAATTTACTTTCTGCTTTGGCTACATGAGTGTTTTGATAGCATTCAAAAAGCTCCAGTCTCATTAAGCAACGGCAACAGGAATGACAGATGGGTTGTAAATGCAGCTAAATGTAAAATAATAGTCATTGAAGCTAAAAAGAAACTTACAAGCTGTGTAAACAAAGGGTGGGCAACAAGTGCTGCAGAAAAGCATAAAATCATGTGATGGGTTAGATTATCAATGATTCATTGAAAATAACTGGTCAATACGAGACTATTAATAAGATTGGTACAGGGATGCACTTCAAGCACGTTTGATTTGAAAAGTAACCTTGGGCAGCCTTAAATTGTAACATTTTGAGTCTTACTTTGAATTGGTGGGCAGTTTGCCATCAAAGGAACATTGGTGCACTGGACAAGGTCAGGGAAAATTAAAATGATGACTTTGCGACTTTAGAAAACACTTAATTATAAGGATGAGCTCACAGAACTAAACTTCTTTTTATTCTTTCATGGGATGTAGGCATCACTGGCTAGGCCAGCACTTATTTCCCATCCCTAATTGCCCATCCCTAATTGCCCTTGAGAAGGTGGTGGTGAGCTGCCTTCTTGAACCGCTGCAGTCCATGTGGCATAAGTACACCCACAGTGCTGTTAGGGAGGGAATTCCAGGATTTTGACCCAGTGACAGTGAAGGAATGCTGATATATTTCCAAGTCAGGATGGTGTGTGGCTTGGAGGGGAACTTCCATGTGGTGATATTCCCACGCATCTGCTGACCTTGTCCTTCTAGGTATAGAGTTTGAAAGTTTGGAAGGTGCTGTTGAAGGAACCTTGGTGAGTTGCTGTAGTGCATCTTGCAGATGGTACAAACTGTTGCCACTGTGTGTAGGTGGTGGAGGGAATGAATGTTTAAGAAGGTAGATGAGGTGCTTTGACCTAGATGGTGTTGAGATTCTTAAGTGTTATTGGAGTTGCACTCATCCAAGCAAGTGGGGAGTATTTCATCACACTCCTGACTTGTACCTTGTAGATGGTGGACAGGCTTTGGGGAGTCAGGAGGTGAGCTACAGAGAGATCTGGGCATTCTAGTGCATGAATTGCAAAAGGTTAGTATGCAGGTCAGCAAGTAATTAGGAAAGCTAATAGAATGTTAATGTTTATTGAAAGGGGAATTGAATACGAGAGTAGAGAGGTTATGCTTCAGTTGTACAGGGCATTGGTGAGACCACGTCTCCAGCACCATGTAGAGTATTGGTGTCCTTATTTAAGGAAAGATGTTAATGCATTAAAAGCAGTTCAGAGATGGTTTACTAGATTATTACCTGGAATGGACGGGTTGGTCTTATGGTGAAAGGTTGGACAAACTAGGCTTGTACCCACTGCTCCTAATTCATATATTCATATGTATGATCACATGTGAGTCACTCTCCACAGAGTTCCCAGCCTCTGACCTGCTCTTGTAGTCACAGTATTTATATGGCTGATCCAGTTCCGTTTCTGGTCAATGGCAACCCCCAGGATGTTGATATTCATGGCAGAGATAGAGCATCTTTAACTATGGTTAATGTATATATAAATAGGTTGGTTGATTGTAATTGGGGAAGCAAAAACATGAACAGGGAATTGGTTGTGTTCAAGTGAGACAAGAGAATAGATTCTTCGTATAATAGCTAAGGAGGATGAAGTGATAATAAAAAGTACTCTTATCATTTGTGGCATAGCTTCAAACCTTGATGCTCCATTGCCTGCTAACACACTCTAGATAATGTGTTCCATAAATTCAGATCTAGAATTTGTTGCCAAAGTAATAGCTAGTTTAATATGTTTGCCACAATTCATGTGTAAATTCTTCAGTTATTTGTGGCAAAGAAGCAATAAGGCATGAGTTGTGAATCATCGCAAGTTGCTGGATAATTTGTATCATTCACCCTTAAGTTCCGAAAATGGCAAGTCACCCTCAACCTTCCCATGGGTTTCATGAAATCACCATATTTACACATTAACTGTCCATTAAACTCATCGCAGAAAGTCAGTGCTGGTGCTTAATAGAGCAAATACCCTTTTAATGGCATGATTTATCTTTTCTCAATCAGTCTCCCCAGAAAGAGAATAATTTAAACTGTGAAGTCTCATTTCTATAGGTAGTGAATTGTGGTTGGAGATCTGTTTAAATTTTAAATTTCTTGCTTTTCTTTGTTGTCCCTTTGTTTTCTCCATGTTAATCCAATCATTCCTTCCTTCTCTTTATTTCTCTTTCTGTCCCTTATTTGACTCTAAATCACCTCAGTTTCTTCTCCATCATTACTTAATTTCTTTCTCACTTTTTAAATCTCATTGGTTAAGGAGATAGGCTGTTGATTCCTGTGGCATAATGGATAGTAGCTATGTTAATGAGATAGTGATGTGTATGGTAAAAGCAAAAAACTATGGATGCTGGAAATCCAAAACAAAAATAAAAATACCTGGAAAAACTCAGCAGGTCTGACAGCATCTGCGGAGAGGAACACAGTTAACGTTTCGAGTCCGTATGACTCTTCAACAGAACTAAGGAAAAATAGAAAAGAGGTGAAATATAAGCTGGTTTAAGGGATGTGGGACAGGTAGAGTTGGATAGAGGGCCAATGATAGGTGGAGATAACCAAAATATGTCATAGGCAAAAGGACAAAGAGGTGTTGAAAGATGCTCGTCCTGCCTTCCACCTTTAATGTTACCTATCAGCACATTCCTTAGATAATATCACCACCTTCAACACCTCTTTGTCCTTTTGTCTATGACATCTTTTGGTTATCTCCACCTATCACTAACCCTCTATCCAACTCTACCTGTCCCACCCCCCCTTAAATCAGCTTATATTTCATCTCTTTTCTATTTTTCCTTAGTTCTGCTGAAGGAGTCATATGGACTCGAAACGTTGTCTGTGTTCCTCTCCGCAGATGCTGTCAGACCTGCTGTGATGTATATGGTGTTGGTGGAAGTATAAAAGTAATGTAAATAGTTACATTAAGAAATAGCTTAACATTGCTAAATGAAAAGTTGAGATTATACTGTGGGGGGGGGGGGGGGCAGTGGGGAATGTGGCATAATGGGTTAATAGGCAAGATAATGAGATCATGATATGTATCACGATGTAACAGTGACATCAGCAGTCATGTGCTAGAGATTCTGTAGAGTAAATGGAATAGTCTGTACACCAGAGAGATGTATTTACCTAATAGCTTACCATGTATATCGTCTATATAGTGTAAATAAAGTATGTTGTCTATATAGTGTAAATAAATTAGTTCTGAAGTAACCTACCTGAATCCAGAGAAATTTGCACCATGGTTTTGCCGTAAATGATTTTGTATTTTTGCTTAGCTCAGTAAGCAGCGTTGTTTCATGTCCAACTTGAGGGTATGAGTGTATGATCAATCCTGCCATCTGTTGCAGAGATGAAAGAGTGCTGTGTTGTTCAAGGACCTGTTCTTCTTGTGAGATGTTCAGTTGAAGACCCGCCTCTTTTGTATTGATGACACAGTTCAAAAGAAGAGCAGTGAGTTTCCTCAATGGCCCTGAAAGCATATCTCTCAACGAATGTCACTAGAAAACAGATTGGATAGCTATCCATCTCAATGTTTTCTCTGGGATATTGTTGGTGCAAAATAGTTGTGTTCCAACCTTAGATCAGTCACTGCTTTCCAAAAGCAATTCATTACATGAATTGCTTTAAGCTGTTTGGCATGATATGATGCTACCTAAATGCATTATTATTAATTTCCTCGCGGGTCATTCAGTTGATGGGCCTTTTCTGAGAAAAGTAAACCAAATCTGAATGAAACTTTGGCTCTGGAGTGGATTGATGGGCTTTAAAAGGCCATTTTATATAGATAGGAAGCAGTTACTGTTTGTCAACTTATCTAATATAGCCGCTGATTCATGTCTTAGACAGATTAATCCTCCTTTGGAAAGTGAGATGAAAGACAGTAGTTACAATCATTCAGCCTCATTTATATCTTTACTATCCCTATCTTTAAGCTCTAAATCAGGCAAAGGTGGAAGATTATTACTTTATAGTAAAATTGTAGCATCTTGAAAGGATGCCATCTCCTCAATGATAAAATGTCCAATCTTTCCCCCTGGGTTACAGGCACACAGAATAATGTAGCAGTGCATTATTATGCAACATCATTGCGATCAACCATTTTTTTTTAACAAATTCATCTTTTCAAATGGTGCATCTCACAGTGTGCCCCATTAGTTAGATGTCTTCCTGCAATATTCAGGCTCGAAGTACCTGCAATTTACTGGAAGAGTGAGCTGATAAACTGAACGAGGGCAATGGGCACCTTGGTGAAAAATGGGATCAATAATCTATCTCCTTATGCTGATGATATTTAAGGGTTAGGAAAGAAACAGAGGAATTACTGAGAAAAAAATAGGGTGAATTCAAGTCAAATCACATATAGGAGGAGATAAAGGAAGAGTGGATCAACAGAGCAAAGAGACAGAGAGAAAGAGCGAGAGATAGGTCAAAAGAAACAGCAAGAAAACAAATTAAAAATGCAAAATTTGACTCAACAATTCAAATTGTTTCCTTTCTGGGTGGGAGAGGCCGATTGGTATTGCATTAACAAATATCACATTATTAAAGGATACTTACATTGTTAAGTATTAGCTCTAACTTTCTGAGGTGAGTTTAATTCAAGGTTATGGTGCAAATGCAGCAGGTTCTTAATAATCACAGGGAGACAGAGGTTGAGCTGCCATTTCTTTGAGGATAATGGTGGAGTGGAGCAAATTCTCCAGAAATCTACAGAGTTTTATTGTTGGAAGGAGAGACATATTGCCAAAACATTTCTTCTTGCACTCATTAGTGCAAACACAAGAATGAAAAATGTCAAACAATCACTACAATTTATACTACAGGAGTAAAGGATGCTGAATGGGTGGCAAGTCAACTCTGATTGGTCAAGGCATTGCCATGAAGAAAGTAGCTAGCAATGTCTTAGCCAATAAGGATCAACCTGCCAACCAATTAGCACCCTTTTCTCCTTTGGTATTAACTGTTGTGATAGTTTTAAATTTGGCATTCCTTTGTTTGTCCTGATGAGTGCAAGACGGAAAGCATCAAGCAACGTGTCTCTCTCTTCAGCAGTTTTCCAGTTCTGTACTACCAAGCAACTGATTGTGGAGTTTTGCCAGTCACAGTCTATCTCTTCTTCCTCACAAATTGTTGGATGATTTACGCATTAATAACTGTGAGTGCCATTACTTTGGCAGCAAATCCTGAACCCATGAGTTGTCAGTAGATATTCTCCTGGGTTCTGTATCACTGGTCGCTTTGATAAGTGGATCTCACATCCCCGCTGATCTGGAGAGCACTTTTGCTGTGCATTATCTAATTAAAGTGACAGTGTGAGCTGCAAACAGTAACAAACAACTTCTTGCTGCAGGCAGCCGATGCTATGAGCCCTTCTGCCCTTTTTGAACAGGTGGGTTGAGAAGCATGATTGTAGTCAGACCAGCTGATCTATTTATATTAAATAGAATGAAAAGAATTCACCTCTTTCTTATTACTCTTTATATTATGAAAAAACAAAAATGCAACTTTGCATGTATAGTGGGTTGACTTCACTTAAGAGTTAGGAATCCCTGAATTGGTGCTAGCCATTTTCTGTACCAGCAGTACATGTTCATGTCTAAGCTTGGAGTCTCTCAGCCTGTTTCTGGCAGCATCAGTGTCAGATAGCTCTTGACTGCCTTCTATAGACAGAGGGAAAGACAGAAAGAGGGGCAGAGACAGACAGAGCGATAAAGACAGAGTGAGAAACACAGATAGAGAGAAAATGAGATGGGGACAAACAATGTTTTACCCCTCACCCACTCAAGAGATCCTGCAAGGAGATTGATTCACTAAATGGCTAATTAAAGTTACTGACTTGAACTAAAATTGTCTTCCTTAAAATGGAAGCCAATTGTTCTTATATGCTTCGACATCGAAGAGTGTCTGCCAGACATACTAAATGAAAATCATTTCAATACCAGGGTGTTAACTTTCCTGAGATTGTCTCAAAATGAGCATGTTATACAAAATAAATCATTTCAGTGACTTATCAATATTTTTCTTGGGATAACAGAATAATATTCCCAAACACATAGTCAAATGTCTTCAGGCTTTTTACTGCTAATTTAGAATGGTGTCATGAGGCTTTGAGAATTATATTTCAGCAAATTAAATCTTGCTTTGTAACACAATTGTGTGGCTTTTGCCATATTGTAGACTATAGTTCATCCTCTGGCGACTTTATGCAACAATTTAATGGAAATATAGTTTGGAAGTACCGAATCAAGCATATCAACGGACTGGGAGTGGAGCAGTCAGTAGATACAATCAAAGAAGCATATATAATCAGGCAAAGAGTTAGTTATAGAATCAATACAGTGGATAATGTTTAAAATGGACCTGGGGATCAGAGGCTCAATTCGAGGATTATTCAGAGGATCAATCACAGGATTAATCAATCAAAGGATCAATCAGATGACTAATCAGATGATTAATCAGATGATTAATCAGAGCCCTGACCACAGGATCAATCAGCAGGTTAATCAGAGAATCAATCAATGGATGAGGTCAAAGGACAAATCAAAAGATCAACGACAGAACTCATAAGATGAGCAATCCATGGATCAAACAGGAAATCAATGACAGAATCAGAAAATCTGAGGGTCAGTTAGAGAATTAATAAGAATATAAATCTGATAATCAATCAGGGTATAAATCACAGCATCAATCACGATCAATCACAAGATCAGCCAGAGGATCAATCAAAGAGTCACACAAAGGATCAGAGGATCAACCAGGGGATCCAGCACCTGACTAATAGAGGATCAATTACAGAATCAATAAGACAGTCAATAAGAAAATCAAGCACAGGATAAATCAGAGGATCAATCAAAGATTCATTAAGGTGAGCGAGCACAGGACCAATCAGAGGACAAATCACAGAATCATTTAGGGGATTAACCACAGGATCAATCAGGGGATCAATAACAGGACCAATCAGAGGATCAATCAGAGGATCAAACTGAGGATCAATCAGAGGATCAATTACTGGGCCAAACAGAGGATTAATCACAGGACCAGAGGATCAATCACACACCAATCAGAGGATCACTCACAGGACCAGAGAATCTATCACACAATCATTCAGGGGATCAATTGCAGAATTAATTAGATAATCAATCAGTGGATCAATCACAGAATCAATCACAAAATCACACAGAGGATCAATCAGCAGATTTATGACAGAATTCATTAGGGACCTATCAGAAGATCATTCAGGAGGTCAGAGTATCAATTAAGGAATCAATAACTGAATCCTGGGATCTATCAGATGATCAATCAGTGTATCAATCAGAAGATCATTCACAGAATTATTCAGAGAATCAATCAGAGGATCAGAAAATCACAGGAATAATCACAGGATCCTTCAGAGGATCGTTCAATGAATCCATCAGAGGACCAGAGAATTAATCAAATGATTATTGGAGGATCAATCGGAGAATCAGATAATTAGTCAGTGAACCAACGGATCGATCAGTGGGTGAGTCAGAGGATCAGAAAGTCACTTGAAGGACCAATCAGAGAATCTAATTGAGGGTCAGAGAATCAATCAGAGAAAAAATCAATTGATCAGAGGATCAATCAAAGAATCAATCAGAGAATCTACTATTTATAGAATCAAGCACAGGATCAATTTTAGACTTATGCAGCAGAGAGGAGGCTATTCGGCCATTATGCCTGTGGGGGCTCTTTGAAAGACATATCTAATTAATCCCACCCCTCCATAACCCTGCATATATTTCTTCCTTTTTTACTGAAGGTTTTATTTTACTGGTTGATATCTGTGGGAATTTGAATCTAATTTAATTTGATTTGTTTTTATACCTGGAAGTAAATTACTGAAGGATATAAATAGGGATAAACATTGAAACAAATAAACACTGAAACAAATAAGCACAGAAACAAACATTGGGGAAGTAACTGTTCTTCTGTAACCTCTCATTGTATCATTGGCTCTGTCTGGGAGCTGTGGGTTTAAGCACAGTGCTGCACTTTACCCCTGATTGACACTAGGAAGTGATTTCAAAGGCAATGCTGCAAACATGCTACCACAAGAGGAAATGTCAGTGTTTCAAGGTTCACCCTAGCATTTTCAATTTCAATATCTAGCAGTGCGAGAAATAAGTACAAAGAACGTTTGGATTACATTAAGCCTTGAACAATGTCGCCTCTGTTTTGATCAGTTGGAAAAAGAAAATTTGGATTTGAGATAGCTACTGTGGTATAATGCCCAGAAGCAATGTTGTCTCTCTTAGATGCATTAGTGCTCTGATTTCTGTATGCTGAGCCCACCAGCATCCCCCTGTATCAAGCTAAACGGCAATGCCAATCTTAGCAGCTTTAATTCAACCAACTCAAGCATGCCATTAACTTCAATGCAAGTTTTTTTTTAAGTTATTGGTGGGATGTGGGTGTCGCTGGCTAGGCCAACATTTATTGCCTATCCCTAATTGCCCTTTTTCAAAGGGCATTTAAGAGTCAACCACATTGTTGTAGACCTGGAGTCACATGTAGGCCAGACCAGGTAAGGACGGTAGGTTTCCTTTCCTAAAGGACGTTAGTGAACCAGATGGGTTTTTACGACAATTGACAATCGTTTCATGATCATCACCAGACCTTTAATTCCAGGTTTTTATTGAATTCAAATTTCACCATCTGCCGTGGTGGGATTCAAACCTGGTTCCCAGAGCACCACCCTGAGTCTGTGGAATACTAGTCTAGTGATAAGTAGGTGACAGCGAAGGAAATTTCGGAACTTTGCAAAAGCCTCCAGAAAATAAGGAATGCCACAAGTGAGGGTTGCAGTTTCAGAGGCCATCATTTCTTAGGGCTTTTGTGTTGAAAATTGTGTCCCGTCACATTAGTGCAATCACTGCAGTGGTGCAAATATCCAGGAATTCCCAGTGAAATAGTAATTGAACCAAAATTAAACTGGGACACAATTGTAAATGTTAAAAGGATGTATGGATAACCTGGCCCTTGGTCCTCAAAAAACAGTAACAGTTTCTAACCATATCTCCTTGACATCCAATTGCATTACCTTTATCAACCATCGTTATCCTGGGGAGTCACCATTGTCCAGAGACTCAAATGGAGCATTCACCTAAATGCTGTGGCTCCTTGAGCAGGTCAGAAGCTCAGGATTCACTTCCTGATTCCTGAAACAATCCCCACCATCTGCAAGGCACAAGTCAGGAGTGTGATGGAATATTTTCCACTTCCTTAGTTGGTGGAAGCTGCAACACTCAACACCATCCAAGACAAAGTGGTTTTCACTTAATTGGCAACCCATCATCTCCTCATCCTAAAAATCCACTCTCTCCACCCTTCGCCAGTGTGGCTGCAATGTGTATCATCTACCCGGTACACCACAGCAACCCTCATCAGGTTAAAATCAAGGCCTTATCACCACTCTTTCATCATCACGGGGTCAAAACCATGGAGCGCCTTACCTAAAACACTGTAGGAGCGCCATCACCATACAGATTGTAGAGGTGCAAGAGAAAGATGCACCACTATCTTTGATATGTTCCTTCTGTCAGGTCGCTTTGCTCGCGAACACAGTTGCACGCCTCTCTACTGAGGGGTGAGCTGGCAAAGAAATACTGCAGGTGCAGAGACAAATATAAGATGATGCACATGTTGTTTATTTACATTAATAACAGAACACTACTGCAATGTGTGCTTCTCCAACCAGACCCTATTCTAAACTACTGATTAACATTTTAGCCCACGCTATACAGCCATTGGATAATACAATCACCTAGTCAAACTACTCACATTCTCTTAAAGGTGTATTGCAACTCAGATACCAGAACCTTCTAAAGGAATGCCAGTGATTCACAGCTATTAAGAAATGTGCTTTTTTTTTTACTGTTAAACCAGGGAACTATCCCTTCATATCTCTCTTGCAGTGTGACAGAGAAAGAATGGGAACAAAATATTTATTATTGCTGTGAATTAACAATAATCCCTGAGGTCTTAGAAGTGAATATGTAAACAATGATTGATAGATATTAGTTATCTCAACAATGAGAAATATAGAATTTGTTCCAAATAAAAACCCAAAATCTCTCTCTCCTAACTTCCACCATTCATAAGCAGCAGCTGTAACCATGGTAACTGTCTCACCACGACTGCCCTAAGCAATTGCAGGAACTAACAAAAAACCTGACAACTATTATCCACCTTATTTAAAATAAATTATGCAGTGCCATAACAAACTTATACAAGACCACTGATTGGGATAAAGACAAACTTGACTCCCTTGTAATGCTGTGGCCTAATTTTCAGTATGCAAACTTAATCCTTCCTTGTGATTTTATTATTTCACATGACCCAGGCATCACTGACTAGCATTTATTGTCCACCCCTAATTGCACTTCTGAAGGTGGTGGTGAGCTGCCTTCTTGAATAGCTGCAGTCCATGTGGTGTAGGTAGCACCCACAGTGCTATTAGGGAGGGAGTTTCAGGATTTTGACCCAGCGACAGTGAAGGAACGGCGATATATTTCCAAGTCAGGATGGTGAGTGATTTGGAGGGTAACTTGCAGATCCCATGCATCTGCTGCCCTTGTGCTTCTAGATGATAGAGGTCGTGGGTTTGGAAGGTTCATTTTGAAGCAGGCTTGAGGAGTTGCTGCAGCGCATCTTGTAGATAGTACACACTGCTCCACTGTGCATCAATAGTGGAGGGAGTGAATGTTTAAGGTAGTGGCTGAGGTGCCAGTCAAGTGGGCTGCTTTGCCCTGGATGGTGTCAAGCTTCTTGAGTGTTGTCAGAGCTGCACTCATCCAGGCAAGTGGACAGTATTCCATCACACTCCTGACTTGTGCCTTGTAGATGGTGGACAGGCTTTGGCGAGACAGGAGGTGAGTTACATGCTGCAGAATTCCCAGCGTCTGACCCATTCTTGTAGCCACAGTATTTATATGGCCATTCCAGTTCCATTTTAGTAGTAACCCCCAGGATGTTGATAGTGGGGGATTCAGTGATGGTAATGCCATTGAACATGAAGGGGCGATGGTTAGATTCTCTCTTGTTGGAGATGGTCATGGCCTGGCATGGCCACTTTTGTGGCGTGAATGTCTTTTGCCAATTATCAGCCCAAGCTTGAATGTTGTCCAGGTCTTGCTGCATATGGACACGGACTGCTTCAGTATCTGAGGAGTCACGAATGTTACTGAATATTGTGAAATCTTCATCAAGCATTCCCACCTCTGACCTTATAATGGAGGGAAGGTCATTAATGAAGGATGAGTAAAGATTATCTTATCACAAATATAGGTGAGCGTAAACGTTTGAGAATCTGGGTGCAAAATGATTCTAATTCTTAACTACATTATGCAAATGATACACCCAATTTTTGAAAATAAAAACAATTAAATTGTGCATGAAGCAGTCAAATACTTACATACCTTTCTCTCTCATGAGTCAGTCTGCATATCTTACACAAAACAACTTCTTTTCATGGAATACCTCAAATTCCATGAAATTAGAGAAATCCAGATGTGCTTTGTAGAAGTGTTCTGTATGGATCTCCGTAGGCTTCCTTGAAATCTATCATGATTTATTACTTTATATCACCTTTTAGTTCTGCCCTCCTTGGGTATTTTCACTAAACCCTCCCCATGCCCCACCCACCCCCACCCCATAATTCCAGATGCCCTACCCCTACTATTCTGCCATTTTTCTATTTTCTTGCTGCTTGAACTGGATAAGGCTCTCTTGGCATCCTTCATGCCCACGGTGGGCTAAACTGACCACATTTGTTCCTATCTCACTCGCCCATCCCATTTATGACCCTGTGGACTCTACTAGTGAGTCAAAAATCATCTTTCATCAGAACAGTTCAACTAAAAGAACATCGACCTGAAACATTAACACTGTTTCTCTCACCACTGATGCTGCCTGATTGCTGAGTATTTCCAGCATGTTCTCTTTTTATTTCAGACTTGCAGCCTCTGAAGTATTTTCCTTTGGGTAAAAAAATCATCACCTGTCTCTGCATCTACTTTCAGTACTTGGCCACCTCTCTAGACCCCTCCATTTTCTATGCTGTCATCTTGCTTATTCGCCATCTAATCTGGATGGGCAGACATTTCCTGAAATTGAGCAGTAGGTGGACTGAAGACATTGTCTTCGACCCCAACACAAGCTCTATCCCCCAGCCAGCAATTCCATTTTCCTCCCTGGCTACTGTAAGAGGATGAAACAGGCTGTCTTCAATCTTTGATCTTGAGCCAGACCCAAGTCCTTTCTGTTGCGTAGTTTATATACTTAATTTTCCTCAGAGCAATGCAGAATTGACATTGGTTTCTAAGTATGCAAGAACTTAATTTTATCAGGTTTTTTTTTAACATGGCTTAAAATATCTCCACCATGCTTCAGTTCACAGTTTCTTGTAGCTTCGGTATTGTCTGTTTACTTTTCTCTGAGTCAACACCAAGGCTTAACGAGTCATGCACAGTGAGCATAGATCAGTTATCAGATTCACATCATCAAATACAGAACAATTGAACACTGCACTTTCCATCACAAATGCCACCTATTTCCACTCATAACATCACTCACCTCCATCCTGCTTCAGCTCTCTGTTGCTGAAGCTCTTGTGTTTCCCTCAAACTTGACTGTTCTGATGCTCACTTCACTTGTCTCCCATTTTCCATATTCCATGAATTTGATTTCATATTTGCTGCACTAATGGCTGCTCCCCCATTACTCATGGATTTATATTCAACAACAACTTGATTTTAACATTCTCATCCTTGTGTTCAAATCCTTCTGGTCTCTCTCCCATCCCAATTTCCCTCCCAAACTCTTCTAGCCCTGAAATCCTCCAAGGACTTTTGTTTCGTCTCAGCTCTGGTGCCTTCTCCTTCTCCATCACACTATTTTCATTCATCATTTGCAGCTCTGTCTTCAACAACCTGGGCTGTAAGCTCAGGTGATGTGTTACAGATTACTACATGCATGCTACAGTCTGGAGCAATCCATACTGATGGTGAATGCTCCAACTTTCTTTAAATCACATGTCTGGCCAGGAAATCTCTCCTATTCCTACTGCCTGCCAATGATGTGTGTTGAAAAGACTTACAGGTTGATACTCAAAATTGTACTCAAAATGGGAAGTTCTGATTCAGAGGCAGGGACACTATTCGTTGTGCCACAAGCAGAAGCTCAGGTATTCCCTCCTTAGGATTCTACATCTCTCTCTCTTCTTTTAAGGCATTCCTATCTCTTTAAATGATTCTCAGTTCCCCTCTTTGAAACTTTTCCTTCTTTAAAATGTAATGAAATTCTTCTTGCAATGGCACTGAAATCTGTGAAATTTAAATTGTATATATCTCATTATCGTACTTGTGTGGGAAGGCTGTTTTTCATACTGTTGATGTTCCAATCTCATCTTCAGAGACTACTGAAGTGCAGCTGAAAGTTAGGTACCTTTTCCTAACTGAACATACTTGGATAAAAGATGCAATAAAATGCAGTCACCAAAGCATTTCTAGTGTGCCTGTGTAATCAAAGGGATGATATTTGGTTGCAAAAGCATATTGTGCGCTGATTGAGCTCTTGAAGCATAGAAAATAGAAAACAAAAAGTGGTATTATGGAGAAAACAGCCAGGACTTCCTTCAAAAACGAGTTCTGGTGGTTTCTATTTCTAGGTCAACTGAGTGAAATGTAAGTCATATGACCACTGGGCATTATATGATGATTATGTTTTAAACTGTCTCCTATAATTTAAGGTAAAATGGAACAGTTTGGATGGGGGATGTGACCTCATATGGGATCTGCCAGGAGACAAACCTATGTGACCTGATTATCATGGAGATAGAAACTCAAATTGAAATGTATTCAAAGTATGGTGCAAGGTTTAACACCTGGACATGAAAGAGGAGGCAGCTGTTCTTGTGGAGGACAGGCTTACAGATTCCCCAAGTCAGTCAGACTGAAAAACTTGGGGGAAGAAGACCCATAACAGGTGCTGCTGTGTCACGCAGACAGAAAAGGCTGTTTTTAGGTTAATCATGAAGCCGTGTCCTGGTGAGGACAGAACCCCTGTTCGGGGAAACAAGGATTTGGAGAGTTATAAACCAAGGAATTACCAGAGGATACATTGCTACTGGAAGTCTACTCAATTATGTTCAGAAGATTGAATGAAGGGAACTTTGTTTAGAAGGTCACTGGAAGATTTACACTGGTGGAGCAGGGAGAAGGAATCCTTTTAAAGCTGGGAGGAGCTTGTGACTTTAAACACAAGACCACATTTTGCTGATCATGGTGTGTAATGCATTAATGTTGCATAGGGTTTTCGGTTGCATTAAGAAGTTAAAAGAAATACCTTTTCTGTATTAGCTGCCTACTCAGTAATGTTTAGCCAATGTTGATTTTAGCTTGTTTGATTCAGTGGAAGCCCTAAAATGTGAAACCTTGTGCAATTCTTTGCATTGGTTAATAGGAAACTGATATATATTTTTATAAGTTATCAGTCTCGACAGGCATTGTAACATAGGGTCTTGCAAGCAAAGCTACTGACGTTAGGAAAGGAAATCTGTCGTCCTTACCCAGTCTCGCCTACATGTGACTTCAGACCCACCGCAATGTGAGGTAAGGTGAGGTGCGGTGAGTTGAGAGTGATGCCCTTGACATCAAGGCAGCATTTGGCCGAGTGTGGCATCAAGGAGCCCCAGCAAAAGTGGGGTCAGTGGGAATCAGGGGGAAAATTCTCCATTGGTTTGATCATACCTAGCACAAAGGAAGATGGTTGTGGATTGTTGGAGGTCAATCATCTCAGTTCCAGGGCATCACTGCAGGAGTTCCTCAAGGTAGTGTCCTAGGCCCAACCATCTTCAGCTGCTTCATCAATGACATTCTCTCCATCATAAGGTCAGAAGTGAGAATGTTCACTGATGATTGCACAATGCTCAGCACCATTCATGACTCCTCAGATTCTGAAGCAGTCTATGTCCAAATGTAGCAAGACCTGGACAATATCCAGGCTTGGGCTGACAAGAGGCAGGTAACATTTGTGCCACATAAGTGCCAGGCAATCAGCATCTCCAGCAAGAGAGAATTTAACCATCGGGGCTTGACATTCAATGGTATTATCATCACCGAATCCCCCACTATCAATATCCTGGGGGTTACCAGTGACCAGAAACTGAACTGGACTAGCCATATAAATACTGTGGCTATAAGAGCAGGTCAAAGACTAGGAATTCTGCAGCAGGTAACCCACCTTCTGACTCCCCAAAGTCTGTCCACCATCTACAGGGCACAAGGCAGGAGTGTGATGGAATACTCTCCACTTGCCTGGATGAGTGCAGCTCCAACAACACTCAAGAAGCTCAACGCCATTCAGAACAAAGCAGCCCGCTTGATCGGCACTACATCCACAAACATCCACTCCCTCCACCACTGATGCACAGTAGCAGCAATGTGTACCATCTACAAAGTGCACTGCAGGAACTCTTTAGACAGCACCTTCTAACCCATGACCACTGACATTTAGAAGGACAAGGGCAGCAGACACATGGGAACACCACTACCTGGAAGTTCCCCTCCAAGTCATGCATCATCCTGACTTGGAAATATATCGGGGACAGTGATCATTGTATCATAAGGTTTAGGATGATGCCGGAAAGTTACATTGGTCAATCCAGAGTAAGAATAATCAACTAGCAGTGAGTGGACTTCTTTGGGGCAAGAGCAGAGCTGGGCCGGATAGACTTGAATTAAAGGTTGGCGGGGAAAACAGTGGCTGAACAATGGGTCACCTTCAAAGAGGAAATGGTCTGGGCACAGTCAAAGTATATTCCCTCAAAGGGAAGGGTAGGACAAACAAATCCAGAGCTCCCTGGATGACAAAGGAGATAGAAATTAAGTTAAAGAAGAAAAAGTGTGCTTACAACAGGTGTCAGATAAAAAATGCAATTGAGAACCAAGCTGACTACAGAAGGTTCAGAAGGGATGTGAAAAAGCAAATACGAGAAATAAAGAGGGATTATGAAAAATGACTGGCAGCTAACATAAAATGAAATCCCAAAGTATTTTATTAGCACATCAATAGTAAAACGGTAGTAAGAGGAGGAGTAGGGCCAATTAGGGACTAAAAAGAGGATTTACACATAGAGGTGAGAGGCATGACTGAGGTGTTAAATGAATACTTTGCATCTGTCTTTACCTACGAGGTGGATGCTGCCCAGGCCATGATGACAGAGGAAGAAACTCAGTCACTAGAAGGGTTTAAAATTGATATGGATATTGTATAAGCTGTCGGTACTTAAAGTCGATAAGGCACCAGGACCAGATTAGACGCATCCAAGAATATTGTAGGACGTGAAAGTGGAAATTGCAGAGCCACTGGCAATAATCTTTCTATGTTTCCTGGATTCACGGGAGGCACTGGAGGATTGCATACATTACGCCCTTGTTCAAAAAAGGTTGTAAAGATCTAAGATGTAAAGGTTACAAATGCAGACAAGTCAGTTTGACTACGGTGTTGGGAAAACTTCTGGAAACAATTATTCGGGATAGAATTAATAGTCACATAGAAAAATGTGGATTGATTCGGAAGAGTCAAAATGGATTTGCTAAAGGAAAATTGTGTCTAACTAACTTGCTGGAGTTTTTTGAAGAGGTAACAAAAATGGTTGATGAGGGCAAGGCGATTGATGTGGTGTATATGGCCTTCCAAAAGGTGTTCGATATGGTGCCACACAACAGATTTGTGAGGAAAGTTATAGGTCATGGAATGAAAGGGACAGTAGCAACATGGATACAAAACTGCTGAAGGATAGAAAACAGAGAGTAATGGGTATTTTTCAGGCTCGAAGAAAGTTTTTAGTGAAGTTCCCCAGGGGTCAGAATTGGGATCCTTGCTTTTCCTGATATATATAAATGATCAAGGTTTTGGTGTGCAGGGGACAATTTCAAAATTTGTGAATGACACAAAACTTGGGAGAATTGTAAATTGTGAGGAGGACAGTGTAGAACTTCAAAAGGACATTGACACATTGGTGGAGTGGGCATATAGGTAGCAGTTGAAGTTCAACATGGAGGAGTGTGAGGTGATACATTTTGGTACAAAGAACATGGAGAGACAGTATAAGATAAAGGGTACTATCCTAAATGGTGTGCAGGAGCAGAGAGACCAAGGTGTATATGTACATAAGTCATTAAAGCTGGCAGGGCAGATAGAGACAGCTGTTTCTAAAGCATGTAGTATTCTAGGCTTCATTAATAGGGCACTAGTTGGACCTCAGCTGGAGTATTGTGTACAGTCCTGGGTGCCACACTAAAGCAAGGATGTGAATGCAATGGAGAGAGTACAGAAGAGGTTTACAAGAATCATTCCAGGGATGAAACACTTCAGTTATGAGGAAAGATCGGAGAAGTTGGGACTGTTTTCCTTGGAGAGGAGAAAGCTAAGAGGTGAATTGATAGAAGTTTTCAAAATCATGAGGGGTCTGGAGAGAGTAAACATGGAGAAGCTGTTCCTGCTCATAAATGGATCAAGGACCAGAGGACCCAGTTTTAAAATGTTTTGCAAAAGAGGGAAATGCAAGGTGAGAAAAAAACTTTTTAAAAAGTGAGGAGTTAGGGTTTGGAATGCATTACCTAGAAGTGTGGTGGAGGCAGGTTCAATTGAGGCATTAAAGAGAACATTCAAGAGGATACTTCGTTAAATAGAAACAATGTGCAGCTTTATGGGGAACAGGCAGGAGATTGGCACTAAGTTAAAATGCTCAGAGAGCTGGTGCAGTCATGATAGGCCAAATGACCTCCTTCTACAGTGTAACAATTCTGTGATTCTGTAAAGTTAGAAGTGGTTTAAATTCTTCTAACATTTTCTGGGTAAGTATTGATGTAACCTGGTCAGAACTATCTGAAATTTGTGATTTAAATCTTATTTACAGGTAGTTCCCAGGACAGGTCAATTGCCCAGGGCAAGTTTGCTCTTCTGGGCAATTGCCATGCAAACCTTACCTGTCAACCTTCGGAGGTGGTGGAGGTTGGGATTCCCCAGTGTATTTATGGGGAACCCCCCCACCACTAATAAGATGTTCTGGAGCTTGGACGTTACGGCCCAGCGTATCAACAATATTTTCTCCCCAAGAACAATACCACAATGGAACAAGCTGCTAAAGGAAATAGTCACAGCCCCATTACTGGAAATCTTCAAAACCCATCTTCAGATTATTTCCATCTAAAATTTTCATTACCATTTCAGCTTAGCTAGCGCTACCCATATAAATGTTGGCAGAATTTGGATGTTAGTCTGTGATGCCATCACAACTAAAGCAGAAACAAGTATATGGTACACAGTGCTCCCACTGTGTGCCAGTGATGGAAGGAGAGAGTGTGTCAAATGGTGGATGGGATGTCAAACAACTGGCTTGCTTTGACTCAGATTGTGTAGAGCTTCTTGAAAGTTGTTGGACCCCTCACCAAGCTTGGGCTTACCATTGACCAAAAACTGAACTGGAGCAACCATTTTAATACTCTGATCACAACAGCGAGTCAGAGACTGGGAATTCTGCAGCAAGTAACTCACCTTCTGACTCCCCAAAGCCTGTCCATCATCTACAAGGCAGAAGTCAAGAATGTGGTGGAATACTCTCCACTTGCCTGGATGAGTGCAGCTCCAATGACACTCAAGAAGCTTGACCACATCCAGGACAAAGCAATCCACTTGATCAACATCCCTTCCACTACCTTCAACATTCAGTCCCTCCCCCATCAACGCACACTAGCAGCAGTGGGTACCATCTACAAGATGCATTTCAGGAACTCACCAAGGTCTCTTTGACAGCACCTTCCAAAGGCACAACCTCTTCCACTGAGAAGGACAATAAATTCTGGCCTTGCTGGCGCCTCTTGTTGTAATATGCCTTTAAGGGATAGAAGCATGATATCACTAGAAAGGATGTGTGTTATGCAATCCAATTTAATTTCACTTTTGACTGTGTGCAGAACACAATGCAGTTCTGATCTCTTCAAGCTTTTTAACCATTTATATCTGTTACCATTTGCCTAGTCTTAATAAATGAACCTACAATGTGTTTACCCAATCCCTTATGAGTGACTGGTGCCTTTATACTATTATAACAACACAACAATGCCCACATCCCATGAGTGAACAAATAAAGTTTACAGTAAATGGAATGCAAATATGTGGCAAAGATCACAGTAATCATAGTCTGGGTTCCAGTTAGATGGTTTAGCACTATACATCTTTTCCAAATGTGCTCTGGTGAGTGACATGCTGTTGATAATATTACTGGGAGCTTCCTATATACTTGAGGTGTTACTGTGCAATGCAGACCAGGAAGATGCCGCAATTGGTGTTGGGTTCACTGATCAGTCTGAGTTGCTCAGCTGATAAAAAGACAGACATGCTTTTATTCTTTGCCTTCAGGAGATCCCAAAATGGTTTACAACCATTAAATGTATGTAATGCAGAAGGTGCGGTAGTAAACTTGGAAAGAGAACAATTCACATTTGTCTTGTGCCTTTCACAACCCCAGGATGTCACCAAGTTTTGAAACATAGTCTTCGCCATTATGTAGGAAAAGCAGTGGTCAATTTATGCACAGCAAGATCCCACAACAAACAGCAATGTGATAGTGGTCAGATAATCTGTTTTAGTGATGTTGGTCTGAGATAAATACTAGCCAGGACACTGGGGAGAATTGCTATCCAACTTCCTGGCCCCATTAGCTACACTGGTTCTCTGGAGACAAGTTAGTTGCCTTATGCAGTTACTGCATTTCTTCCTGAGAAAGAAAATTGGTCTATGGATTGGTTCACAATCTATCAATAACTGTCTTGATACAGATATACGGACATTGCAGGAAAACTAGAAATCTAATTCACCCATTTTCCCTCCAGTTTGTTGCTGATTAGTACTGTACAGTGTGTAGTGAATCTAACTGATTGGCAACTATTCTTCTGATTGGTTTTGTCCTTTGATTGGATTCCACCCTTTTCCGTCTTCTCACTGCTACCGCTGTTAGGGAAGTTTTACTTTATTTTTAAGGTATCATCATGTCAGTTATCTGCACTTGCCAGCCTCTGTTCCTTATGCCTCTTATGGAGCCGAAGTGCATTGTCAGGACCTTTGTATTAATCTTCTTTGGACTGCCAATGCCTGGCTCAGTAATGCTGAAGTGACATTTTAATGCTTAGCCGAGTCTGCCATTTGGAATGTTTCAGCTTATACCAGGGATTCTGAAGGTGCAAAGAAACATGTAAAAGGACAGGTGTACAAAAACAAATATCTGATAACAAAGGACTGTGACTATTGTAGAAAATAGTAATGTACCAGGGTACTTAACCAGGCAAATAAAATGGGGTTTTGTGCTCTGGAGAGATTTCTATGCTCGAGTCATCTGTGACTCAGTGGTAGTGTTCTCACAGGATTTGAGTACATAATCCAGGTTTGCATATTTGAGGGAGTGCTGCATGATTGGAGGTGCCATCTGTCAAATAAGATGTTAACCTAGACCCTGACTGCCCTCTCAGGTGGATGTAAAAGGCTCTGTGGCAGTTTTTGAAGAAGAGCAGGGAATTGAAGCCTGATGTTCCGGCTAATAGTTATCACTCAAGCATCACCACTAAAATAGATCATCTGGTTGTAGGGCTAATTCAGCCATTTTCCTTTTGGCTGCACTTTTGGCTACTCTCTGCTGTTTATGAAGTACCACTGTGTCAGTCCAGTCGCACCTCACCGGCAGTTGCAGCCCACAAGCCTCCTTCCACAGTTTTATACTAAATGGAGAACCAATGGGATCTACTGTGACCTATGGGATCTACGGTGACATCTGTTTTGCATCGCAGTGTGCCCAGAACAGCAACAGGGGTAACTGTGCATCACTAGTCAACAGCATTCACCTTGTGTAAAAGTACAAGGAGTGACTCATTTAGCTGAGCCTGAATATGTAAGCTGCTTAATCAGTGAGCTAGACTTTCACTGGCTAGTTTGTGAGCTGGATACTGGGCAACTTTCAGTGATGTTTGAATACTAGCCCAAAGAGATTGGCAAACTTAATATTGTTAAGATCATGGAAATAGGTTTAAAGTATTATTAGTTATTTATTAGGTGATAATTTAGTCAAGCAGAATGTACACAAAATAACATTTCTGTGAAGGAAAAGGCATTGTAATTTGACATTCTTGAACTAAAGTCAATGCGCTATAATGATAGGCCCTTTTATCCAAATAGGGAGGTTGAGGTCTAACATGATTAACGTTTTAAAATGGATAAAGATAATTGACATTATCTTAGACTAGTAGAATACAATCCAAAGTTTCAATAGCCCTTAAGCTTGGAAGTTGGAAGCAATTTGCTCTTATTTATTAATGGGATATAGGAAACATGGGTAATGATGCATATATTACCTACCTGTAGTTGCCATTAATAAGGTGTCTATGGCCATCTTCTTGGATCACAGCAGTTCTTAGGATGATGGTGCGCCCATGATCAGGTTACACATTGAATTGGATGGTTTTTGACCATGAAGGAACAATGATATATGGTCCATTTAGCATGGTGTGTGCCCTGGAAGGGAATTTGGAGACAATGGTGTTTCCAAGGCATGGTTGCTTTTGTTTATCTTGGTGATATCATGGAGAGAGAATTGCAATTGAGTGCAGTAGTAAGGTCATTAACCAAACAAACTGCTCCTGGATAAAAGCAAAAAACTGCGGATGCTGGAATTCCAAAACAAAAACAAAAATACCTGGAAAAACTCAGCAGGTCTGACAGCACCTGCGGAAAGGAATACAGTTAATGTTTCAAGTCTGACAGACTCTTCATCAGAACTAAGGAAAAATAGAAAATAGGTGAAATATAAGCTGGTTTAGGGGGGTGGGTGGGACAGGTAGAGCTGGATGGAGGGCCAGTGATAGGTGGAGATTGCCAAAAGATGTCATAGACAAAAGGATAAAGAGGTGTTGACAGTGGTGATATTAGCTAAGATATGTGCTAATGGTGACATCAAGGGTAGAAAATAGGATGACCAAGGTACAGTTAGCCCTAGTGGGGGTGGGGTGGAGGGAAGGGGATTTGAAATAGGCTAAGGTAGCGATAAAACAATGGGTGGAAATACATTTAAAAATAATGGAAATAGGTGGTAAAAGGATGCTGGCGCATTCCTTGTATGTTCTTGCATCTGCTCCAATTCAGATTGATAATGACTATTCTCTCACAATTCAGACTTAAGACATGTGGAAGCATTTATCTTATTCTTGATAGCTATTTGGGGGAAGCGAGTTCCAGATCTCCACCACTCTTTGTGTGAAAAACTGTTTCCTGAATTCACTGTTAAATGGTCCACCACTAATTTGAAGATTATGCATTTTATTATAGTTTTCTTCCACCAAATGAAATGGCTTCTCCCTATCTAATCTATCAAATCCATTGATCATTTAAATACCTGAATTAGATCAACCATCAATCTTCTAAACACAAGACAATCTATAGTCACTGATGATAGCTGAGAGAGCAGCATTGGCCAGGAAATTGGGGGAACATCCTACTTTTGATCGCAGATTAATTGCAGCAGAAGTAAGAACCTCAAATTTACTGTCTCATCCAGAGGATTATATGGCTCATTCTAATCGTACAGTATTTCCTTCGTACTGCACTGAAGTGTCAGCCTGGATAATGTATTCAAGCCTTAAGAGTAGGGCTTAAACCACCAAGAAGTTGCAAAGAACAACAAGAACTCAAACTGGCTGGGTTGATCCATCAATTAAGAATAACTGGATTGGCAGAGGTTAATGATTCGTTCCTGCCCATAAAAATGTTTCAACTAACAGAACAGATCACTACCAGTTTGCATTCTCCTTGTAAAGTTTGACACTAGCAATTTATATGCTTATAAGTGTGGATACTGTGCAATTCCTTATTACCTTAGCTGCCCAAAAATTACATTTGATACTTCAGGCAGGATTTTGTGTTTTGGGTAGGGACCTCAATGTCAGGCCCAAACAATCCCACGCCATGCCGGAAACAGTCACCTGACATCGATTTTCACTCAATTGGCCAGCTAGTGGCCACAGGGCAGGCTCACCATTCAGCGAAGGAGGGCAGGCAACCTCTAAAACATGATGGGCCAATTGGAGGCCCTCCAGCTTGACAGGAACATCAGCCTGCAGTTGCAGGTGAGGACAAGAGAGGGCACCTTCATCTTGAGGCACTTCCAAATCTTTTGAGGTTAAATAGTGGCCACAGCTGCAAGGCCACCATTGTGAAGGTGGGACCTCTCCACAGGGTGGCCTGCAGGTTGAGGCAAAGTGGGTGGGAGAGCCTCAAAGACTGCCGGGAGCACTGCCTCCCCCGACCCACCATCACCACCACCCCACAGTGTGGGAGGTGCCTGCTGGCCAACTGGAACATTCTGCCCGGTCTCTGATAATTGGCTTTAATTTGCCTTTAACTTACCTCAATTGGCCACTCCCACACTTGGGAAGATAGCTCAGGTTAGGTGAGTTGAGTATGTCATCCCACTTCTGACTAGAGCCTTGTACAGGGGAGACAGCCATTGAAAGGTCAGAAGATGAGGCACTTGTTTGCATAGTTTCCTGTTTTATATGGCTGATCCAGTTCAGCTGCTGATCAACATTGACCCCTACATCCACCCCACATTTCCACACTCCTAAGGATGTGAATGTGGAGAAGGCAGCAATGATACTGCTTATTGATGATGAGAGGGAGGTCTTGTGGCATAGTAGTAGTGCCATTGCTTCTGGGTCAGAAGCTCCAAGGTCAAGTACCACTTCAGGACTTGATGATCATGGAAGGTGTGTTCATAACGTAGCCAAATAGGTTAATTATCAGCCTGTGAATCCCTCCAACATGCCTCTGACAGGCGGTAAGAGTGGGAGAATTTCTTGGTCAGCCATAACGCAGAAGAAAACAGCAAACCACTGCAGTGTGTTGCCAAGCACAATCATGGACCAATTCAATGGAAGTCCACGGTTGCCAACGCCCTCTTAAAGTATGGACCTGAAGGAGGAAGAAGATTGATGATGATGGTTTTTTTTATTAGGACCAGTTGGGCCTGTATTCATTGGAGTTTAGAAGAATGAGAGGTGACCTTATTGAAACATCTAAGATCCTGAGGGGACTTGACAGAGCGAATGCTGAGAGGATGTTTCCCCTTGTGGAAGAGGCCAGGATTAGGAACACAAAAAAAAAAGGAGTTGCCCATTTAAGATAAAGATGAGGAGAATTTTTTTGCTTTCAGAGGGTTGTGAGTCTGTGGAACTTTCTCCCTCAGAGAGCAGTAGAGGCAGGGTCATTGAATATTTTCAAGGCAAAGGTAGATAGATTCTTGACTAACAAGGGAGTCAAAGGGTATAGAGGGTAGTTGGGAAAGTGGAGTTGAGGCCACAGTCAGATCAGCCATGATCTTATTTAATGGCAGAGCAGGCTGGAATGGACTCCTGCTCCTAATTTGTATGTTCATACGAAAATCAGGCAAAGGTAGTTGAAACTGCTGTTGGCAGAAACAGTTATTGCTCTGCACTTTTGTGACATGAATATCACCTTCCCCTTGTATAGATGTTGGCCAGCTACTGCTGCAGGATGGCACAGGGCTACTGCATTCTGGAGGAGTTGTGTGGAGAATGAGAACACTGTAGAATTGTCAGTGTACACTCCAACTCTTGGTCTTATGACACTGAGAGTGTTATCAATCAAGCAATTGATGTTGATGATGATATAGATTCATAGACATTCACAGCACAGAAGGAGGCCATTCAGCCCATTGTGTCTGCGCCATTCAACAAAGATCTGACTACACTAATCCTATTTTCCGGTGCTTGGCCCATTGCCTGGAGGCTATGGCAACACAAGTGAATATCTAAATACTCCATTGCTTCGAGAGTTTCTGACCACCCTTTCAGGCAGTGAGTTCCAGACTCACATCACCCTCTGGGTGAAAAAATTTCTCCTCTCTTCACCTTCTATCTCTTACCTTAAATCAATGCCCCCTAGTTATTGACCCCTCTACTAATTGAAAAAGTGCCTTCCTATCCACCCTATTTATGCCCCTCATAATCTTATAGACCTCTATCAGGCCCCCTCTCAACCTTTGTTGCTCCAAGGAAAATAACCCCAAACTATTCAATCTTTCCTCATTGCTCAGACCCTCCAGCCCAGGCAGCACCATGGTAAATTTCTGCATCCTCTCCAGTGCAGATGGTTGGGCAAAGGGTACTGGTCGGAGAAATTCTGGCAGTGACGGTGCGGGGCTGCTATGACTGATCTCCAACAAAAACAACCATCTTCCATTTTGTAAGGTATGATTATAGGCCCTGGAGGAATTCCCACTGGCCTCAGTTTTGCTTGGGTCCTTTGATTGAATGCTGCATTAATGTTGAGATCACCTACTCTCACCCCTTCCAGAATCCTGCTTTTGTATGTATGTTTAGATCAAGGCTGGTATGGGGTCAGAAGCTGATGGCTGATGCCTGCACTAGTTGCAAGGTCTACCTACTGTTGCTTATCCTGAGGCAGAGTTGAAACATTCTGCATCTCCAGCACTATGTCATCACAAGTGATTCCTGCCTCTGTTCATTTTTTTGTCCCATGTGACAGACAGTTTTCACAGCTCAAACGCAGTTCAGGACTGGGCCTGGGATGTATATTTATTATAGAAATAAAAATATTAAACTGCCTGGCTTCTCCATCCCATTCATTCCCTTTGTCTGATGAAAGCACTCACTAATGCGTGGCTTTGTGATTTTGTGTGTTCCACAAACACTATGTAGCTTCTCTGGGTTGCTGCTTTCTTTGTGAGGCAAGGCAGTGATGACTGGAATTTTCAAGAAAGGTTCCACCACCCTCCAAACTCTAATTTCATTGGGACTTTGGAGAGGCCCTGGAAAAATAGCTACAAGAAGCCTTTCATGATGACGCTCTTGAGATTCTGCCAATTCTCCGCCAGAGTTATGACAGGCGATTTGGAGAATCCCACCTTCTTCTTGAGTGTCAGCAGGATGTTGGCGAGATCAGAGCTCACCCTAAACCTGGTGCTCCATGCCCAGCGTACATACACTTAACAAATAAAAGAGGCCAGAAGGAAACAATGCACCCACCCCACCTGTAAAGACTTGTTGAAAGAGCTATCCAATTATTGCTAATCCCCTGCTCTTTCTTCATCACCATGCATTTTCTTTCAATTATATATCAAATTATCCATTGAAAGTTAGTGTTGAACCTGCTTCAACTACTTTTCTGATAGTGCATTCCAGCTCATAACCCACTGTGTTCTCAGGCCTACTCCTGCTCCTAATTTGTAACTTCATGGGCAGAATTTTCTGTTTACTGGGTGGGCGGGCCCGACCCATTCTCCAGCGGGAGGGGAGCCGATCCCCGCCGGAGAAGTGGGCCCTGCTGCCATTTTAAGTGGGCGGGCTAATTAAGGCCTGCCCAGAGTGAACCCCAGCTATGCACTTTCTATGCGGGCGAGGAGATTCCCCAAATGCAAGAGTGCGCACTTTCGCACATGCGCATGAAAGAGTGCACATCTCCCTGAGGCTAAGTGCTGCCTCAGGGAGATCGCTTACACTTGTTCAAACGTTAAAAATAGAAAAATAAAAAAATCCTTAACATGTCCCCATCATGTGACAGTGCCACACGAGATGGGAAACATTAATAAATTTCACTAAAACTTTATTAAAGTTTTTTAAACCCTGCATGAAACCTCACCCCGTCAGAAGCCCACCAGGGCTCCTGGCCTGCCCACCAACCTTAAGGTTGGACGGGCAGGTCCTTTAATTGTTTTAATTATCCTGTCAATGGCCTCAATTGGCCATTGAAAGGTCAGTGGGCGCACAGCTGATCTCACTGTGCCCTTGCCTTCCTGAAAATTTTAATGGGGCAGGATGACGTCGGGGCTTCCCCCCAACATCATCCTGCGTCATTTTGCACGTCGGTGAGCGGGCCCCGCCCCCTGCTCACCAACAGCAAAATCCAACCCCATATGTTCATGTATACATGCGTATATATAATGTTAAAAAAAATCTACTTATTACAGACCTGATTCTGTCACCACTTAGCTTCAACCTGTCTTCCATGGTCACCTGCAGGTGCAATCATTCTCACTCCATTTATTCTGTTAAGCTCTTTGGTTTTTTGAACACCTCCACTCAACCTCCCCTTAACTTTCTCAGCCCTAAGGAGAATAATCCCAGTTTGTAGATATGCTGTTTCCAGTTGTGCGTCAATGTTGAACAGAAGTGGGGCATTTGGTTGATATTTACTTCAACATAAATCCACTGAGATAGATTGTAGGACCACCATCAACTCCCTGGTTAGGACTTGTTGATTTTGCACTGAGAAAGAAAGCTGGGACGTTTCAGCTCCGTTCAAGGCTGCACAGTGAATTGAGCTACAAGGGAGATATTTAATCTTAATCTCCAGTTGTCATCTCCAACCACTTGTCTGCTTTAAGAGAAATGCCACCAATGCACTAAAATATAACAATGATATTTCTCACCTCTATCATACAATTGCAGAATTTTTACAGCGCAGAAGGTCATTCAGCCCATCATGTAATTTACCTAGTGCCATTCCCCACCTTCTCTCCATAATCCTGCACATTCTTCCTTTTCAGATAATAATCCAATTCCCTCTTGAATGCCTTGATTGAACCCGCCTCCACCACACTCTCAGGGCTGAATTTTCCAGCCCTGCCCGTCTCCGGGATCTTCCAGTCCCGCAGAAAGTCAATGGACTTTTGCTTCCCTTGCAGCAGGTCTCACCACAGTGGGGCCGGAAAGTCCCAGTCTCAGACAATGCTTTCCAGGTCCCACCACTCATTGTATGCAAAAGTTTCTGCTTGTGTCTCCATTGCTTCTTTTTACCTTAAATCTGTGCCCTCCTGTTCTTGATCCTTCCACCAGTGGGAGCAATTTTTCCCTATCAACTTTGTCCAGACCACTTATGACTTTGAATACCTCTATCAAATCTCCTCTTCTCCAAGGAAAACAGTCCTAACTTCTCCTCCATCTGTACTCACTGATATGTAATCACCTTTTTGAGAAGTGCAGTTTTAGAACCTGTTAATAGGGCCAGTCTCTGAAACTCTCTATGGAAACCACTAAGTCGTCCAGAAGGATGTAAAGATGCTAATTGGGATCGGGATCCATGAATAACTCTTCCGCCTTTAATTTAGCAGCCTTGATAACCGCAATGGGCTGAGAGCAGCAAATCCCTCAAAGGCCATGGATCAAGTCAGAGATTTCTGCACTCCTCCAATTCAGGGTTCTAGCATATCCCAATTTTAATGACATCACCACTGGTGGCTTCAACTGTCTAGGGGCCTTAGCTCAGGAATTCCATCCCTAAACCTTTCAGCCTCTCCACCCCTCTCACCTCCTTTAAGATGCTCCTCAAGACCTACCTCTTTGACCAAGCTTTGTTTCATCTGTTGGAATATCTCTTTACGTAGCTCAGTGTCAAATTATGTTTGATACCGTTCCTGTCAAGGGCCTTGGGATGGCTTATGACATTAAAGGGGCTATATCAATGCAAGTTGTTGTTCCATGACTTAGTAGGGTAAAACTGCTGATGCCAGTGGAATCAATCTCTTTACAGATCGTTCATTAGATAGATATGCACATCTTAGAATCTGCCAAGTGCTTGCTATGCTCCAAAGAAACAGATACTACTGATGCCAATTTTCTAAATGAATAATTCATAAACTTGTTGACCATGAAGCTGAATCAGTTGAAAAACAATTTGCTTACTATAGTAATTTACGGTATCTAATTGTTACTTTGGTTTGCCTTCCGGGGCCTTTCAAGATTCAGACAATCCTCTTCAAGTTCATTTGTTAGGACATTTGAATATATCTTCCCAATTGCACCAAGTTCTGTTCACCCTTGGCTGTCGAGCTCGCTGACCTACTTTGGCTCCCTGCCCAGTAAAACAGCTCAATTTTAAAATTCTCATCCTTCTTTTTAAATCACTCCTTGGCCTTGCTCCTCCACACCTCTAATCTCCCTCAGCCCTACAAGCCTTCATGATTTCTGTGCTCCTCAAATTCTGGCCCCTTTTGTCTCCCTGATTTTAATCGCCCCACCATTGGTGGCTGTGCTTTCAACAGGTCCTAAGCTCTGGAATTCCTCGCTAAATTTCTTCGCCTCTCTACTTCTCTCTCTTCCTTTAAGATGCTCCTTAAATTCCAACTCTTTGACCTAGCTTTTGATCTCTTGTCCTGGTATCTCCTTCTTTGGTTCAGTGTCCAAATTCTTTTTATTGACACCAAACTTGTTAAGACTTGTGATGTCTCATGTTCCACATGCTCTCTTTCTCTCTCCCTGCCTCTCACTTTCTGCAATCTGTCTCCCTGTCTCTCACTATCCTCTGTCACTATCCACACCAGTAACGGCAGCAGCTTGTGGATTCAAGTCCCACACCAGAGGCTTTGGGCAGCATTTTCCCATTGTCAAGCTTGGTGGCGTGGGGGGGCGGGGGCAAGGCCCGCTTGCCGACGCATAAAATGACACGCAGTGATATTGAGCGGGTGTCCCAACATCACCACGCGTCATTTAGATTGTCAGTTCAAGGAGCACGCAGCCGACTCGGCTGCACGCCCACCAAACTGTCAAAGGCCTATTGAGGCATGTTAAAAACTAATTAACTCAATTTAATGAGCTGCCCGTCCAACCTTAAGTTTGGCAGGCAGGCAAAGAGCCCAGGTGGTATGAGGTTTCATGAAGTGTTTTAAAATCTAATAAAAATTTATATATTTATTCTTTGACATGTCCCAGCTCATGTGATAGTGTCACATGAGGGGATATGTTTTAAAAGTTTAAAAATCCTTTATTTAAAAGTTTAGGGCTGAAACAAATCTCTCTTTCGCACGCATGCATGAAAGAGCGCAGGGAACAGCTCAGGGAATTCCCCGCCACCTGTACAGGGTGTGCACAGTGCTTCAGGGCGCGCGTCACGATGGGCGGGCCTTAATTGACCCGCCCATGTAAAATGGTGGCATGTCCCCGATTGGGGGTGCCGATCGGGTTCACGCCCACCCTCGCCTGCCCCCATCCGCCCCCGCATAACCCCCCCCCCCCCCCCCCCCCCCCAGGGGGGAAATTTCTGGCCTTGAGCACAAAATCTAGGCTGAAATGATGCTCAAGTGCAGCACTGAGTGAGTGCTGCACTTTTGGAGGCACTGCCTTTTGGATGATACATCAAACTAAGGTCTCATTTGCCCGCTCAGGTGAATATATAATATCTCATGGTACTATTAGTAAAAAGCTCAGCAGAGGTCTCTCCAGTGTCCTGACCTTTAATTACCGATCAATCAACATCACTAAAACAAATTATCTGGTCATTTTCACCTTGTTTTTTTGTCAGAACTTGCTGTGTGCAAATTGGCTGCTGTATTCACAGAATCACTGAATGTTAACGGCACAGAAATCACTTTAAATCTGTGCCCCCTCATATTTCCTACATAACAGGTCAGATACCAAGGCAAGAAGCTCAAGTCAGGAAATTACCTGACTCAGCAGGCCCACTGAGGTACAAGGTGCTCCTTTATGTAGTATTTTCAGTTTGGAGAGATGGGTGCAGAATGGAGTTGTGCCCACTACCTCCAGAAGCAGATTGGAGGTGGCCACACAGGTCCTCTTTTCTCTAGGATTTCATTCCAATTATTTGGTTACATTTTAAGCCCTTTCACTCTCAAAATTCACACTCCATTAACCCCCATTCATTCCCCATCACAGCTCCATGCCAACTCAGTGCTACCTCCATACCCCCATCCAACCCAGTGCCCCTTAAAACCTGCATACCAACTCAATTCCAACTCATGATCCCCCATCCAGTCACAATGGCCCCTAAAATACTCCATAACAACTCATGGCTCTTCCGTGCCCATTCACCCAGTATATAGTATGTTCAGGACCAAGAATCACAAAGTAACAATGGCATGTGTGAAACCACTTTGAAAAACAAAACATTCATAATTTATTGAAACAAAAACTGGTGTTCGTACAACAATGTAAATGTATCAATCAAACAGGCCATTAAAGTATTAATAACAGAAGCTTTAAGTACTTGACACCTCTCAATCTTGTGCAAATAAACAATGGGCCATTGACAAAAGAGATCACAGAAAATAACTTATTATAACCTCATTTAGATGTCAATCAAACAAAGCCAATAATTCCCTGCATCTCTGTAAACAAGTTTACTAATAATTTTTTTACAAGAGTCCGGGCTCTCAGTCAAGCAAGCATGACTGTTGACTGCTCACTTATGTTTTTCAATCAAAGTGGCTGCTTTTTGCCTCCAATCTACTTGTAGTGGGTCATGCAATGAGAAAATATTTAATTTAATCTATCTATATTTTATGCTAGATCAAGTACTTTGTACTTTGTTAAAAAAACTAAAATCTACAAGCTGAGCTCATTGAGTTCATCAAAAAATTGGAGAGGAATCTCAAAATGGAGATACCCTCTCTTGCTCTTACCTGAACTGCAGGCATTATTTTGTTTCTAGTTGAATGGCCTCCTATCAGCCTTTCAGCTTCAAGAGCCTTAATTGGATGGCATGCCTGCCTTCTGACCATTGATTGGTCAATTTGGAGAAAATCACTGTTGGTGATTGTTTCCAATGCAGTATCGGGCTCTGACCCCTATTCAGCCACAATGGCAGTGTCCCAACCCAAAGGGTAAATCCTGCCTCTGAAGTGTGGCTTCAAATTCTGAGGGTTTCCGTGTTAAAAAGCAAAGAAATGTCATAACATAGGAATATTAGTTTAACATTAAATCAAAATGCTGTAAAATGGTAATTAGCCTTTAATCAGTTTTGCTTTGAAATAAATTACACAAATGGCAGAAGCATTCTATTCATTGACTCAGCACTGATGAACATTGCAATTAATATTTCCAAAAGCTGTAATGACACAGTATTGTTCACAAAGACACTGCGTATCGCCCAGTCATGGCCCAAACTCTCTGTGTTCATATAGCTTTGATTAGAATAAATTTGTTAGCGAATACTTGAAAAACATGTGGTGCTCTCACCTGAGAGTCAAGAAAATTGCAGGTTCAAATCTAGAGACTTGAACAGAGAAACGTAGGCTGATAATTCCGTTCAGTGTTGAGGGAGTGCTGCACTGTCAGTGATGTCATTGCTTGGATGATACGTTTAACTGAGGCCTTGTCTCAAATGGATGTAAAAATACCATGGAGATATTTTGAAGAAGCGATAGGGTGTCCTGCCTGATATTTATCCCTCAACTAACCGCTAAGAAAGGGCAAATTATCTGGTCATTATCATTTGCAGCTTGTAGGAATTTACTGTACACAAGTTGGCTGTTGCTTTTCATACAGTGAATATACCTCAAATTACCTTCTTATTTGAAAAGTACTTCACAAGGATTACCCTGAGGTTATGCAAAGCTCTAAATGTAGCTTTTATTCATTCTTAATTCCAATATCCTCACTTTGGTGTGCAATTCAAACAGGAAGTTGTATTTATTTTTAAATCTAGCGTTGTTCTTTACACACAGAAGTGATTAAGCTCAAGCACTGTACAGAACACACTTTACCTGTCCAGCTCCCGTCACAGTGTGACTGACTAGGATTACATGCTGAATGTGTAGTGGTTGCAACATGATCTTACTGTCAGCACAATTGCTGTTCATATTGAAACCTGTGCTGCTTTGCAAGGTTCCCCACTTTGCATGTATAGTGCTTTGAGAATGCTGGTTTAGTGCTGATTCTGCAGAAGAGTTTGCTTTAGTTGGAGTCAATAAAGGTGCAGAATATTTGAGGATCATGGGGACTGGATCCAGTGCTATGCTTGCAATTCACCGAGAAGGACCACAAAGAACAGGAGAGGAATGTCTTTGGGGTAAAATGTGTGGGGAGGGAAGAACTCCAACTTGAATGGAGAGGAAAAAGAGATAGAAATTTATGGAGTGGCTGATCACCTTGCTTAGAAATATCCCCAAGCACATTACATACAATGAATTTGAAATACAGCCGTTACTGCAGCTGTATAGCACACAGAAAGATTGTGGGATCGTTGGTGCCTATGGGAGAATCCATCCTTCTAATATATCATTCAGTCAGTTACAATGATCATTTGAAATACTGTCCAAACCAATCACTATTATTAGGTTCTGCTCTTCTAATTTTTTTAAAAGCAGAGTATGTTTTAAATGGTGAGAGACTAATAAACGTTTGCATTCAGAGATGTCTGGGTGTCCTTGTACATGAAGCACAGAATGTTAACAAGCAGCTACAGCTATCAATTAGGAAGGCTATTAGTACATTAGCTTTTGTTACAAAGGGATTGGAGTATTAGAGTAAAGGAGTCTTACGACAACTTTCTCGAACATTGATGAGGCCACACCTGGAGCCCTGTGTGCAGCTTTGGTCTCCTTACCTAAGGCAGGACATACTCCCTAGATGGAGTGTAACAAGGGACCACTAGACTGGTTCCTGGGATGAGGAGATTGTCCTTTGAAGAGACATTGAGTAGACGAGGTTTACATTCCTTAGAGTTTAGAAGAATATAAAATTATTAAAGGGTGGATACTGAGAAAAAGTTTCTCTGGAAACACAGGGTCACAGTTTCAGGATAAAGGGTTGGCCATTTAGGACTGAGATAAGGAGAAATTCCTCACTCAAAAGATTGAGAATCTTTGGAATTCTCTACCCAAGAGAGCTGTGAATGCTTAGTTGTTCAGTACTTTCAAGACAGAGGTCGATAGATTTTTGGATACTCAGGGACATAAGTGATAAAGGAATAGTATGGTAAGGTGGTATTGAATTAGAAGGTCAGCCCTGATCTTACTGATAGCGGAACAGGCTACTGCAGCTCCCACATCTTACAATCTTAATAGGCATCAGCTTGGTGCTGGGGGAGGGGCAGTGCGAGGAGGGTGGGTGGGGTGTGGTGAGAGTTGGGCAACACCAACCTTCAACTTCCTTCATGCCCACTATAAATATGGATTCCTTGAATGACAAGAGATTGGTTCCACAGCAGGATTGTGCAGGTGCAGATAGGCTGGTAAAGGTTGAGAAACTTATCACTGCTTTTGGAATACGCTGAGCACTGGGATTTTCTAGAAGCTGCAGAATCCATGGAGCACATTCTAAAATTTTAGATAAATTGGTATCATTTAAGAAGGTTCACTTCCAAACACATGTTGTTGGCCTTTTAGTTTCCAAAAGAGTAACCGACATACTTCAGAATTGCACCTTTCCCATTGATATACATCTCCTGTCTCCCTGACTATCTTTCAACAGTGAGGCTGCACTGGTTCACTTATTGATGCCATTTTCAAGGGAGTTGTCATTCAAGATGAAACATTTGTACTTGTTACTGTTTGTGACAGGTGAATGGATTTTTTCAGGGAGTTATAGCTAATATAGAGGAAGTCGTTAACAAACTTGCAGAATGGGTGAATAAATGACAAATGATTTTCAAGGTAAACAAGTGTTAGGAGATGAGCTTTGATAGCAGGAATAAGAAGGCCACATTATGTCTTAGAAAATGGAACAAAAGAGATTTATTTTCTTTATTCCTTCAGGCGTTGCCCATCCCTAACTGCCCTTGAACTGAGGGGCTTGCTAGGCCATTTCAGAGGGAAGTTAAGAGTCAATCACATTGCTGTGGGTCTCAAGTCACATGTAGGCCAGATCAGGTAAGGATGGCAGATTTTGTGTTTCCTAACAGACATTAGTGAACCAGATGGGTTTTTAATGACAATTGTTTCATGGTCACCATTACTGAGACCAGCTTTCAATTCCAGGTTTTATTAATTGAATTTAAATTCCATCAGTGGCCTGGTGGGATTTGAACCCCTGCCTCTGCCTAGGCATTAGCCTGGGCCTCTGGATTACTCTGCCAGTGATGTTACCACTACACCACTATCTCCCATTCCAGGGGTACTCATTCACAAATCATTAAAAATGTAGCAACACAGGTTGACAAGGTCATTAAAAATTTAAACTAATCACTGGTGATACAAGCTCCTTGGAGACTATTAGCTTTTTAAGACAAATTCAAACTTCCAGTTATTAGCTGATAGGATGATCCATCAAGGTTTCACATTTTAAAAAAAATACTGTAGAAAATGACTAAAAACACTATTAACTGAACACCATTTTTTCATGTAGGCAGCTTATACTTTCAAAATTAGTAATGCATTGTTATTTGTCACACATGGGACTCTCCCCGGAGTTACAGCTTTATAGCAAACTGTACACAGTTGCTCCCAGCCTCCAATGGTTTGCTTCCCTTTTACTTTCCTGGCTGGCTAACTTCTAACCCCAGAGCTGCCTTTCACTGTGATGGTTACACTGTAGATTTCTTCCTCTAATGGCTTGCTAGGCAAATTTTCCAGCCTCTTTTAACTCCTCACAAACTCAAACTTCAAACTGTTTGTGAGACCCTGCATGCATTCGGCACGGTAAACAATAGAGTCATCATATCTCTCCTTAAGGTGCAGGCCTAGATAATTCTATCTTTTTCTCACTACTTTTCAGTTGGCTGGACACCACACAAGACAAATCAGTCTTTGATATTTCAGGGTTTATATGGAAGCCTGTAACCTGATCTCAAAACGGCTTCCTCTACTCTTTTTTCCATGGCAACATATTAACCTTTAATCTAGGTAGAAATGTTCATCAATTGTCTTTGATCCCGACCTCCTTTCATCCTATAAGTAAAGGGATAGTTTGCAACATAACTGTTTACAACATGATATTGATAACACGTCTCTGGGACTTTGGGTTACTCAGGGACTGCTCATTGTAGACTTAGAAACAGCTGCCTTTGTCTCCAAGTGTAAATACCTTTCACATTCCTCTCAATAAAGCAATCTGAGTCTTCTTCTGATCTCTAGTAATTAAACCACCCAGGGTTACTATTGAACAGACTTCAGCGCATGTCACATGACCTTGCTCACTTACCATAAATTTAAAGATACAGTCCTAAGCTTTGACACTTTTAGGGCAGGGTTTTGAGGTCGTCGGGTGGGCATGGTGGGTGGGCCCGGGAGCAGATGGAAAATGGTCTTCCGCCCACAATTAAGGACCGCCCAGCTTGAAATGCGGCTCCACACTGGCCAAGAAGAACCAAGTGGGGGCGGGTCCTGTTGGCCAGTTTAAAAACAGTCCAGGCAGCCCTGGAAGGCGGGAGGGCAGGTCGGGTGGGTACTCAGCCCCCCCCGCTTTTCTGATGAGTGCCTCGCCATCCCCCTGGAGGAGGTGGGATGGGATGGGACGAGGAAGCCACCACACCTTTGGTGGTGGGAGTCTGGAACTCACTGCCTGAAAGGTTGGTTGAGTCAGAAACTCTCATAACATTTAAGAAGTATATAGATATTCACTTGCATTGCCATAGCCTCCCAGGCTTTGGGCCAAGCGCTGGAAAATGGGATTAGTGTAGTCAGATTTTTGTTCACCAGCACAGACATGATGCACCGAATGGCCTCCTTCTGTGCTGTAAACATCTATGAGCCTACCTCACCAAGAAGGCATGGGAGGAGGTGGAAATGCTGGTTAGCAGCCATGATGTAGTGTGGCGCATATGAATGTAGTGCCAGAAGCGCTTTGGTGACCGGCTGCATTCAGGAAGGGTGAGTACTGTGTTGGTATAGGTCAGTGTGCAGAAGTGTTAAGGTCTGGCAGTACCCCCCCCCCACCCTGCCCCAGACCAACTGTTAATCACGCTAGAGCTGGCCAAAGGGTTGAACCCTGGCTGCTTGGACTGTGTACCTTGCGGCTCAAGGGCCACAACTTGGATGTGCCATGCTAGGTCATACTCAGGTGGGGTTGGCCAGGCTGCATTGGCGCTGCAGGTACAGAGTGGACTAATCATTGCTCCTCTGTTGGTTCAGGAGAAGGCAAGCCATAACCAGGCAGAGAGGTCATGTACAGGCTGAAGGAAGCCCAACCTCCTGCTGCTCAGCAGCTTTGAGCAAGGCGCCCTGGAGCTCGAGAGCCGGCACGCTCCCCATGCAACCAGGCGTGGAGAGGCAGGGGTGCCACACGAAGGTAGGAGGTGATTCTCACGGATTGTGCAACCATTCTATTGTGGTCTCTTCATTGATGGGAGCCTCAATCCTGGATTTCCCATTGATAATTGAAAGACAAGGGTGCCATGATGCAGATCTCCATAGTCTCACCAGGATGCCTGGCATGCACAGTGACAAGTGACTTTAACCAATGACATGTCCTTCTTCTCCCTTTTAGGTTCGCCAGCATGCATGCACTCTGAGGACCCCAAAGGACCATCCCTGACACCAGAGGACCACCGAGCTTCTATTGCACCTGTGCCATACCCAGTCTCTGAACCAGGCACCAGCACAAAGCCACCACCTCGGTGGGCATTAGATCAGCGGCTAGTATCTCGGTGCACATTGGTGAGGGCACTTCACACTGACTTAAGGAGCAGGTGGAGGCAGAAAGTGCCCAGGGTGCCAGCAGTCGGAGGACTTTTGGGGACCAGGACAATGCTCAGTTGAAGGCAAGTGATGAGCCTCTGGAGTCGTCCATTAGGTAGTAGATGCTGGATGTCCAGCAGGATGTGCGGGAGGATCTGTCGGAGATCCATGAGGGTCTGGGTGCCATGGTCTCCGTGATGGAGGGGTCCATGCAGAGCATCAGACCTGCATTGACCGTCATGCCGAGTGCACTGCCTCCTCCATTGAGAGAGTGACAACTTGCATGGAGAGGCAGCTCCAAGGACAGAATCAGGGGTTCCTGAGGTTGGACCTGCAAGCCCTCACACAGGCACTGAGCTCAGGTGGTCAGTGTCCGTGTGGGAGATGGATGAGGCACCCAGTATCCCAGCCAGGCGCCCGTCCATCAATGGTGAGCAGGGAGGTCCAGAGAGACCTCACGTTGGTGAATGAGCTGCTTGACATCTCTGCGGGCTCCTCTCAGGGCACTCTGGATGATGGCAGCAGCTCCTCTGCCCCTCTGCCAGTGACCATGGCATCTGATGATGCTGTGATGACTGGGGAGATGCCAGTTGTGGCACTGGCTGCTCCCTCCCAGGCGGAGCCAGCACAGGCTCCACAGGCCAGAAGACAGCCGCCAAGGTCACCAAGGCCAACAAGACAGCAGAGTCAGTAGGCTGTTTCCAATGCCAGTGTCAGTGAGGGGGGAGCACCTAGACATTGCACTTGTAAGCGTAAGTTAAAGGCACCATTAGGACAAGAGGGACAGGTCACAGGTGATTTTATATTCATTTATGTTTACTTTATACTGACCTGGGAATGAAGACCAGGGAAGTTTATATAAATAGTTTGCAATTTTCAACATGAGATAGAATTTGCTTTTGTCGTCACAGCCTGAGTATGCTTCACCTTTTCATTTCATTGATGTGGGGTACACCAGTTTGTAAAGCTGGATGTAGGTGGCTCTGAACTTAATTGCACAGGCACTGAGTGTTCTTTGTGTTTAAATGAAAGGGTCATTTCAGACCACTGGGATGGAGGTGGTAGCCCTGGTATGTGGTTGAAGCTGATCTTTTGTAGCCTAGCTGAAGGAGTGTTGGATCAAGGCATCCTGGTGTCCCAGCCTCCCTGGAGGTTACAGAGGTCTGCCTCCACACGATCAGCATTCTCCTCACCATGTTCCTCTTTTGACTCACTACTGGATTTATCATCTGTGGCCTGTGCAGCTGCGTCAAGATCCTCTTCCTCCAGTGGGTCCCCCCTTGCCAGTGCCAGATTGTGGAGAGCGCAGCATACAACCACGATCAATAACACCCGCTCTGGGGGGTATTGCAATGCTGCCCCTGAATGGTCCAGACACCGGACACACATCTTGAAAACAATGGTTCTCTCTACCACCGCCCTTGTGGAGGCATGACTCCTATTATAACGCTGCTCTGCCTCTATTCTTGGGTAGCAGAGAGGCCTCATGAGCCACCTCATCAACAGATAACCTTTGTCACCCAGCAGCCATCCATCCAATCAGGCTGGAGCACTGAAGAGCCACGGCACCTGTGAATGTCTCAGGATGTAAGCGTCATGGGAGCTGCCTGGGTACCTTGCACAGACTTGCAGGATCTGCATCCTGTGATGACACACTATCTGCGTGTTCATGGAGTGGAATCCTCCCTGTTGACGAAGGCACCCGCTGACCCGCTGGCGCCTTGATGGCCCCATGTGTGCATTCGATGGTGCCCTGGATGTGGGGGAACCCAGCAATCACTGCAAAGCCTCTGGCTCGCTCAGCCTGGTTGGCCTCGTCCATACGGTAAAGAATAAAGGTCAGTCCCTGCCTGAGCAGAGCTTCTGTCACCAGTTTGATGCAACTGTGAACAGCTGATTGGGAGACTCCACACAGATCCTCCACTAAGCCCTGGAAAGAGTCGGGATGCATAGAAGTTGTGGGCCACTGTGACCTTCAGAACCACTGGCATGGGGTGTTCACCCACATAGTCGGAGCTGATCTCAGTTCCAATCATCCAACAAATGAGAGGTGGAGCCTCCTTCGGTATTGCACCTCAGACACATTGAGGTAGCTACATTGCTGCCTGTAAACCCTGGCAGCAGGATAGTGGTGTCTTCTGTGGCCCCTTCCGCTTTGGACTATCTGTTGGCCCTGCATCCCTTGTGCCTGTACCTTTCCTCCTACAGGTCTCTCCCCTGGAAGCAGTATTGGGACACCTGGCCTCCTCTCCCTTCTGTCCCTTGCTTCCTCCTCAGAAGAAGTGGCACCAGTGGAGACCACAATCCCCATTACCAGGTTAACAGAAGGCTGTCTGATACCTGGAAGGGTCCACACAGTCTGAATCCACCGGGGGCCTGGCAGACGGCAATGAGTCCAGAAATGAGGCCTGGAAACGGTAAGAATGAAGCCCCGAATAGTGATAAAGCTGCCAAGCACCAATAAGCAACCAGCAGCAAACCATCTCCAAAGCTGTTCATTATTCACACTGGTAATGCTGCTGACCCTTTTTATCCCGTCCTTGGATAAGGTTTGTGAAAATGTCGGCTGGCCTCCTGCCGTTTTCCCTGTGCGATGAGCTGGAAATTGCAAGAGCAAGGAAAAATCATTTTCAATTGGACTGCTAAGGGCCTCAATGGTAGGCACCGCTCCATCACCCACGCGCATCTGCCAAGCAAAATATCACGTGAGCGCGTGATGATGTTGGGACACTTGCAAGACATCATCGCGCGCTATTTAACTGCCGATCAGGTCAGATACGCACCCACCCGTGGGATGAAAAATTCTGCCCTTGAAAACCTAAAGATACAGTCCTAGGACATAATAACCTTATTAACCTCCCAAATGTAACACTGGATTGTAAGCCAATTCAAATCATGGGCTGCTTTCAAGAAGACGGCTCAACCCTATCTTCTCAAGGGCAATAAGGGATGGACAATAAATGCTGGCCTAGCCAGTGACACCCACATGCTGTGAAAAAATAAAAACAAAAGCAAACACAGGGGTGATGGGTGAATGGGGCTTAATACTCACTTCTGGTATCCAAAAAGACAATTGGATTGAATGTTGATAAATCCCCTGGACCAGATGAGCTACATCCCAGAATGCTGAAGGAGGTGGCTGTAGAGATAGTAGATGCATTGGTGGTTATCTTTCAAAATTCTTTAGATTCTGGAAAGCTTCCTACAGACTGGAAAGTAGCAAATGAAACCCTACTATTTAAGAAGGGAGGAAGAGGGAGAATGGAGAACTACAAACCTGTCAGTTTGACATCAATAGTAGGGAAAATGTTAGAATCTATTATAAAGGACGGGATAACTGGGCACTCAGAAAATAATGGTATATTGGACAGATTTAACATGGATTTATGCAAGGGAAATCATGTCTAACAAACTTGTTGGTGCCTTTTGAGGATGTTACTTATAGCATAGATAAAGGAGAACCAGTGGATATGGCATATTTGGATTTTTTAGAAGGCTTTCGATAAGGTCCCATACAGAAGGCTAGCAAACAAAATTAGAGCATGTGGGATTGTGGTTAATATACTGGCATTGAGAATTGGTTAACATACAGAAAACAGAGTCATTCTCAGGTTGGCAGGCTGTCACTAATGGGGTATCGCAAGGATCAGTGCTGTGGCCACAGCTGCTCACAATCAATATCAATGATTTGGATGTGTAATATTTCCAAGTTTGCTGATGACACAAAACAAGGTCGGAATATAAGTAGTGAGGAGGATGCAAGGAAGCTTCAAGGGGATTTGTACAGGCTATGTGAGTGGGCAAGAACATGGCAAAAGGAATATCATGTGAATAAGTGTGGAGTTATCCATTTTGGTGGGTAAAAAACAGAAATGTAGAGTATTTCTTAAATGGTGCGAAGTTGGGAAGTGTCGATGTCCAAAGGGACCTGGGTATCCTTGTTCGTGAGTCACTCAAAGTCAGCAAGCAGATGCAGCAAGCAATTTGGAAAGCAAACGTAATGTTGGCCTTCATCTCAAAGGGATTTGAGTACAGGAGTAAAGATGTCTTGCTGTGATTGTATAGAGCCTTGGTGAGACCAAACCTGGAGTATTGTGTACAGTTTTGGTCTCCTTATCTAAGGAAGGATACACTTGCCAGAGAGGGAGTGCAATGGAATTTCACCAGATTAATCCCTGGAATGGCAGGATTGTCCTATGAACAGAGATTGAGGAAACTGGGTCTGTATTCTGTCACGTTTAGAAGAATAAGTCATGATCTAATTGAAACTTACAAAGCTCTTACAAGGTGTGACAGGGTAGATGTGGATAGGATGTTTCCCCTAGTTGGGGTGTCTAGAATCAGGGCACACAGTCTTAGATAGGGGATATTTAAGACTGAGATGAGGAGGAATTTCCTCACTCAGAGGGTGGTGGATCTTTGGAATGATCTAGCCCAGAGGGTTGTGGAAGTTCAAACATTAAAAAAATATTCAAGACAGAAATTGATGGATTTCAGGATACAAATGACATCAAGGGATATGGGGATGGTGGGGGAAAATAGCGTAAGAGGTCGATGGTCAGCCATGATCTGTTTGAATGGCAGAATGGGCCGAATGGCCTACTCCTGCTTCTATGTTCCTATGTTACACAAAGGATTTAGGTGGAGGCACTGCAGAAACTGCAATAGAGAATACAAGAATGCTATCAGACCTGACAGGCTCTAACTATCAAGAAAAACTGAACAGACTAAAATTTTCTTCTCTGGAAATGAGAAGTTTGGAGGTGACTTAGTAAAGGTGTTTAAAATTATGAAAGGGGTTTGTAGAGTAGATGTAGAAAAGACGTTTCTTGTTGGATGGGTGGGTTGGTTCAAAACTAATAACCATCAATATAAGATGGTCACTTAAAAATTCAATAAAGAATTCAGGAGAAATTTATTTTCTAAGAGAGTGGATAGGAAGTGGAACTCACTACCACAAGGAATATTTGAGGTGAATAGCAGTGTTATTTAAGGGGAAGCTAGTTACGCACATGAAGGAGAAAGATTTAGGAGGATATGCAAATAGCGTGAGTTTGAGAGGTGGCAGAAGAGACTCATGCAGAGCATAAACACCATCATGGAGCAGGCTAAATGCCCTGTTTCCTTGCTGAGGGTCCTATGTAATTCAATGGAAAATCTATCGGTTCTGGGTCTACCATTCGCAACTGTCACTCAAAGGCTTTGTTCATCACAACAGCACTTCAGCTGCTTCATTCAAGCCCTTCAAAAATATACTGTGTTAACATTAGCCCTTTCTATATTTTGAGTAGATTGCTTTGTGCTGGATCTTATTATTGCAACGAGTACTTCACTGGGCGCTTAATTGTGCGATTGTTGCCACGTTCCATTAAAGAACAGCAAAACCGCAGGTTCACGAGTGTTCTTCAGAATTTGGAAACCGTGCAAGCAATGCTCAGTTAATCCTCGATTACCACGGCAAGCAGCATTTGCAGGGCTTGTTAGTTATTCTGGCATAGAGAGAAGAGCCTATGCGACCTATCTGCCAAGAAAATACATTCCTCCTGGACCATTAAGTGGCACAGTGGGCTAGATCAATGTTTGTCAGCTCTGCAATCAGGCTTGAATCCAGCAGACACACATTGCTTCAGGTAGCTGAGATGCCCTTTGAAGTTTCTGTGTGGTGGATGGGGTGTTGGGGGAAAGATCTTTGGCGGGAGCAGGGGCGGGGTGGGGGGGGGGGGGGGGGGGGGGGGGGGGCGTGGGGGGGTGGTGTGGGGTGGTGTTGGTAGGCACGTGTGTTCTGGCCTGTCAATAAATGTGAGTGGATTGTGAAATTAATACACACAAACGTGCACACATACCCAGCCAGGGAGCATTTCACACTGGGTACATTTAACTAAATAATCCTCTTAATCCCCTTATTAATTTCTTTCAGCATCAACTTCACCTTGCCCGGGTGTGCTTCACAGTAGCAAGTTGACCTTGCTGATACATCAGATAATGAGGCACGATTCATCAGGCCACTGATTACCCAGACTCTCAAGACACCTTCTGCTCCAACACCATTCTGGGAAACGTGCACAGATGCACATACAGTTGCCAGTATAGTCATTTCTGACACAAGGGAAAAAGGTTTGTAGGATGTTCATCAGCACGTAGAATTTGATTGAATGTTTCTAATGATTGAACTCCAGAATTAAGCTACCCACGGAGACTTTACTGCTCAGGACCAGGCCATTTGTCCCATCGATCTCTGCCTGTGCTTATGGTCCACACCAGTTTCCACCCACACTCATTTCATACAGCATAGAAGAAGGCCATTCAGTCCACTGTGCCTATGCTGTCTCTTTGAAAGAGTTGTTGAATTCAATCCCACAACCCAGCTTTATCCATAACCTGGCAATGTGTCCTCTTCAGGTATATGTTCTGTTGCCTTTTGTAAGTTTCTATGGAATCTTAGTCCACCACTCTTTTAGCTGGTGCATTCCAGATCATACCCTTTGTGTGAAAAAAATATCTTTCCCATTATTTATTTTACTTATTTTTTAAAAAATCTATGAACTTTGGTTAATTACCCATTTTTGCCAAAAGAAACAGTTCTTTCTCACTTCCTTTATTAATGCCCTTCATGATTTAATATCTCTATTGGGTCTCCCCTTGAGCTTCTCCATGCTGAAGTGAATGTTTACAGTTTCTCCAATGTCGCCACCTAACTGAAGTCGCTCACCCCTTTTGATGCCCTGGTTCATACCGTCTCCAATGTCTTGACATCCTTCCTAAAGTGTGGTGCAGTTACCAGCATAGACCGGTTGGGCCAAATGACCTGTTTGTGTGTAATTTATCCAATAGTTTCTTGAACGCTTCAGCAACTCACATTGCCACCTTCAAAGATTTGTGAATGTGCACGCCCAGATCCCTCTGTTCTTTGGGATCCCTCAAAATAGACATGTAGATTATACTATCTCGCCATGTTACTTCACCCAAGGTGCATTATTTCACAATGATCCACATCAAAAAGCATGTGCCACATGTCTGCCCAATTCACCAGTGTCTGTCCTTCGAAATCTGTTACTGTCCTGCTCACTATTTACTACATTGCCATTTTTTGTATCATCTGAAAACTTTCGTGTCTATATCTATATAAAAAAAAGGGCTTAAAGTCATTTACTTAGGCTGGAATTTTCTGGCCCCAATTGGCGTTGGGTGTCATGGCAGGTGGGGTGTGGACAATATGGCGAGAAGGCCAAAAGTGGGTTTTACACCATTGTGAAACCAGTTTGCGATTGTCCACTTCACCCATCAAAGGCAGGCCCCCTTTCTCGCCACCGCACATTGGGAATGTAATTTCAATACTTTAGCATCTCATTATAAGCCCTGCTCACCAGAATCATCCCCCCATGCTGAATTATCTAGGTCACAGTGATGTGTTTCACAACTTTACATAAGCAAGGTGCACCTGGCGAGTTGCACTTCACTCATGACTTCATGGTTTGTTTGCCTACCTTGCTTCAGGCAGCACTCGCAGTCATCAGTGCCAGGCTTTGCAGCAGCAGCACATCACTTTCAGGAGGATTCATGGGCGGGTCTCTACTGACCAGACCAGCCATACGGTGTGGGTGGCTTTTCAATAGCTGCAGGGCTAGGGTTTGTTCAGAGAAGGGGAAGAAGTGGCCTCAGGCAAGGGAAGAGGCTGCAGGGCGAGGACTATACTGAGGAAGGAGGGTATCCCAAGGTGTGTGTGGGGGCACATGTTGATCTGTGCAAGTGGCCTCAAAATGTTGAGGGTTGAGGAGGCAGGCTCCAGAGCAGATGAGGCCAGATGGAGGTATGAGGGTGCGTGTGAGAGAATGAGTGGTGATGTCCCTTGAGCTGGCAGTGAGTGAGATGCCAGTGAATGCGTGAGGGGCTTGTGAGTGTGTGAGTTTAGAGTGCTGAGATGGTTGCCTTACCCTGGTGGCACGGATGAGATCGTTCATCCGTTTTCTGCACTGGATGGCCGTATTGTAGTGTGCAGCATTGGCACTGACCACCTCTGCCACTGCCTCCCAGGCTGGAGTGGTGAGATTGATTGACCGCCTGCAGCTAACACAGTGGTAGAGGGCATTACAGTGGGCCTCTACGTAATCCAGAAGGTGTCCCAGGAATGTATCACTGATTCGGGGTCTGCTGTCTTCTTGGCTTTTGAGGCCATGTCTTCGCCAGTGCTGTCCTGGGCTGCAAGCATTAAGAAGTATGCACGCAGCTGCAGTTTAAATATGGTGTCCTGCTCGAAGAAGGAGCAAGGTAAAGGTGTGGCGGGCAAATCGGAGGCCACCCACTAATGAGATGGCATGTTTCCTGTGGTTGCATAATTAATGAGACAGGAATGGGATGATGTAGCGTGAAAACCCATCATTGCGGCTGGTGGGAAAATGACAATTTTTCCACCGCTACCACACTTTGTGCGAATCTGTGATAATTCCGCCCATAGAATCATGTTTGGTACAGGTGGAGACCATTTGGCCCAAGGAGTCCATGCTGGGAATGTCCACCTAATGCTGAACCCAGGCGATTCCACTGCACACATCTGTCCAGTCACAAAAAACATCTACTTTCTGCTACTCTCTGCCCCCTATTCATTAACCAATTACATAACCAATTTCCACCATTTGTTTAACACCACGAGCTGCTATTTTCATCTAACCCTCTTGATGTTTTATTTCTTACGTTTTAGTAGATTTATTGGGCTAGGAATTGCTGTCAGAGGCTAGTGGTGCTCACCATTATCTTGTATTCATGGATCATGTCAACCTGGTGAAGCTACAATACAGGACTTCTTGCAGGCCAACAGAGCTATGCAATCCCACAAACTATCAATCGGATCTAAGCTCTGCTGTCCTGCCACATCCAGTCATGAATGGCGGTGGACAATTAAACCACTCACAGGATGTGAAGGCTCCCCCATCAATGATGGGGGAGGCCAGAACATCAGTGCAAAAGACAAGGCTGAAGCATTTGCAACCATCTTCAGCCAGAAGAGCCAAATGGATGATCCATCTCAGCTTCTCCTGAGATTTCACGCATCACAGATGCTGGTATTCAGCCAATTCGATCCACTCACCGTGAAATCAAGAAACAACTGAAGGCACTGGATACTGCAAAGGCTATGGGCCCTGATAATATTCTGGCAATAGCACTGAAGACTTGTGCTCTAGAACTTGCTGTGCCCCTAGCCAAGCTGTTCCAGTACAGCTATAACACTGGCATCTACCTGGCTATATGGAAAATTGCCCAGATACATCCTGTCCACAAAACGCAGGATAAATTCAACCCAGCCAATTACTGCTTTATCAGTCTACTTTCAACCATTAAAGTGATGCGAAGGGTCATCATCAATGCTATCAAGTAGCACTGGCTTAGCAATAACCTGCTTACTGATTCCCAGTTTGGGTTCCGCCAGCGTCACTCAGCTCCTGACCTCATTACAGCCTTGGTTCAAACATGGACAAAAGACCTAAACTCCAGAGGTGAGGTGAGAGTGACTGCCCTTGATAGCAAAGCCGCAGTTGACCGAGTGTGGCATCAAGGAGCCCTAGCAAAACTGGAGTCAATGGGAATCGGAAAAATACTCCACTGGTTGGAGTCATACAAAGCACAAAGGAAAATGGTTGCAGTTGTTGGGAGTTAATCATCTCAGTTTCATGACATCACTGCAGGAGTTCCTCAGGGTAATGTCCCAGGCCCAACTATCTTCGGCTGTTTCATCAATGACCTTCCCTCCATCATAAAGTCAGAAAGGGGATGTTTGCTGATGTTTGCACAATGTTCATGCACCATTCACTACTCCTTCGATATTGAAGCAGTCCATGTCCAAATGACCTGGACAATACCCAGGAAAGTAATATTCGCATCAGGGAAAGACCATCTCCAACAACCATCTCCCTTTAATATTCAATGGCATTACCATTGCTGAAATCCCCACTATCAACATCTTGGGGGTTACCATTGACCAGAAACTGAACTGGACTAGCCATATAAATACTATGGCTACAAGAGCAAGTCAGGGACTGGGAATTCTGTGGAGAGTCACCTCCTGACTCCCCAAAGCCTGTCTACCAGCTGCAAGGCACAAGTCAGGAATGTGATGGAGTACTTTCCACTTGGCTGGATGAATGACGTGCCTACAACACTTAAGAAGCTTGACAACATCCAAGACAAAGCAGCCCAATTGAGTGACACCCCATCCAACGCAATAAACATTCAGTCCCTCCACCACCAATGCACAGTGGCAGCAGTATGTACCATCTACAAAATGCACTGCAGCACATCACCATGGCCCCTTTGACAGCACCTTCCAAACCCCTGACCCCTACCACCTAGAAGGACAAGGGCAGTAGATACATGGGAACACCACCACCTGGAAATTCCCCTCCAAGTCACACATCATCCTGACTTGGAAATATATTACCATTCCTTCACTGTTGCTGGGTCAAAATCCTGGAACTCCCTCTCTAACAGCACTATGTGTGTACCTACACCATATGGACTACAGCGGTTCATGAAGGCAGCTCACTGCCATCTTCTCAAGGGCAATTAGGGAATGGCAATAAATGCTGCCCTAACCAGCAACACCCACACCCCATGATCGAGTATTAAAAAAAGTCCATCTCACTCATGTGTCCCAAGTGTATCATACTCCCTAATATCTGCTTTTCATCCCTAACACCCATTATTCTGCAACACCCCTGTCCCCACCCCCATTTTGTCTCTTTGAAGTGTACTCAGTGGTTGACCTTTTTTTCTCTGGGTCAGAAAGTTATGGGTTTAAGCCCCATTCCAGAGACTTGAGCACAGAATCTAGACTGACCTTCCAGTGCAGTATGGAAGGAGTGCTGCACTGTCTGCAGTGCCACCCTTCAGATAGGATATTAACTTAAGACCTGTCCTGCTCTTTCAGGTGGATGTAAAAGATTCCAGTGTCCTGCATTTCTACCTCACCCATCACTGAGATTAATTAGCTGATCATTTATCTCATTGCCGTCTGTGGGACTGCATGATATGCACTTTACCTGCCATATACCCCACATTACAATTATGGAGGAATTCAAATTGGAAATGTGCAAGAATCCATATAATGGGAGGAATGCCAAGATCCTGGAGGGTTGTAGGACTGGAGGAGAAGTTACAGAGATGGGGAGGGGCAAGGCCAGGGAATTTTAAAACCTCGAGGTGTTGCCAGACAGGGAGCCAAAGTAGATCAGTGAGCACTGAGGCAACGTGTGAATGCAAATTGGTGAGAGTTAGGATATGGGCAGCAGAAATTTGGATGATCTGAAGTAACAGCTACCTCATTAGAATCAATTGTCAGCTCATGAACCACGTTCTTCAGCTGCTGAAACATCTGCGGCATGAGTTTGTGCCCAATGTTTCTCACTCTTCAGAATAGTTCCCATGTTTTGCATTTCAGGATCATCAGGAACACTTTGATGTTCTCTTTGTAACTTCCTTCCAAAATCTACAGTCTGATCCCCTGGGTAGCATTAGTGAGGAGCCCAATGGTCTTGTCATTAGCTGGGCCTGGTTAATCCAGTCAAGCAATATTGGTGACAGCTGCCAAATTATGTGATTTATGGGAACAATTTTCTCTGCTCTCCTTTGAAAACACAAACAAGACTGTCATTGGCATTTTCTTTGGTGCAGGTCTAGGTTCTTGCACCTCCAGAAACAGGTTTGGAACTATTCTGTTCTGATTTTACTACAGGCATGTATAGGCTTGCCCAGTTGTGGTGGTCAATTTTCTAAAGTATGCTCCCACACTCCATGGTCAGGATTTTCCGGCTGGTGGAGTTTCCCTTTCCGCCATCCGAGGAATCGGCGGCTAACGTATTGCTGCTAATACAGGCTGGCCCTGGAGGCGGGACTTCTGCCCCTCACTCAGGTGGAAGTCCCGCCTCAGAAACTACTGGCCAATCTGATTGGCCATTCATTCTCTAGTTCCAGCAGTCCAGGAGCCGTAGTGGACAGGACTGTCTATATAGGAATTTTTTTTCAAAAATGTTCTTGTGTACTTTGTTAGCATAATACACATTCCACCGTAAGCATCCAATTCAAATTCACATTAATACATTCTGCCTGTATGAGATCACAATTTAGTGTTCCTAGGAAAATGTGTCTTTTCTTCATTCAAGTCACCTTGTGGTAAAGTTACTACCTCAGATTCCTTGTCAGAATGAAGATACCTTTGATCGTGACATGTAAGGTGATATTTGAAGCCTCAAAAAATCCTTCCAAAAACAGGGGGGTTGACTTGTCTGCTGAGTATAAAATGTGAGGCGCTGATGTTGATGTAGGTGGTCACCATGTTGAAATGCCAGAAAAACATAACACCGGTAATTCAAATTAAATCAACGTGACACATTTTATTGAATGAATTAATTTTGCAAATATACCTTTCACCACAATCAAAACATTTAAAAAACAGGCAAACTTTGGCATCAAGGTGTTTTAGTAGTCTCTGAGCAATCTTGGTCTTCTTCCACAACACATTTTCATTCTGTAAAGTAGCTATGCGAACTAACTATTGCTCTGAAGTCTTTGCTGGACTTAGGATGCGAGTTGGCTCACTTAAATGCCTGTTGATATGTCACACTCAAACAACAGGAAGAGACATCTTCCATCCTGTTGTGCATCATGCACAAGTGAACCGCACATAGGAAGTAAACAGAATGAGCACTATAGACGAACTGTGAGTTTGTTCTCCCCGTAAGGAACAGGATAAACCAATGATGACCATTGAAAACACCAGGTGGGGAGTTAAGGAGGAGCAGTTCAACTCCAAAGAATGATAAAAGAGTGTTAAGCTCAACTAACCAAACTCCAGAATGACCACATCCAAAGCAACCTCCTATTCATCAAGGTTTTCCCAATACAACAGATCTACCACTCCTCCAATTGTTGTAAAGGCAAGATCTGGAAGAATTATTAGGACTCCAGACCGCCTGAACCTGTAAACACAGAGCCTGGAGGGGGTAGGAGAGGTAGTAGAAGTAATCTAAATATGTTGGATAAACAGGAATGCATTGTGAATATGTTGGATGAAGATTTGGGGGGGGGGGGAGATGTAGTATAAGGGTCTGGCATAGAAAGGGTTAATATGGGATTGGATACAGTACCACCCATACTGTGATATAAAGAAACACGTGATCAGAGTCTAGAGGGAAGTCTTGTATTGGACAGAAGCAAGCATAGAGACAGCTCCAAATAGTTAAGAAACACTTACTGTTAAATTATACAAGACTCAGAACCTCTTCATGAGACCTACTGAACTATGCACAACGTCTTACAATAAGTTCCTTTGGCATCAACATTGCTTCAAATGGCAATCTGGGCCATCCCCTGTGAATAATCAAAAACCGATTCAAGTCAGTCAAATGACACAGGCACTTCTTTCTGTTCTGCCATAAACTGAGAATATCTTCCTTTGTCTCTTTGCCTCATCTTGTTAAATATTATTATTCGACAATGACAAGAGAATTGAAGCTCAAGAGTTCTTTGACCACTTGGATAGAAACCTCATTTGTTTTACCTTCACATTACATAGAAGTCACAGGCCTGTTATGCTCCAAACAAGGCAGTTCCTAACCCTTTTTATCTCAGTCTATCTGTATATCCTTCTGTTCTTTTCTCCCTCATGTGCTTATACAGCTTTCTCTTAAATGTATATATGCTGTTCACCTCAACTGCTTCTTGTGCAGTGAGTTGCACAGTCTCACCACTTATTGGCTAGTCAGGAGTGGCAAGATTCTTAACCAATGTGAATATTGCATGTCCACAGTTAGCAAGCAGAACTGGTACCTTTTTAGCATCTATTGCAAATTAATTTTCTTCAAAATAAAAATCAATCTTTCTGTACTCACTCCAGTTCAAAACCATTTCATACTTTTCAACCTGTAAGATTATGAGATTACTAACCAGAATGCTCCCTCACTCAGGTAAAACCAAAAAACTGCGGATGCTGGAAATCCAAAACAAAAACGGAATTACCTGGAAAAACTCAGCAGGTCTGGCAGCATCGGCGGAGAAGAGCAAAGTTGACGTTTCGAGTCCTCATGACACTTCAACAGAACTAAGTAGAAATTGGAAAGGGGTGAAATATAAGCTGGTTTAAGGGGGAAGGGGGGAAAAGGGGGGGGGGGGCGTGTGGTTGTTGGGACAAGCAAGCAGTGAGAGGAGGAGATAACCAAAAGATGTCACAGACTAAAGAACAAAGAGGTGTTGAAGTTGGTGATATTATCTAAAAGAATGTGCTAATTAAGAGTGGAGAGCAGGACAAGCAAGGTAGCTCTAGTGGGGGTGGGGTGAAATAAACGATGGGTGGAATACATTTAAAAATAATGGAAATAGGTGGGAAAAGAAAAATCTATATAAATTATTGGAAAAAACAAAAGGGAGGGGGAAGAAACGGAAAGGGAGTGGGGATGGAGGAGGGAGTTCAAGATCTAAAGTTGTTGAACTCAATATTCAGTCTGGAAGGCTGTAAAGTGCCTAGTCGAAAGATGAGGTGCTGTTCCTCCAGTTTGCGTTGAGCTTCACTGGAACAATGCAGCAAGCCAAGGACAGACATGTGGGCAAGAGAGCAGGGTGGAGTGTTAAAATGGCAAGCGACAGGGAGGTTTGGGTCATTCTTGCGGACAGACCGCAGGTGTTCTGCAAAGCGGTTGCCTAGTTTACATTTGTTCTCTTTAATGTAGAGGAAACCGCATTGGGAGCAACGAATGCAGTAGACGAAGTTGGGAGAAATGCAAGTGAAATGCTGCTTCACTTGAAAGGAGTGTTTGGGCCCTTGGACGGTGAGGAGAGAGGAAGTGAAGGGGCAGGTGTTGCATATTTTGCGTTTGCATGGGGAGGTGCTGTAGGTGGGAGTTGAGGAGTAGTGAGTGATGGAGGAGTGGACCAGGGTGTCACAGAGGGAACGATCCCTATGGAATGCCGCCAGGGGGGTGTGAAGGGAAGATGTGTTTGGTGGTGGCATCATGCTGGAGTTGGCGGAAATGGCAGAGGATGATCCTTTGAATGCGGAGGTTGGTGGGGTGATAAGTGAGGACAAGGGGGACCCTATCATGTTTCTGGGAGGGAGGAGAAGGCGAGAGAGCGGATGTGCGGGAGATGGGCCGGACACGGTTGAGGGCCCTGTCAACGACCGTGGGTAGAAAACCTCGGTTAAGGAAGAAGGAGGACATGTCAGAGGAACTGTTTTTGAAGGTAGCGTCATCAGAACAGATGTGACGGAGGTGAAGGAACTGAGAGAATGGGATGGAGTCCTTACAGGAAGCGGGGTGTGAAGAGCTGTAGTTGAGGTAGCTGTGGGAGTCAGTAGGCTTGTAATGGATATTGGTGGACAGTCTATCATCAGAAATTGAAACTGAGAGTTCAAGGAAGGGAAGGGAAGTGTCAGAGATGGAACATGTGAAAATGATGGAGGGGTGGAGATTGGAAGCAAAATTAATAAATTTTTCCAGGTCCTGACGAGAGCCTGAAGCAGCACCAAAGTAATCATCGATGTACCGGAGAAAGAGTTGTGGGAGGGGGCCGGAGTAGGACTAGAACAAGGAATGTTCCACATACCCCATAAAGAGACAGGCATAGCTGGGGCCCATGTGGGTACCCATAGCCACAACTTTTATTTAGAAACAAACACACCTTCAACACCTCTTTGTTCTTTTGTCTGTGACGTCTTTTGGTTATCTCCTCCTATCACTGCTTGCTTGTCCCAACAACCCCCCTGCCCTTCTTCTCTCCCCCCCACCCATTAAACCAGCTTACATTTTACCTCTTTCCTATTTCTACTTAGTTCTGTTGAAGGGTCATGAGGATTCGAAATGTCAACTTTGCTCTTCTCCGCCGATGCTGCCAGACCTGCTGAGTTGTTCCAGGTATTTCCGCTCCCTCACTCACGTTTCCGGAACCACTTTATCCAATTTAGGGTCGTGGGGAGTCGGCGCCTATCCTGACAGGCAATGGGCACTAGGCGGGGTGCACCCAGGATGGTACACTAGTCCATCACAGGGCACACACTCACATGTGCACACACAGACACACAAACTGGGGGACAATTTACCATTGTCAATCCACTTAACTAGCACGTCTTTAGATGGTGGCAGGAAACCAGAGCACCCGATGGAAACCCACGCAGACATGGGGAGAACATGAAAACTCCACACAGACAGGCACCTGAGGTCACAATCGAACCCGAGTCCCTGGAGCTGTGAGGCAGCAGAGTTAACCAGAAGATGAATTGTTAAAATCTAACTTTATTAGAAACAAAGACAATACCCTTTGTAGAGCGGGAAGACTCGGAAATAGTGCACAGTATAGATCAGGCGACAAGGTATTGAGGTCACGGGAAAAGTATGTCAAGTTTTAAAAGAGCTTGCTTACAAAAAGCCAAGATCTTGAGGCTGTTTGTGCATCTGAACACAAGTTTAGAGACAAGCCACTAGGCCCCGCTAAAAGGTAAGACCCTAAAGCCTTGGAATAAGAGAGTTAAACAAAGATGGATGCAAGAAAAATATTATGTAATGGTGTGAGGCTCACATAAAGGATACCTGATTGATCAAGGAAAGCATGAGCCAACTCTGGGCTGAAAATGGGGCGAGGGAGGGGTTAATTGATTGAGATCCAGGATAAATGAGGACCTCCTGATCAGATGCGCACAATGGAGAAATTGAGAAAATAAGATAAGAACAAACAAAACAAGAGACAGGGGCGAGGGGGAGAAGCAGAGAAAAAGAGCCTGAAGACCAAAAGCTGCAAGAAATGAAGTCATTGTGTGTTCCAGACATAATACGGGGAGTATATAGCTCACATTAGACTGCAAAGCACTGCCTGAGTTTATTGCTATAGCTTACCGGAAAACTTAATAAACTTGTCCTGACTTTATCTTATTGAGTAGTCTCATGACTAAACTCATTGCCAGTCCATTCCCATAATAATTAGGAGTTCAGAACACCCCAAAATCGACAAACTTTTCCAACTAATTTTTAAAAAAGTGACAAGGTTGTCTGGTGTTTAAAAGCACAAGAACACAAGAAATAGGAACAGGAGTAGGCCACACGGCCTGTCAAGCCTGCACCACCATTCAAACGATCATGACTGATCTTAGGTTTCAACTCCACTTTCCCGTCCACTCCCCATATCCCTTAATTCCCTTAAACTTCAAAAATCTGTCTATCCCAGCCTTAAATGTATTCAGTGATGGATCATCCACAACCCCCTGGGGTAGAGAATTCCAAAGATTCACTATCCTATGAGTGAAGTAATTTCTCCTCACCTTAGTTCTAAATGATTGTCCCCTTATCCTTGCTGTGCTTCAGATTCCCCAAACAGTGGAATGAATTTCTCGGCATCTTGCCCATTCAGAACTTTGTAAGTTTCAATGAGATCACCTCTCATTCTTCTAAACTCCAGAGAATATAAGCCCAATTTACTTAGCCTCTCATCACAGGACAATCCCTTCATGGCCTAATTTAGTGAACCTTTGCTGTACCGCCTCCAATGTGAGTAATACCCTTTCTTAAATATGGAGACATATTTAAATATGCACACAGTATCCCAGCTGTGGTCTCACTGAAACCCTGTACAACTGTAACAAGACTTTTTTATTCTTGTACTCAAATCCTCTTGCAATAAAGGCCAACATGCCATTTGCCTTCATAATTGCTTGCTGCATCTACAAGCTAACTTGCTGCGTTCCTTGTACAAGCGCACCCAAGTCTCTTTGAAATCAACACGAGTTTCACAACTTTAAAAAATAATCTACTTTCCTATTCTTACAACCAAAGTGAATAACTTCACACTTCCCTACATTATACTCCAACTGCCATCTTGTTGCCCACTCACTTAACCTCACTTAATTTACAAAAAGGTCCAATATTCAATGATTTTACCAACATTCTGTTCTTCATCCTTGTCGTCATTGTTTTGTCCCAATAAACATTCATACTGGTGCGGTAATTACTAGCTGCTTTTATTTCTAGACCTTCTAGAATATCCCCTCAAATTATATATTGGAGTGTGATTGTTGAAATGTGCTTGCTCCAGTCATGGGGCTATTTAGTGACCACTTAGCAAATGCAATTACGAGACACAACAGCAAAAAATTGCCAAATGATGTCTTTTGTGTCATACTTTTATCTGGTGACCTTGAATCTCTAAGTCCCAATTTAGCAATGTTCCATTAACATCAAAAATACAAATCAAAAATGGTCAGTCAGGAACAGCTATCAAAGAAAGGAGGCAAACAATTAAAATTTGTTTTGACTTTTTTTCGGATGCCATCTTCAGCCAGCCAATAACACATACATTAAAAGAAATACATTTCAAAATGTAGCAAACATTTCTAAAAATGTAAATAATTTACAAAGAAAATCTGTGAAATCATCTGTTGGAAATGTGTCAAATGGCTGCTCTAGAGTTCCTGTTACCACGTGCGTTGGAGAGATGTGTTGAACTTGGATTATTAATGAATTGCTTGTTGAAATTCGTGCACCACTGGACATGCATTTGTGTACAACTAATTGCTGTTTTAAAAAATTGTGAAATAATGTAGGATGATGAAAAAAAAATCACCTTTTGGAAATATTGCAGTAAATGGAAAAGTACAGAATGGTCTAACCGCTTACGGATCAAGCATGATGTAATGTCTGTGTGTTAAATAAGACAATAGAATTGGTGAGTAGTATACAGATGCAGAAGCGCAGCACCTGCTTGAGCAGAAATTGAGAGAACTGCTTCAGGCAGGAAAACTACTTTTTGTGACATGTAAACAGTTGGGGAATCAATATCAGAGGAACCTAATGGACAGAGTGCAACAAAAGAATAGCCATGGAATTCTGGTTCTGGCAAAGAAGAAAGAGATAAGAAATAATGTCCGGGCATAAGAGCCCAGGTTTTCTTGGATGAAGCAAGCAGTAGATCATGTGTGATGTTAGGCTGCAATATCGTATGATTCTGAAAAAAATGTAGAAGAAACTTGAGGCTATAAAGCACCCTCTGAACGGTTGGCCATTTTGGAAATGGCAAGTAAAAATCAGTTGGGGTGTAAGCCAAGCAGCAAACCTTAGCCCCCTCCGTTTCTTATAATTAGCAGCCATGTCTCCTTCTATTCCTAAGTCTCAACTTGTTTCAGTTTATGATACAAATTGTCTGGGGGACGATGAGCTAACTGTCAAGGCAGGAACTCCGGACGTCACTGACTTAACATACAATGCTAGCCCATTGAAACACAGCAAGCACCCAGAAACAGTAAAGAGATAAACGACTAGGTAAGCTGGTTTTAGTTGAGGAATAGCCAGGGTAAGCTCTCTCACTCTTCACTGAGTAGATCCTGTGGCCTCTTTTAGATCCAGGGCTTTTAATTTCATGGGGAGAATTTTCTCCCAGTCCGGGCGTCTGGGCGGGAATGGGCGCAGGCAGGCACAGCCGCTCGCCGCTCTCAATCAGCTGTACGCCACCATTTTACGTGGGCGGGCCAATTAAAGCCCGCCCAGCATGACACACATCTGGAAGCACTGAGCGCTCCCTGTGCGGGCGGGGGGAATAGGCTGAGTCAGGGCCTCCACTCTTTTGTGTATGCATGCAAAAGAGCGCAGAAACCTCCCTGAGGCACAGAGCTGTCTGAGGAAAAATAGTTTGATTTTTAAAAATTTAAATAAAGAAAAAAAAATTTAAGATATGTCCCCTCACATGAGCTGGGACATGTCTATGAATTTTACCACAAATTTTTATTAAGTTTACAAACCTTCATGAATCCTTATCCCGCCCATGGATGAGGTTTCATGATAAATGCGAAAGCCGCCTGGACTCTTTTACTGCCCGCCAACCTTAAGGTTGGATGGGCAACTATGTTGATTATTTAAATTGATATTTAAATGGCCTTATTAGGCCTTTGACAGTTCGGTGGGCGCACAGCCGACTTCAGTGAGCACCCACTGAACCGAAGATCTGAATGACGTGTGGTGACATTGGGACACACGCCCGATGTCACTGGGCATCATTTTCCGTGTCGGCGAGTGGGGTCTGCCCCCGCTCACCGACCCAAAGATTCTGGACCATGTCTTTTCTGGAAGATGGCACCTCCAACAGTATAGCATGCTATAAGCAATGCGCTGGAACATATAGTCTAGGTTACATCCTGAAGTCCCCAAAGTAAGCTGCAAACAGACCTGCTGGCTCACAGGCGACCACACTGCCAAAGCTGGCACTTAACTACAAACATGACGCTGTGGCTTTTAATGCCAGATTGGACTTCAAAACAACTACAGCACTATCAAATGGTACCTCAGGACAATTGTCTTTGCATCTGACTCATGATAATGGAAAGTTTTTGTTCTTTAGAGTAACCTTGTGGTAACCTGGGAACTGGCCGTTCTGCTGCCTTTTTCACTTCAAAAAGTGACCTTTCACCAAAATCTTCTGCTTAACCTTTTCTCTTCAATCGCACTTCAAAGAAAATGTTCCCCATTATTGCAGGGCTCACACAAAGGACATTGTATCTTCGTCAGAAACGGAATATAAGCAGCACTTTGCCAACTATATTTGAAGAACATAATTAATGGCAAAAAAAACCTGTCTCTGCAAATTCAACAACCCCCTCCCACCACATTCGATCTGTTATTTCTGCTGCTCTGCCATTTCTCCTCAGACTGCCTTGGGAATGTGAAATGATGGGTGATTTCTTTTGTTTCCCCCACCCAGTGACACGTGCTCCTCCCTTCAACAGATGCATAGCCAAGGTTCACCATTCTTAGTTTCCCCCCATTGGCTGTTTTACAGCCTTGTGTTACACCACCCCGCATTCAATGAACCTTCCTCAACACATAGTTTAACAAAGCTTTGCTAAACAGAATGTTTGACAAGGATGGAGGCCAGGATATTAGATTAAATGCCCACAGAAAGGCTCTCCTCCCATGTTTGCCTTTAGTGGATTCTATGTTGGAATAACAAGGAGTTTAACAGCTGCAATTAAAAAAAAAATACAATCTGTCCTGCTACATTCTACACCTTTTAGGTATTTCTGTTAATTGGATAATATTTAAAGAGCACTGGCTTCCCCTTACCTGAAAGTTGCTCACATTTCCAGCACAACGCTGAAATAAATAAAGCTTCCAGCAAGATTGATGTTTTTCCTCGCTATTAATAGGAATGTTGACAATCACAGTAATTATCCAAATTATATCTGGGATAGATTATCTCAATGTATGCCAGGGCTGATGAGTGTTTTCAGCAGTGTGACAAGGAAAGATTTAAAGGCAGAAATGGCTGGTACAACGTAGTTATTTATTCAAAACTTTTTTTTTCGGTGGTAATATTTTGCAAGGTGACTTAATTATCTCCCTGGTTTGAAGCATGGAGGTCAGGAACCAGCTGTGTAGGATGTTGTTGTAAGAATGTTTAACCCATTCATATCAAATTCTTCTCCTTGCTTCATAACCCATTATAGAATCATGCAGCATAGCACTGAGCCACTTGTGCCTGTGCTGGCTCTTTGGAAGAGCTTTCTGATTAATCCCACTTCCCCATTTTTTTCCCACAGTTCAGCAGATTTCTCCATTTCAAATATATAACCAATTTCCCTTTGAAAGGGATATTGAATGTATATCCACCACCCAACGGTATAAAACAATCACCATCACGAGGGAAAAGGTGCTGGGAAAACTGTTAGACGCAAAGGCTGACAAGTCCTCAGGACCAGATAGTCTGCATCCAAGGGCCTTTTTTTAATTCATTCATGGGATGTGGGCTTCGCTGGCTGAGCCAGCATTTATTGCCCATTCTTGGTTGCCCTTGAGAAGGTGGTGGTGAGCTGCCTTCTTGAACCACTGCAGTCCATGTCTTTTAGGTACACCCACAGTGCTGTTAGGAAGAGAGTTCCAGGATTTTGACCCAGTGACAGTGAAGGAACAGTAATATATTTCCAAGTCAGGATGGTGAGTGACTTGGAGGGGAACTTCCAGGTGGTGGTGTTCCCATGCAACTGCTGCCCTTGTCCTTCTAGATGATAGTGGTCATGGGTTTGGAAGGTGCTGTCAAAGGAGCCTTGGTGAATTCCTGCAGTGCATCTTGTAGATGGTACACACTACTGCCACTGTGTGTCGGTGTGGAGGGGATGAATATTTGTGGATGTGGTGCCAGTCAAGTGGGCTGCTTTGTTTTGAATGGTGTCAAGCTTCTTGAGTGTTGTGGAAGCTGTACTCATCCAGGCAAGAGGGGAGTATTCCATCACACTCCCGACTTGTGCCTTGTAGATGGTGGACAGGTTTTGGTGAGTCGGGAGGTGGGTTACTTGTCACACTATTCCTGGCCTCTGACCTGCTCTTGTAGCCACAGTATTTATATGGCTAGTCCAGTTCAGTTTCTGGTCAGTGGTAACCTGCAGGATTTTGATAGGGGGGATTCAATGATGGTAATGCTATTGAACGTCAAGGGGCGATGGTTGGATTATCTCTTGTTGGAGATGGTCATTGCCCAACATTTGTGTGATGCAAATGTTACTTGCCACTTGTCAGCTGAAGCCTGGATATTATCTAGGTCTTGCTGCATTTGGACATAGGCTGTTTCAGTATCTGAGGGGCTGCGAATGGTGAATATTGTGCAATCATCAGCGAACATCCCCACTTCTGACCTTGTATTGGAAGGAAGGTCATTGATGAAGCAATTGAAGATGGTTGGGCCTGAGGGACTTCTGCAGTGATGTCCTGGAGCTGAGATGACTGACCTCCAACAACCACTTAAAGGAAGTGGCTGCAGAGGCAACGGAGGCATTGGTCATAGCCTTCCAAAATTCCTAAGATTCTGGAAAGGTCCCAGTGGATTGGCAAATAGCTAATGTAATGTCTATATCCAAAAAAGGGGAGAGACAGAAAGCAGGAAACTACAGGTCAGTTAGCCAAACATCTGTCCTGGAGAAATTGCTAGAATTCATTGTTAGGACAGTTATAGCAGGATACTTAGAAAATCACAATTTGTTCAGGCTGAGTCAACATGGGTTTGTGAAAGGGAAATTGAGTTTAATTTATTAGAGTTTGGAGGAAGTAACAAAGTGGATAAAGAGGAACTGGTAGATGTGGTGTACTTGGATTTCCAGAAGGTATCTAACAAGGTACCTAACAAGGCTGCATCAAAGGTTACTACACCAGATAAGATTAAGTTGGTGTTGGGGGTAACATATTAGCATGGAAAATAGATTGGTTAGCTAACAGAGCATGGTTAAATGGGTTTTTTTGTGTTGGCAAGATGTAACTAGTGGAATGCCACAGAGATCAGTGGTGGGGCCTCAACTATTTACAATCTATATCAATGATTTGGATGAATGGACCGAATGCATGGTAGCTAATTTTGCCAATGACACTAAGATAGGTAGGAAGGTAAGTTGTCAAGAAGAGGTAGAAAGTCTGCAAAAGGATATCAATAGGTTATGTGAGTGGGCAAAAATTTGGCAGATCGAGTACAATGTGGGAAAATGTGATCTTGCCAACTTTGGCAGGAAGAATAGAAAAGCAGTATACTATTTAAATGGAGGGAGATTGCAGAACTCAGTAGTACAGAGGGATCTGGGTGTCCTGATTCATGAATCACTTAATGTTAGTATGCAGGCACAGCAAGTGATTAAGAAGGCAAATGGAATGTTGGCATTTATTGTAAGAGGAATGAGACATAAAAGTAGGGACGTTTTAATGCAGTTGTACAGGTGAGACCACATCTGGAGTACTGTGTACAGTTTTGGTCTCCTTATTTGACAAAGGATATAATTACTTCAGAAGCAGTTCAGAGAAGGTTCATTCGACTCATTCCTGGGATAAAGGACATATCTTATGAGGAAAGGTTGAACAGGTTGGGCCTATGCTCATTGGAGTTCAGAAGAATGAGAAGTGATCTTATTGAAACAGATAAGATCCTGAGGGGACTTGATAGGTTGGATACCGGAAGGATGTTTCTACAGAACTAGGGGACGCAGTTTAAGGGTAAGAGGTCTACTGTTTAAGATGGAGACAAGGAGACTTTTTCCTCTCAAATGGTCATTAGTCTGTGGAATTCTCCTCCCCAGAAAGTAGTGGAGGCTGGATCATTGAATTTATTCAAGGCAGAGTTAGACAGATTTTTGATAGACAAGGGAGTTAAGGGTTATGGGGGGCAGACAGGTGGGTTTGAGACCACAACCAGATCAGCCATGATCTTACTGAATGGTGGTGCAGGCTCAGAGGACTGAATGGCCTTATCTTGCTTGAAGTCCTATGTTCCTTTATGGTAGCGCATTCCATATCATAAAAACTGACAGCGAAAATACTTTAAAAATTCATTCCTCCTGCATTTTTTCTGAGAATTGCTTTAACTCTGTTTCCTCTGGTAACCAGCCTGTGGAAGTAGTTTCTCCCCATTTACTTCATCAAAACCCTTCTTTATTTTCAATTCCCAGCCTAAATGGGCAAAAGCTTCCTCTGAAATAACTGAGAAGGGAAACTGACTTGAACATGCCATGCATCTACGTGACAACATTGCTGCAGCAAATCTCTCATTACCAGCTGCACATTCCCTAAAAAGTAGCCAGCTCTTACTGTGCGTTTCTCTCATTCAGTCACATTACTCATAGCAAGTTATTTGCAGGTTATCAAGTCAATGTTACTTGTGCTATTCCTTTGCCAAGATGTGGTCATTAGTATTTTATGGGGTGGGGGGTGGGTAGTCTGGAGTTATTTCCAAAACATAGATCTGTTCAGACTTTGGTTCCAAATAGTTTTCTTTTTAAAAAGGAATATTCTTGTTAGTCTGACAAATTACTTTTCAAAGTCATTCAGCAACTGGATGACCACAGTGGGGGCACTGCTTTTAGTAGAATCATAGAATGATATTGCACAGAAGGAAGCCATTCAGTCTATTATGCTTGTGCCAGCACTTTGACAGAGCTGCTCAGTCAGCCCCACGCCCCAGATCTTTGCCGAATGCCCTGCAAAATGTTCCCTTTCAAGTGTCTATTCCTTTCAGAATATGTACTGAGCCAGTTTCCACCAGTCTTTCAGGCATTGCATTCCAGAAGGTAACCACTCGTAAAAATAAAGGACTGAAATGTTGGTCCAGGGTCGGGAATGCAGAGTCGGGACAATCCCTAGTACTGCAAACCTGATCCAGGAAAAAGAGCCTCAGAATTTCGAATGTTCGTTCTGGTGGTGGCCAGGTTTTGTGGAAGGAGTGGTGGGTGTCCCCGGAAAGGAGGCTGTGGGGTATAAAGGCAGACTGGGCTGAAAGCGTACTTCAGTGCTACGGCACTTTGTCGAAGCAAGAGAAAAACACAATAAAGCAAAAAACAGCCCTCACCCCTCACCCCTCACACTCCTTCACCCCCCCCCCCCCCGCATATCCACATATTCTCCATGCCAACCCATGTCACCTCAATTCCCATAATGGCTCCTCATATCCTCCATGCTAACCTAAGTCCCTCAGCCCACCCCATGGCCCTTATATTAGCACGTGCCCTTATCCAGCACCCTTTTCCCTACACCTACCATGCCAAAACATCCAGGCCAGGATATTCCCATCAGCGAGCGGGGGGGCTGGGCCAATTGGGGCCATTGGCAGAGTCATTTAAGTCATTTATGGACCTGCCGTCCAACCTTAAGGTTGGCGGGCAGGCCAGGAGTCCTGGCGGGAATTAGAAAAGGCACGAAACCTCATCCACGGGCAGGATGAGGTTACATGTAGGTTTTAAAAAATGTAATTAAAATGTTTTTGAAAGTTATGGACATGTCCCAACTCATGTGACAGTCACATGAGGGGACATGTCACGGAATTTTTTTTTTCTAGTTTTAATATTTTTTACAGTAGAGACGATCTCCCTGAGGCAGCACTTAGCCTCAGGGAAATGAGTGCGCTCTTTCATGTGCATGCGTGAAAGAGCGCACTCTCAGGTTTAAGGAATCCCAACCCCCCCCCAACACCCCACTGCACAGGGAACACATAGCTCTTCCGTGCAGATGTCATGCGGCCTGCCCATTTAAAATGACGGCGCACCCCCAATTGGAGGCACCGATCGGATGTGCGCCTTCATGTGTCCACTCTTCAACTTCCCCCCTGACAGTGGGAAGATTCTGTCCCCAGTATCCAACATGGTCAGACCTCAGGAATCATACTGAGATTAAATAAAGTTCTTAGGTGTCCATTTATGAATTCATTATTTCAAAAAGAAACACTCTCCTTGATTAAAAACTCATTCCCTACATTTAATTTCTTTATATAATCCATTATAAAAATAAATTAGCATTGGATTTCATAGCCCCACTTTAAAAAGTTTATAAACAATTGGAGCTGTGAATCAACTTGTGAACTGATAGGCACCCCACTGTGGTAATAAAAGGTTATAAAATTAGTCATGCAGCACTAATCCTGTAATGATAAGCCTCAGGCTAATGTCAACAGACAGAGTGAAGTAGCAAGCACTGACTTTTTTAAAGCACTACAGACATTTTTCTGAAATATTTAAAGGGCAGGAATTTTAAGTGACTTGACAGCTTGACAGCTGATCTTGACAGTTCCTTTTGACAGCTCACTTGACAGTTCCTTTTGCAGATCGCTTGACAATCTCAATGAGTTTATTAACGTTTTATGTGCCTGCATGTCTGTTTATAATTATACAAAGGGTACTTTACCTCTCCCAGAGGCATCCCAGGTACTTATCCAAAAAGGGACCCTGCATCTTCAAAGAACTCTGGAAGATTTAGACCTTCTCCCAGCAGGTCTAAAGTGCACAAGTCATGTTTTGGATATCTCACTAGCAAAAATCAGATCAGCCTGAGGCATCTGCAATTAAAAATACGCAGCTTTTAAAAAAAAAATCTTTCACGGGATGTGGGCATCACTAACTAGGTCAGCATTTATTGCCCATCCCTAATTGCCCTTGAAAAGGTGGTGGTGGGTCGCATTCTGGAACCACTGCAGATAATGTGGTGTAGGTACACCCACAGTGCTGTTAAGAAGGGAATTCTAGGATTTTGACCCAGCGACAGTATGACTCGGAGGGGAGCTTGCGGGTGGTGGTGGCTGCTGCCTTTGCCCTTCTAGGTGGTGGAGGTCTTGGGTTTGGAAGCTGTTAGCAAAGGAGCCTTGGTGGCTTTCTGCAGTGCATCTTGTAGATAGCTGTCACAATGCATCGGTGGTGGAGAGAACGAATATTTAAGGTGGTGGATGGGGTACCGTCAAGTGGGCTGCTTTGTCCTGGATGGTGTCGAGCTTCTTAAGTGTTGTTGGAGCTGCACCCATCCAGGCAAGTGGAGTGTATTCTATCACACTCCTGACTTGTGCCTTGTAGATGGTGGGCAGACTTTGGGGAGTCAGGAGGTGAGTTACTCTCCATAGGATTCTTAGAATCTGACTGGCTCGTGCAGCCACAGTATTTACATGGCTGGTACATTGCAGTTTCTGGTCAATGGTAATCCCCAGAATATTGATAGTGAAGGATTCAGCGATGGTAATGTCATTGAATGACAAGGGGAGATGGTTAGATTCTCTCTTGTCAGAGATGGTCATTGCCTGGCAATTGTGTGGTGTGAATGTTACTTGCCACTGATCAGACCAAGCCTGGATATTGTCCAGGTCTTGCTGGATTTGGATATGGGCTGCTTCAGTATCTGAGGAGTCACGAATGGTGCTGAACATTGTGCAACCATCAGCAAACATCCCCATTTCTGACCTTATGATGAAGGAAAAGTGATTGATGTGGCAGCTGAAGATGGTTGGGCCTAGGACACTACCCTGAGGAACTCCTGCAGTGATATCCTGGGATTGCAATGATTGGCCTTTACCAACCAGAACCATTTTCCTTTGTGCTAGGTATGACTCTAACTAATGGAGAGTTTTCCCCTTGATTCCCATTGACTCTGGTTTTTCTAGGATTCTGTGATGCCACACTCAGTCAAATACTGCCTTGATGTCAGGGGCAGTCACTCTCACCTCACATTTTCATTTCAACTCCTTTATCCATGTTTGAACCAAGGCTGTAATGAGGTCATGAGCTGAGTGGCCCTGGCAGAAACCAAACTGAGTGTCAGTGAGCAGGTTATTGCTGCGTAAGTACCACTTGATAGCAGTGTTGATAACACCTTCCATCAGTTTGATGATGATCAAGAGTAGACTGATAGGGCAGTGATTGATTGGGTTCGATTTGTTCTACATTTTGTGTAGAGGACATACCTGGGCAATTTTCCACATTGCTGGATAAATGCTACTGTTGTAGCTGAACTGGAACAACTTGGCTAGGGACACAGCAAGTTCTGGAACAAAAGTCTTAAGTACAATTGATGGAATATTGTCAGGTCCAATAGCCTTTGCAGTATCCAGTGCCTTCAGCCATTTCTTGATATCACATGGAGTGAATCTAATTGGCTGAAGACTGGCATCTGTGATGCTGGGGACCTCCGGAGGAGGCCGAGATGGATCATCCACACGGCACTTCTAGCTGAAGATTATAGCAAATGCTGCAGCCTTATCTTTTGCACTGATGTGCTGGGCTCCTCCATCATTGAGGATGGAACATTTATGGAGCCTCCTCCTCCAGTGAGTTGTTTAATTGTCCACCACCATTCATGACTGGATGTGGCAAGACTGTAGAGTTAGATCTGATCCATTGGATGTGGAATCACTTAGCTGCTTATGCTGTTTGGCACACAAGCAGTCCTGTGTTATAGCTTCACCTGGTTGACACCTCCATGAAAGGCGGATGTGCAATTAAGATTCCACAACCACCAGCCCCCCCCCGCCCCCCGCCTCCACCATCACCCTCACCTCCAACCCATGAAAATGGCAGGTCCCGTGTTTAGGGGTGAGACTTCCAGGTCCAGGCCTCTGCCACTATTTCCAAGATGACAGAGAAGCTCTCCATCTGCATGAAAAATCAGGCCACTCTCCTCATCTCCATAAAATAAAATCAAAATCCTGTGGATGCTGAAAATCTGAAACAAACACAAAGTGTGGGCAATACACTGCAGGTCTGGCATAACCCGTGGAGAGAGAAACTGAGTTAACATTTCAAGTTAACTGAGAAGAGCCATATTTGACTTGAAACATTAACTCTTCTTTCTCTCTCCACAGATGCTGCCAGACCCGCTGAGTATCTCCTGCACTATTTATCTCGCCTCTGATTCATCCAAACTGTTTCAATTCAGAAGGAGGGAGTGATTCTGAAATTTTAGACTGGCATACATTAAATCAGTGTCCATTTTACATGTTGCCTCGGCTATTTTTCTCATTTTGTAATCTGTGCTTCCAAATTACACCTTCAGCTAAAAAATACACGTGTCCACCCCATCATATTCTGTTCCTTCCTTTCTTAACTCCCTCTGACTCTCAGATCATTTGCTTTGTGCTATTATTACTTGTAGATAAATGAATGAATTAGTATAAATTATCAAGAGACTTCATTATTTAAACAAACATTTATAATTATAATTACCGTTGATTAAAGGCTACCATATATTTTGTGCAGCCCAAATCTGATTTCCAAATCTATTTATCATTTTCCTTATTATCCATACTTAATTAGGATTAAAAGATTTCTGTGCTGAAGGAGCAAACAGTTCTGGTTTGTTTAATCATGAAGGGAAAGCAGGCCATTAATGAACCCTCATAAAATCAAAAAATCAGCTATGTGTCAACTAGCATGTATCTGCCATTTAACTGCAAATTGACAGCAAAGTAGCTGAGACTGTCAACCAAACTTTTCAATTAAAGAAGAGCTTGATTCTGTAATGTGCCTTACTCATAGCCTCCAAGGTGTTCCAAAGGGCTCTTTAATGCTGTGTAAGCAAAAACAACAGCCCCGGAACAAAGACCATTCCTGCCTGGCCTGAATCTCAACTGCATCCACTCAACTTGGTTCCATGACCTTCAATTCTCTTGCCTAACAAAAATCTAGCGTTGTCAGCTTAAAAAATTTCAATTGACCCCCGAGCATTTTGTCGGGCACAGTTGAAGATTGCCACTACCGTGGGCTACAGCGAGGCTCCACAAACAGCAATTGAATGCCAAGCCAGGTGATCTGATTTTGGTGGCGATTGTTGCGAAGAATGAGTATTGTCCAGAAAACCAGCAGGACTCCTGACTCCTCTTCAATTGGTGCCACAGGTTCTTTATATTCACCTGATCCAGCAAACTAGGCCTCAGTTTATACCTTGGCTGAGGATGATGTAGCACTCCCTCAGCTGAGCCCTGGTGTGACGGTCTAGATTAGCTGCTAAAATTGCAAGTGGATTTTGAAGCTATAGCTGATGTCAGGAGCGAGAACGTGACTAGCTGAATAAGCACCATGGTAGTATTTGTTGAAATACAGGCCTCAGAGATGTGTGGTACATCCCATTGCACCTTGTTCTCATTCTAACTACTCTTAGTAAATTGGGGACCAGTTCTAATGTGGTGAGCTGGATCACACACCGATCTATTTTAACATTGGTTCAGGCCAAATTAAGTGATTGAAATCCTAAAGCAATAGACTACAGCAAGTGAATGACAGAGTGAATCGCAGTAATTTTAATTTTGGGCAATATTATGCACTCTAACTGATTTTAATTTCCTTTGAAGTCAATAGGAGAAATCAGGTGAGGCGTAAAATGGTCAGTCCATTCAATATTGTCTAAATCACACAATCATCCAGAGGTAAAGCTACCTCCAATCAGTGCAATGGGCAGCACATTGTGAGCTAAAGGTTATGCATGTATGTGACATATATGAGCACTAAAACAAGGTTTGTTTCAATTATTGTGCCATGTTGTTTACTTGATTTCACTGAATGTTCTTAAGTGCTACCTTTTCCTTCATTACTTATTCTCCAATTACATAGAATTTCACAGCACAGAAACATGTATTTCAGCCCAACAGGTCTGTGCTGCTGTTTATGCTCCATATGAACCTCCTCCCATCTTACTTCATCTTGATAATGGACTCCAAGCCAGCTGATGAAGTCAAAACCAAGACACAGCACTTTTCTTTACTGAGAGAGCTTACTGACTTTGTTCAGTCTCATAGCTCTCCTCCCGTCCTCCGTATCCCACCTGTCCTTTATGAATACTCTCTTTTAATAAAACAAAAATCAGTAAAATAAACTAATTAAGGGTGTTGACAGCCCTGGATGGGGCACTATGGCTAAAATCAAAACATTAAAGGGAAGTACCCTATGTATATGTGCTCAAAGTGCTTAATTAAATAACGCCCCTTACCCGTGTATCCTAACAATATAATTAATGTATTATTAACACATTTAATCCTACCAACAATTCTCCCTTCTCGCCTCTCATCAGTCTGCATCTCTCCCAGCCTGTCCTGTGCTTTCTCTCATGATCTTCATTGTGGATTCCTTACCATTCTCCAAATTTTAGCGCAACAGTATCTTCTAACAGAAGGCAGACTGAATTTGACCTCCTGTTGGCCAGCAGTAGACCATTCCAGTTAATGTTATCAGCATGACATTGCTGCAGCCATCTGATTTCCATATAAATCTTATTCTATCACATCCAGCTGCTCAACCTAATTTAATTGGAATGTCAGGGATTCATTAAAATAAACACAAAACGGCAAAATAAATCATAAAATGAGATAAGCCAATATGCAAAGAAAGCGGAAGATGAAGATAATAGTTAAGAGAAAAATGCATTCTCCAAACTTACCACCATGACACAACGAGGTTAAATAATATTTTGTTTGAGCCAACTTTCACAACCAATGTCACTTTCTACTCTGAAAAGAGTCATAAGGACTCGAAACGTTAACTGTTTTTTTTCTCTCCACAGATGCTGTTAGACCTTCTGAGTTTTTCCAATATTTCCTGTTTTTGTCACTTTCTACTTGTTTTATTGATGTGTTTGCCTTTCACTTTCTCCTTCCTTAATGATATTCTCTCCCTTGTAATGTATTTCCGTTTGTCTTCTTGAAAACCTCTTACTCAGTTTTTAAAATGCCTTTAGATTTTCTGCTGTCTTTTGCTTCCTTTTTTGTCTTCTTTTTCTTTCCATGCTGTTTGTTTGTTTAACTCTAACCTTGAGAGAACCACAGCTCAATTGGTAGAGCACTCACACTAAATCAGAAGGCTGGGTGTTCAAATCCCACTCCAGAGACCTGAGCACAAAACATGAAGACTGACACTCTAGTGCAATACTGAGGGATTGCCACATTGTCGGAGTCACCATCTTTCGGTTGAGATGTCGAACCACGGCCCAGTCTGTCCTCTAATGTAGGTGCAAAAGATCCCATGGATTTTACCAGCACTCCAGGGATGGGCTGGGAGGCGGTGGCCTGTAAAATGGCTAGGGATAGAGTGGCTGTTGTTTTCCTGCCGCCATACCATTTCATTAGTGGTGGAGAAGGTGTAGGACAGCTCTCCTGCCCAGAGGCCAACTGTGTCACTTAAGTGGTCAATTCAGGGCCTCTTCCTGCCACTGTTGGCACTTTACCAGTGGCAGGTGGATCTTCCGCTGCATGAGTAAACTGTATATGGTGAAACCTGGCAGCATCCCTACAGACTCAGGGGAGATAATGGGGAGGTTAAGGCTTCCCCTATTTGGACACGGATGAGCTCCTGGTTGTAATGGTGACATTCATGGCAATCTCCCACCCTCACCAACCCCAATCTCCCTCATCTGAGCCTGCTGACTGGCCCTGATGCCCCCAGCTACCACCTGCTTGCTTGGACGGGCGGCATGCTTGCAAGGCATCCTCTTCTTCCAGGAGCACTCCCAGCAGTGGCCACCGCTCCTTGTGACGTCGCTAACACTGCTGAGCTGCGACTCCTCCAATTGGCTGGCAACCCCTGGGGATCAGGCAGCTCTGATGACACTAAACTAGTTCTCTAAGCACTGAGAAATGTGGCTGGGGTCTTGCAAACAGTCGGTTGGGTTGGTGGGGGCAGCTCTCCCTGGTTTTCCCAACCATTGTTGGGAACCACCACCCCCTTGGCAACAATAATATTCAGCCTTGGTTTGTTTCAAACAAGAGCATGGGAGTTCTCCCCAGTGACATGGCCAATATTTATTTCGCAGCTAAGATCACTGAAAAGACAGATGATCTGTTCATCATCACATTGCTGTTCATGGAAGCTTGCTGTACACTGATTAGTTGCCACATTTTTCACAAAGCAACAGTGACTATACTTCAGCAAGTATTCCATTGATTCTGAACCATAAGTGGCTTTGAGACCTCTGGAAAATCAGGAAAATCTTTCTTTCTAAACTGATCAGACCCATCCATTTGCAAATGTTCCGATCTGCTGGGCTTTTCCATTATTCACTGATTTTTATTGCAGAAAAAAGAAGTAAAACTTGGAAATGACTGTTACTGGTCTGAACTAGTCTTGTATATCTTAAAATGGAACTCCATTTCATTTTTTGTTGATTCCTTTCATTTCACTTTCATTATTCAGTATTTGTGTTTGCCAGTTTTCTCTCACTCTCTCCAGAGAAGGTGGTGACTATAATTGGAGTACAGTTCCATTGGCAATATGCCTCCTCTGATATCATTCTTCAAAATGACCATGCTTTATATGTAAGTCTAGACAGTGAGGGCAGATTGCTCTAATCTCATTGCAGGAGTGTTAGAGTGGGGCTTCAGCCCATCGCTATTATCCAGACACAGCTGGATATCCCTGTAGCACCAGGAGAATAAGAGCTACTGCTGAAGAAAGAGACATTTTTTGTTGAAAATTTTCATCTTGCATTCATCAGGACTAATCTGTCAGTTATGTGCAGACACTGTGCCTGTTTCAGCGAAACAAAATAAGTGACAGCCATTCACTGGTTCATACCCCAGGGCAATGTCTTGGCGAATCAGAGTCAAGCTGCCTAGTTTAAAATTCAAACAATGCTTAGCAGTTAACTGCCAGTCACCATAAACTGGTATATTCTCCATGGCAATGCATCTATCAATCAGAGTCCACTTGTCAACCAATAAGCACTCTCTTCTTATACAGTATAAATTAAGTGTTCTTGCAAATTGTTCTGATGAATGCAAGATGAAAAGATTCAACAAAAAATGCCTATTTTTCGGTGTATTACTATCAACTACTTAGAGCCAGCTTGCAAATAAGTGCCCTGAAAACAAGAGTGTGAAATTATTGTTAGTTTTAAATTGGTCCAAGAACTACAAAAGATTAATCTTGAGGCCTGAAGAAAGGCACAGTTTCCCACTCACAGGGCCTCCCCCTACCAAAAGGAGCAGACCTACCCCCACCATTGCTGCAAGGGATATTATTACCTTTCTCCTGGCTGCTCCAGTGATCAGAGGTGCCAGCAGAAGAAAGGCAGTGAGAATGCCTGCATTACTAAGCTCCCCTTCAGACCTGTTCCTCACGGTCATCTATTTTGGGCTGTTCTGCCTGAACCTCTCCAATTTTCAACCATTGGGTCAATCAGTTTTGGGCGGTATAACAGAGGAAAATACAGACCTACAGACTTCAGTTTCTGCGAGATACTTGACTCATCATAGTTGAGTCAGATACTGTTCCCAGCCAACACTTGCACATCCATTTCCAACTTTGACACTGCTCAGTGGTGAGGAACAGGGCTCCAGTTGATTTCTCCTCCCTAGCTGTAGCTGAGATCTTCACTGCCTTTGCTTTACTGCCTACTTTGCAGGAGATCAGCTAACTGAGCGCAGATGAGGAGACTGGCAAATGGAACTCAGATACATGCTCCCTTTAGAATCATGCAGCAATGAAGGTCATTCAGCCCATCATGACTGCATCTGTATTTTGAAAGAACTAACCAGTTGGTCCTACTCACTCAATCTTCCCCCCACAGCCCAACAAATTTTTTCCTACATCCGGTATGTATCCGATTCACTTTTGAAAAGTTACCATTGCATCTTCCACCACCCTTTCAGGCAATGCATTCCAGATCAAAAGGGCACATTGCACAACTTCTGTGTCACCTAAGCTCCCATAGAACCATAGAAAAATTGCGACAAAGAAAGAGGCCATTCAACCCATCATGCCTGCGCCAACCAAAAAAGAAAAAACTAAAAACTAGCTGCTCATTCTGATCACACCTTCCAGCACCTGCTCTGTAACCTTGCAGGTTACAGCACTTCAGGTGCAGAACCAGGTACATTTTAAATGAGTTGAGGGTTTCTGTCTTCAGCTTTTGCTAATTACCTTGTCCTCTGGTCACTGACCCTCTTGCCAGTGGAGACAGAACTGACAAATACCCTCACAAGTTTGAACACCTCTATTAAATTTCCCTCAACATCATCGGAACACTCCCAGATCCTCCAGTCTCTCCATATAACCAACATCCCTCATCCCTGGTCATGGATGAGCGCCAGGGAACGTCTATGTTCTCTTCTGTTGCTATCTTCCACCAGGCATTAGGAGGGATGTGGGTTGAGGATTGTGAAGCATTCACATTCTCATGAAGAATTCGTGAGGAGGTTCTGTCAGATTGGAAACTCTCAACATCCATATTGAAAAAGAAAAGTGATAAGGCAAGAAATAGAAACCCATTAGATTCTCATTAAGAAGAGTTATGAAGTATCCAGAAAGACTCAAGAGACTAGCAGAATGGCGGTAATCCCATAATCAACATCAGTGCTGAAAGGCAAGGTCCTTTGGACCGAAGTTTTTGACACTTTGACAGTCAAGTGAATTGTAGACAGTCTCAGACTTGAGCAAATCTTTTGACAATGTTTGTGGGAAAGCCTATTTCTTAAACTTAGTTTGAGTTAGATAGCAGTAACACTTAGAAATCATGTAAAGGGAAGGAAGCTCTGGAAACTAGTGTTGAGTTTGGGAGAAATGCTTCAACAATGTGGAAAAGCTGATGGATTTAGTTGTTTGTAGAAAGGGTTTGGCCATTTGGGGAGAAGCCTAATAAATTTAATAACATCAAACTTTTCTCAACATTAAAGACAGTGAAAAGAAAGACTTGCAAAGCACTTTACAGCTAATGCAGTCACAGCCACTGTTGTAACGTAGGACATGTACCAGCCAATTTGCACACAGCATGCTCCCACAAACAACAATATGGTAATGACCAGATAACCTGTGTTTGTGCCATGCGATCTTTTACACCCGAGCAGGCCATGGCTTAACATGTCATCTGATAGGTGGCACCTCTGATAGTGCAGCATTCCCTTAGTACCACTCTGGAGTGTCAGCCTTGAGCTCTTGGAGTGGGGGCAATTATACATATTAAAACCAAGATTCTGCAATTCTAAGCAGGTTCTAAGAGATCATATTCAGGGCAAGATTGGAATCTGTGAACGGATGCTATTGGGCTAATAATCTGCAAGGAAATACATGATGCATTCTGGGCACCAAACAAGAAGTCAAGAGATGATCAGAAGACCTACAAATACAACAGACTAGAGGGAGATATGAAAAGAAAATGAGATAGTAAGATACAAACAGTGAGAGAAGTGAAAATAGTGTCACGGAGAAGCACTAAGGAAGATAATGCAATTTACAAAATTACTTAATGACTTAATATGTTATGTATTAATTAAAAATAACCAGAATGTGTTGACATATTATTATCACACTAGCAAGGCATTACCAACAATGGTACAATACATAAACAGAAGCTCAGTGGGACTTGAACTTCAAGCTCCAACCAGCATAAATGAATTTGAACTACGTGCTGAATCTCTTCATGAAGACTACTCCTATGAGTACCCATCTCTACCAGGAATTTGGCTGCCACTATTCAATGGGTATCACAAAATGAATAGAAAAGCGTTAAACAGACATCTCATTGTTGCCTGGTTTTCCAGCTTGCTTAAAGGGTCAGGATACAAATTATCCTGTACAATTCCAAATATATTTAGCCTATTCGGGGGAAGCAAACCTAATAGTCTTCAGGTTAACAAGACATCATGAGCAGACTCCACAGTGAAGAAAATAAGTTAGTGGATACTGTGTTTCATGGCAGGAGGTATTGAATATAAATATTGAACATCAGTAAAACCACACCTGAAGTGCTGTATGCAGTTTGGGCTCCTCTCTATCGAAGCACTAAAGATAAGACAGCACAGAATGACTAGGATGTTGCCCAGTATATAAAAAAACACAAATACAAGGAAAGTCTTGGAAACAAATTGGTATGTTGTTATTTAGGACAGAGGTGAATAAGAGATGATTTGGCAAAGATGTTTAAAATCATGACATCATGGACCATATAGGAACAGCCTTCTAGTGGTTAAGAATTTTAGAACAAGGAGACATAAACATTAGATTAAATCAAGAGGTTTAGGACAGTGAGTAGGCAAACTATGTATAAGACAAAGCAGAAATACTGTGGAATATATTGCAGGAGATAGTGATTGATGTAGAGGCCATGTCAATGATTAAGAAAAGGTAAGGCAAATGTTTAAAGGAAAGGGGATAAAGGGGTATTGGAACAGGATGGACACATGACATGAGAATGACTGCTGGTGAATAAGGTGAAACATCATCACAGAATACATAGAACCAGACAAACTCGTCCATGGATTCCATGTTGTGATGGTGCTAATGATTATTTATAACACTGGCTTGTGTCCAAAAACTAAATGAAAATTAGAAAAATTGTGGAATGGATCTACCTCACATCTTTAAGTGGACTGAACATTATTTGTATTGAACTGCATCTGCTAAAGGCAAGATGCTGTACAATGAAACAAGTAGTATGTGCTTTATGTAGCAACAAAGACTTGGCATAAACAACACTTATAACACAAAGAAAATCCTATGCAATCCACGGCATAAAGAATTACAAGAGTGAAGGTGAGCCAAAGAAGGAAATATTAAGACTGTAGTTATAAGCTTGCATGTATATGCAATTCTGATGCTGTGATTAGAAATACCAAAAAAAAATACACACAAACAGTGATTATTGCGCATCATGAGGGAAACGTTTTGACCACGGGAGAGGCTTGTTCAAAGATATAAGCTTTAAAGAGGCTCCAAAGGAAGTGAGAGAAATCAGAGGCAGAGGGGTTTAGATACAGAATTCCAGAGTGTGGGGCCTAAGAGGCTGAAGGCACATTTTCCAAACCTGACATGAAATAAGGAGGGCATTGGGGAAGAGGTGCGGGGAGACCCATGGGAAAGGAGTCTCAATATTTCCTTGGGGGGAACATCCTGCCACTCCAGGCAGACAAGGAAACTTTTAACCAATTAAAAATTCAAACATGCCTGCCTCTTGATCCAGTTCCCCACAGGTCTGTACTGCCAGGGAATCACCACTGTAGCTCCCAGCTTACACCTAAGGTTAATATAACAGTCAGGCCCCAATGACATCGTTAAAGCCTTATCTGCATTTTTAAAGTAGGGCCCTCAATGGCATCCTTCCATCTGCAAAAGATGATGGACATGCAGCAAATCTAATCCGTTGCGAATGGAACAGCTTCTTGGGATTCACTTTTGAGGATGGCTGAAGAGATCAATCCATGAGAAGCAAGTTCTGTCATGAGTGTCACACGTGAAGTGGTGTTAGGGGTTGTTATTTTCAGTAGTTGTACCTGTTGTCCACCTGCTGTAGCCACTGATGTTCGTGTGGTGCATGCCAGCCCACAGGTAATGCTGCCATTTTCCTCTGTCATCAGCTAGTGTCTCCCAGCTGTGAAAATCAATGTTTAGGGTCTTCATGTCTCTCTTATAGGCATCCTTCTGTTAAGCTCTGGCTTAACAGAAACCATACCAGAAAATCCTTGGAGGTGTGACCAGGAGGAGATGGTGGTGTAATGCTAACATTGCTGTACCAGTAATCCAGAGGCCCAGGCTAATGCTCTGGGGACATGGGTTCAAATCCCACCATGGCAGCTGGTGGAATTTGAATTCAGTTAATAAATCTGGAATGTAAAGCTGGTGACTGTGAGAATATCATCGATTGTTGTAAAAAGCTCATCTGGTTCACTAATGTCCTTCATGGAGGGAAATCTGCCATCCTTACCTGGTCTGGCCTACATGTGACTCCAGCAATGTGGTTGACTCTTAACTGCCCTCTCAAATGGCCTAGCAAGGGCAATTAGGGATGGGCAACAAATGCTGGCCTGTCCTCACCACCCACATCCCAAAGAATAAAAAATAGACTGTCTCCCATTCTGTGAACATAATCAAGTTGCCTCTGCTGGATGAATGCCAACATGCTTCATAATGAGTTTCTCAGAATGCACTGCAAACAACAAAGATAATAGTTGTTGAGCTTCTTTCTTTGATATCTGTAAATTGTCAATGCTTCACAGCCAAAGGAAGAGTTTATTGCCTACAATTTAAAACTACAATAGGAGGTCAAGATATTAGAGTGGTGGACAAATCATCTAGTCAAGTTTAGTTACACCCCCTACCTAATCTCCACTGGTGGGGTAGATTAAAATTGTCCTCCTATGGGTTGACAGTACTTGCAGTAGCATTGGTTTCATATAATACTGCACACTGATTTTTAGAAGAGGTTCAAATCTCCATTGGTGCTGCATATCCTTGTTCTATTCAGTCAAAAATCTCAAAGCAATGGATGGGAAACATTAAACTTGTGTTTTTTTTTCAAACAGGCTCAGGGACAGTAACTGTAAATCTTTCAGTAATAGGTTTAACAAATGAAGCAGCATATTACAACATTCACTACTGGATAGGACACACAAGCAAGTTTGCTTTAAGATATCCATTAATGCTTCAACTGTAGCAATGAGGTAAACATCTCAGTAATAGCAGGAATGCCTCAGAGTTATCAGTTTAAATTAAATAAATGAACCGCAAACCTCACATCACTGAAAAGGTTAATTGTTAATAAAAAAACCACTCAGTTTATCATTATCATTTGTAAATTTGTAAAGCTGTCTGACAGCTTTGCTTAGTCGGTAAAAGAAATAAAGCAGTGCTGAATTATTGCCATTCAAATTTGTCACTGAGATTACAATCTAGTTTTAATTTATTGTAACTGTCATGTGCATTAGGATAAGGCAAAAAATGCAATAACTTTAGCTATGATTAGCAATGCTAATTATATTTTTGAAACTACATTAAGACATGCACAAACTTTTGTATTTTGAAACAAGGTCATACAGTCATCTACCGAGTTAAAATACAATACATCTGTTATTTTAGTTGTATTGTGCATATACTTGTACTAATGGGATAAGGTTACAACAAAGCTTTTTCAGCCTTCAGTAAAAATATTTACTATATTGTCTCAGATTGATTGTAAAGTTCCAGTCTGATCAAAAGGGCATTATGTTACATCATAGATAGAAAGACAGATAGAACTTGCATCTATAAAGTGTATTTCGTGAGCTCAGGAAATCCCAAAAGCACATCATAGCCAATGGATTAAATTTGAAATTTCATCAACATTGCTTTGTAGGTAATCTTAGCAAGGCAATTTTTGCACAGCAAGGTCCCATAAGCAGCAATGAGACACATTGTTTTTTCTACACTACAAAAGTGACTCTTCTTCAAATGTACTTCAATGGCTGTGAAGTGCTTTGGGGCATCCTCAGGTCATGAAAAGCTCTATATAAATACAAGTTCTCTTTTTCAAAATGACTGGTTGACCTGTTTTTGGAGGTTCTGATTGGCTAAGGCACTAGGAGAACTTTGCTCATCTTTGAAAAGTGTCGGGGGATCTTCTACATCTACCTGAACAGGCAGATGGAATATTAGTTTAATGTCTCATCCGAAAGATGACACATTTAACAATGCAGCACTCCCTCGGGGCTGCACTGAAATGTCAGCCTAGATTATTTGCTCAGCTCCCTGACTGGTGCTTCAATTCACTACTCTCCAATTCAGAGATAAGTGTGTTACTACTGAAAGCCATACCTGACCACAAACAGTGAAAACAAAGTTGCAGTGCTTTATAACCAACTCTGAGGCAACATTACAGGCTTCAAATTAATCCCAAACATCTGCCACCTTGAGAAGACAGTGTTGCGACTGGCTTCTGCCTTCCAGAAGGAAAGATGGTGGTACAGAGAAAAAAAGCATCTGGATGCAGAAGATCCTGTGGCACAGTTTGAAGAGCAGGGTGTTTCTCCCTGGTGCCCTAAGCAACATTTATCCTTCAACCAAAATCACTAAAAGGTGGTCATTCATTTCCCACGCTGTTTGTGGAACCTTGCTATGCACAAATGGGCCGTGACATTTCCTACATTACAAAGCTTTGAAAATAGCACTTTGAGACATCCTCAGGTAGTGAAAGGTATTATCTAAATGCAAGTTAACCTTTTTCTTGTATTATTACAAGTTTTGGCGTTCAGTTCCTGCTGAAACTTCACAGCTCAATTACTGATTCCATCTCTCCCTTGGCTGAACTGTATTGAATGGGACCTGAGACTCCTGCTTGGTGTTAAGCTGAGCTTCAGGCTCCTCCTCCAACCTATCAGGTTTGCTTAGTTCCAGCCCTGATGTCAATTACCTATGCCCTGACTTCATTATCAGCATTCCTAAAGCTGTTGTCCATTGCTTTGTTGCTTAATGTGATGGATTCATTACGGCACAGAGGAACTCTTTTGATGCTTCACGGCTTGATTTCTCTCATCCTCTTCTCAGTACCTCTACAACGTGACTGTGCACAAAATCCAACTCCTCTGGAATGTCATGGTCCATATGTGAATAGGATCCACACCAGCTGGTGAAGCCCAAACCAAGACGCAGTGCTTTTCTTTATGAGAGAGTTTATTGACTTGTTCAGTCACACAGCTCTCCTCTCACACAACCTAGTGTTCCAGCTATCCCCTATTTATATGCTCTTTCTTTAATAAAACCAAAAATCAGTAAAATTATATCCATTTATAGGCTCTTTTGAGAAACAAAATCAACAAATTAAACTAAAAATCTAAAAATCAGAGGGTGTTACAGCCCCTGTGGGGCACTGTAACTAAAACAAAAACGTGAAAGGAAACTTACAAAATGAAATCAAAATGTCATTTCTCGGGGTGATGATGCACCCCAGCCCCCGCCGTGCACACTGATTGTGGAATCCCCTACTTATAGACTTTTTTGAAAAAATATAATCAATAAATTAAGCTAAAATAACAAAGTGGGGTGTGGGTGACAGTCCTTGGTGGGGTACTGTAACTAAAACAAAAATGTGAATCTCCTATTTATATGTGCTCAAAGACAATTAATAACCACCTGTTTCTCTTAACCTTAACAATGTAATTGACATTAACAAACCTTAACAATGTAAAAGACAGGACACTGAAACTATATTGTTTTCTACAGGATAACGCACATCAGCTACTGATTCCATGTGGCCTGGCTTATTGATTCCAAAATCTTGTTCCCTTACCAAATTCCCATTTTTTCTTTAGCCCATGATCTTTCCAAGTACCCTCCATGACTTTGACCCTGATCCAATGCACACATCCCTCCCCAGTTTAATTATTAGTATTGGAAGTTTCAGCTATTGCATTCTTGACACCATTTCTCCTTCACGCCTCACTTCCTTTACTTTTAATTACTCCTATCAACTTGCATCTTCAACTATGCTTTTAGTCACATCTTCTAGCTTCCCTCCTATTTCCTGCTTGGTGTTGACTGCAGAGTTAAGGGTTACTGGTTATGTTAATTAGTCAATGATGTTAATGATGCTATAAGCATGACATCAGGGTCAGATGACCAAGAGGTGCCAAAGAGATTGAGACTGTGTCCATAGAAATATGTACTTACCATGTTAATAGTGTAAATAAATAGAGTCAAGGAAAAACATATACCGACTATCTCCAAGTCACTTGTAGAGTAAGTGAAACCTCATTGAAACGTTGACTACAAATGAGACCAACAGGATGAAATAAAAAAATTCATAAAATAAGCAAGAGTACATCTGAAAATGGAACCAATTTAAAATAAAACCAAACGTCGTCCAGAGTATTACAAAGAGTTTGATATAGAGTTTACTTAACTTGCAAAAGCAACTTGCTCATTTTAGCTTCCATAACTCATGCAATAAAAATGCTTCAATACATAGCCTTCAGTGTGATCTTCTAGTCTAAGAGTTGTCAGCTGACATACATTTCCAGTTACAAAGTAGAGTCATATTGGACTCGAAACATTAACTGTTACTCCCTCCACAGATACTGCTAGCCCTGCTGAGTTCTTCTGGCACCTTTTGTTTTTATTTCTGATTTCCAGTTGCTGGTGGCTCAGTTGGTAGCACTCTTACCTCTGAGTTATAAGGTTCTGGGCTCAAGTCCCACTCCAGGGCTTAAGCAAAATAATCAAGGCTGACAGACAATCCAGTGCAGTATTGAAGCTGTTAGAGATGCTGTCTTTCAGATGAGATGTTAAACCAAAGCCCCATCTGCCTGCTCTGGGGTGGATATGAAAGATCTTATGGTACTATAAGAGCAGGGGAGTTGTCCCTGGTGTCCTGGCCAATATGTATCCCTCATTTCTTATCACTAAGACAAATGATTTGGTCATTATCACTTTGTTATTTGTGGGAGCTTGCTGTGCACAAATTAGCTGCTGTGTTTCCTACATTACAACAGTGCTTACATTTCAAAAAGTACTTCACTGTTTGTAAAGTGCTTTGAGAGATCCAGTCATGAAAAGTGCTGTATAAATGCAAGTCTTTCTTTATTTTTCCTTCTTAAATAAATGCTGCTTCTATTTTTTTATGTCTATTTAGCTTTTCTTCCTCATCAAATTGTACATAGCTCTACAATTTAATAAAAGTTTTAATTTAATTTATTTTCCCCTTGGAATGAAACAGAATGTTTTAGCACTTTTAATTGGGCCAATTTAATAAATAGCATCTATTAAGTTGGCCCATAAAAAGCAAATCATTTTGTGCTTGGATTCTCTTCTAAGAAACTAGTGCAGCAATGCACCCATTTGGAGCTCCCAGTCTAGCAATGGGGAATATAACAAATGCATCAGGAGCTTGTGCCGCTGTAGTCAGGTGGTGTTGAAGGCCCTGAAGTAAAATGAGATATTAACTGTCTTAGACAAGTTCCCATGAATCTGACTTCCAAGCATATAGCTGCCTCATTCAGTAATCTGTTCAGCCCAGATGGATCAATGAATATGCCCAATACAGTCCACAACATATTTGAACCACCTGGATTATCATGCGCAAAGGAACATTAGTCCCAGAATCATCAGCAAAAAATGTTAATGCCTTTCTTTTTAAATAAAAAAGGAATTCACTCTATAATTAAAGGAACACTTCCACTTCTGTCCAAACCTAATCTCTTTCATAAAAGCTAAATACTGCAGATGCTGGAAATCTGAAATAAAAACAGAAAATGTTGGAAAAACTCAGCAGGTCTGGTAGCACCTGTGGAGAGAGAAACAGAGTTACCGTTTCAAGTCCGTATGGCCGTATAACTCTGAAGAAGGGCCATAGGGACACGAAACATTAACTCTATTTCTCTCTCCACAGGTGCTGTCTATCCTCTTTCACCTTAACTTAATTCCATACAGGTCCCCCAAAGCAAATATTAAACACACAACCAATGAGCATGGGCATCTCAAAATTGGGTGTCTGACTCGCTAAAAGTAAACAATGAGAGAATCTATTCTGTCAGTAACACTGGGAAGAGAACTGCGTAATTTGCAAAAAGCTCCACACAGTTGCAAACCAAACCTCATGTTTTATTGCAAGAAATATATTTGCGGCTAAACAGTCATGTATATTTGATAATGACAATGGAACACAGGTGATTAATCACTCATTAAATTGATAAATATGACAACACCGTTTGAAATGGGAGACTGAGACTCCTTGGATAATACACCGTAGTACAGAATTTGATTGGACTCATCACTAATGGCAGTTTTACTGGGCCCTGTTTACCATTAGTTAAATTGCCCAAGATGTTTTCCCATTATTGGTTAATTGTTTTGTGGATTTTCTGCAACTGCAGAGTATACTAAAAATTTCACATCACACTATCTAGTTTGAAGATGACATCAAGTTTGACTTGTGGCTTTCTCAAGGATCCTTTGACCTGTTTTATCACGCCATTATGAACGGAGTATTCTGTTTAAGATGTTTACCCCAGATTGAACTTGAGCGTTCAGCTGACATTACTTCTAAAGAAGTTGAATGATGCTTGCACATGAACAGGGGAGCGAGCTCATCCTGAGTGAGAGACAACCAGAGTAAGTGTGGGTCTTGGCAATTTGGTGCAGAGTGGGAATTCGGTGCATAGGGGAAGAGGTGTTCTTTGCATTTTTTCCTTGCTATCCAACTTCTAAAATCTTCAGAGCATGGGTCTTGCCCTGCTGCAGCAGTAGAGGCTACAAGGGAAAGGAATCATTGGTAAGTAGTGGGTAAAGTCGGGTAAGTATTTACTACTTTAATCGCATATAGTTTAAGATCTTTTTGTGGTTTATAGTTTGTACATTCTACAGTAACAAGGATCAGGAAAGAAGGGCCCTAGAGTAATTAATTTAAAAGATTTAATTTAAAGGGTTAAGTCATGGCAGGAGCGCTCAAAGCCGTGATGTGCTCCTCGTGGTCCATGTGGGAAGCCAGGGACATTTCCAGAGCCCGGGGCCAGCGTGTGTGCAGGAAGTACATCCAGCCGCAGTTCCTGAAAGCTCAGTTTTCAGAGCTGGAATTGTGGCTGGGGACACTGTGGAGCATCCGTGAGTCTGAGAGCATTGTGGATAGCATGTTTAGTGAGGTGGTCACACTGCAGATGTAGGGACTTGAGGAAGGAAGGGAATAGATGAGCATCAGGCAATCCAAGAGAAACAGGCAGGTAGTTCAGGAGTCCTCTGGGGTCCCGCTCGCAAATCGGTATTCCATTTTGGAGTCTGATGCGCATTGGTTCCTCCAGGGAGTGCGGACAGAGCCAAGCTTCTGGCACCACAAGCAGCCTGTCTATACAGGAGGGGAGGAAGGAAGGAAGAGCAATTCTGATAGGGGATTCCATAGTCAGGGGAACAGATAGGCGCTACTGTGGCCATCAACGTAACTCCAGGAGAGTATGTTGCCTCCCTGGTGCCACGGTCCGGGATGTCACTGAACGGCTGCAGGGCATCCTGAAGGGGGAGGGTGATAAGGCAGAGGTCATGGTACATGTTGATACCAATGACATAGGTAGAAAGAGGGATGAGGTCTTGCATCAAGAATTCAGGGAGTTAGGCAGTAGACTAAAAAGCAGTTGTAATCTGTGGATTAATCCCAGTGACACATGCTAGCGAGCTCAGAAATAGGAGAATATCGCAGATGAATACATGGCTTAAGAGTTAGTGCAGGAGGGAGGGTTTTAGATACCTGGATCACTGGGACGGTTTCTGGGGAAGGTGGGATCTGTACAGGCGGGATGGCTTAATCAGAACCAGAGCGGGACTAACATCCTTACGGGTGGGTTTGCTCATGCTGTTAGGAGGAGTTTAAACTAACTCGACAGGGGGAGGGGACACAGAATGTTAGCAGAATAGGGACGCATCATTATACAGTAAAACAATCAAGTCAGAGGGAGTACAGCTGCAATAAGCTTCAAGGGAGTAAGGCAAGGCTGGATGGCCTCTACTTTAATGCCAGGAGTATTACACATTAAAAGGATGAGTTAAAGGTGAGAATTGACATGTGGAATTGTGATATAGTAGCCATCACCGAGATATGGTTGAGGGAGGGGCAGGATTGGCAGCTTAACATTCTGGGATATAGGATCTTCAGGCGAGACAGGGGAGGGGGTAAAAGAGGAGAAGGCATTGCATTATTAGTTAAGGAGTCAGTTACTGCAGTAAGGTGAGATGATATCTTAGAAGGGGCATCGAATGAAGCATTGCAGGTAGAGCTTAGGAATAAAAAAGGGGCAGCCACATTGTTAGGTGTTTATTATAGACCCCCAGATAGTCAGTGGGAAATTGAGGAGCAAATATGGGCACAATTTGTGGAGGTGTGTAAAAACAATAACAGTAGGGTAATTATATTAGGTGATTTCAACTTTCCCAACATTAATTGGGATAGACATAGTGTTAAGGGCTTGGATGGAGTGGATTTCTTGAAATGTGTACAGGAGAACTTTTTAGGTCAATACGTAGAGGATCCAACAAGGGATGGCACAGTGCTGTACCTAATTCTGGGGAATGAAGCCGGACAGGTGGCTGAGGTGATGGTGGGCGAACATTTTAGTGATAGTGACCACAACATGGTACAGTTTAAGTTCGTTATGGACAAAGAAATACACAAGTTGCAAAAAAATGTTTTGGATTGGGGGAGAGTGGATTTTAGTACAATAAGGCAGGATCTGGCCAAGGTAGACTGGGAACAGCTACTTGTAGGGAAATCTACAGAGGAGCGGTGGAGGACATTCAAAAATGAAATGGGGAGGGTACAGGCTCAACATGTTCCCTCTTGAGTGATAGGAAGGAGTAACAAGCCCAGAGAACAATGGATGACCAGAGATGTTCAGGTTATGATGAGAAGGAAAAGAGAGGCTTTTAGCAGGTACAAGGGAAGCAAATTAGCAAAGGCTTTAGTGACTGGAAGCCAGTGTCCAGTGGCGTACCACAGGGATCTGTACTCACTCCCCTATTATTTGTCATTTATATAAACGACATAGATGACAATGTAGGGGATAGGATTAGTAAGTTTGCGGATGACACAAAGATTGGCTGGGTGGTTAATAGTGAGGTTGAGTGTCTTGGGCTAAAGGAAGATATAGATGGGATGGTCAAATGGGCAAATAAGTGGCAGAAGGAATTTAACTCTGAAAAGTGAGGTGATACACTTTGGAAGGAGTGATTTGACAAGGAAGTATTCAAAGAACAGCATGACATTCGGAAATTCTGAGGAACAAAGGGACCTTGGCGTGTGTGTCCATAGATCTCTGAAGGCGGAGGGGCATGTTAGTGGGATGGTGAAAAAGGCATATAGGACACTTGCCTTTATCAATCGAGGCATAGATTACAAAAGTAGGGAGGTCATGTTGGAGTTATGTAGAATCTTGGTGAGGCCACAGCTGGAGTACTGTATACAATTCTGGTCACCACATTATAGGAAGGTTGGAGGGAGTGCAGAGGAGATTCACCAGAATGTTGCCTGGGATGCAACATTTAAGTTATGAAGAGAGGTTGGATAGACTTGGGTTCTTTTCGTTGGAGCAGAGAAGACTGTGGGGTGACCTGATCGAGGTGTACAAGATTATGAGATGCATGGACATGGTGAATAGGGAGCAGCTATTCCCCTTAATTGAAGGGTCAGTCACGAGGGGACATAAGTTCAAGGTGAGAGGCAGGAGGTTTAGGGGGGATGTGAGGAAAAACTTTTTTACCCAGAGGGTGGTGACGGTCTGGAATGCGCTGTCTGGGAGGGTGGTGAAGGCGGGTTGCCTCACATCCATTAGAAAATATCTGGATGAGCACTTGGCATGTCATAACATTCAAGGCTATGGGCCAACTGCTGGTAGATGGGATTAGGTAGGTGGGTCAGGTGTTTCTCATGTGTCGGTGCAGACTTGATGGGCTGAAGGGCTTCTTCTGTACTGTGATTCTGTGATGATGTTGTGAAAAGGTGGCGACTTGAAAGGGTGACTATAACTGGCTGAGTGAGTTAACATTTCACAGGTATTGACCCAGGGCTTGCTGCAGCAGGGCATCTCACAGCGTCAGGTGTTTACCCCTCACCTTTTAAACTTGAAATGTTTTTTGTGCTGTAACTTGCTGGAAGCATGAGCTGATAATTGTGCCGGTGAGGTCAATGGGCACCTGAGCCCTTGGCAAATGATAGAATCAAAAATCTATTTAATGACTGAGAAAGAGACAGAGAAAAGTGGAGGTGGACATAGAGTGAATTAGAATCAAATCAAATTCAAATAAAAAAAATGACAGAAAAAGAAAGTTTTGAAAATTGCATTTCTATAGTGCCTTTCACAACCTCAGGACACCCCAGAGCTCTTTACAGCCAATGAAGAACTTTGAAAGCATACCAATTGTTGCAATGTAGGAAATACAGCAGCCAATTTGCATACAGCCAGCTCCTTCATATATGTGATAATGATTGAGGAATTACTATTGGCCAGGGAAATGGGAAGTATTTCCCCACTCTTCTTCACGATAGCGCTATCTTTTTGCATCCACCTGAGAGGATAGATGGGGCCTTGGTCTAAAATCTCATCTGTCACCTTTGACAGTGCTGCACTCTCTCAAAACTGTTCCAAGTGCCAGCCTATATTTTTGTGCTCAAGTCTCGGAATGGCTCATCAAAACACAATCTTGACTCAGAAACAAGAATGCTACTCTCTGAGACACAGTTTATACTTGGATTAAGAAAGGGAGAAAGAGATGAAAGGAAAGTTAAAAAAATAGAAATGCTAACATTAACATTTTCTCTAACAATTTATTACATGCCAGAATTAATTTGAACAGTTTAAATTGTTCTCTTTCTAGGTCAGAGATGTTTATTTCTATTAAATTAACAATTATAACATTTGAAAAGATTTTGTGCTGCTCCAGTCCTAACTTTCTGCAGTGAATGTAATTTGCAAGTCATGAAGTGCCTCGTCATCCCCTGAATTTGCTGGTCGATTTGCACCATGTATCATTAACATGCCATTATTTTTCCAGTAAGATTCAGCCCAATAGCTATAGCCTTGTAAAAGGCAATCTACCATTTCAAATGCTTAGGTCAAACAAATAGTCATAAATGTGCTTGTATCATAACACAATCTAACCTTACCTTGGAGCTATTTGTCTTGTCACTTGCTATCAAACAGTCACTCACTGGGAAAGTTCATTGGTGTTAATTTGTAAGCATATTTAGAAGGACAGATGAATGGAGTTAACTGAGCCAGCAGAGAAATTACTGGAGAGCCATTTGGCAAACATTCAGAAAAACCAAGAGTCACATATAACACATGAACAAAGATCATTCTGTCATTTTCTCAGGTTTGTTAATCACTCCTGTAATATTTTAAGAAACAATAATGATAGTTTTAAATAAACCAGTCGGGCAGAAGGCCTCCCTTGAAGCACCCCTTACCTAAGCCAAGAACTAAGTCAAAGTTACTCCAAGAACTTTGGCTACCCAAAGTACCTTGCAAGTGTATGACGTCTAGTCATGGCTTTGGCAGTCAAGAAGCCGATCATAAGCAGTTCTCAAATGTTTTTAGTTAAAAGACCCCTTTTCAAAGGGACTAGTAATCACAGATCCCAGATTTAAATCATAATGCTACATATACATATATATATATACATATACATATATATATTCATATATATATATATATCACCTAATATGAAAGTGTGGAATGCAAAGTGAGTTTTAACAAAGCTCTTAAGAAAACAGGTATTCATTTACAGCGAACAGTGAGGAGGGCATTCCTATTGCTCACTGCAGAGTCTGTCTATCCTTGACAGGATTCTCTTGATCATCAGGAAAGTGGGTCAAAATCCTGGAACTCCACACCCACCCCCTGCCCAACAGCACTGTGGGTGTACCTACACCACATGAACTGCAGTGCTTCATGAAGTTCGCTCATCACCGCCTTCTCAAGGGTCAATTAGGGATGGACAATAAATGCTAGCATTGCCAGCAATGCCCACATACCATTAAAATATTTTTTAAAAGGTGCGGTCACCTTTAGCAGAGTGAGTAAGAGGTACACCATCAGCGGGGGGAGATTTCGGCCTGAGAGAGATAGTGACCAAGTGAGTATATTAGGGAATTTTGTTCAAAGTGGAAATTCAGTGCATAAGGGGAAAGAGGATCTTTATGTAACGTGTACTGCAAGAAGTGTGACTTAGAATAAGTGTTGGGTGTTGGGTAATTGAAGCAGTTAGGGAAGGAAAAGAAGGAGGTGCTCTTTTACTTTCTGCTTTCTAACTTTCTTAGCCTTCAGGAAATGGTTGTACTCTGCTACAGCAGAAGAAGCTAATTATTTGGCGAGAGCCTGGTAAGTGACTGAGGTTTATTCTATTCCTAAGGCTCAAAACAATCTAACAACTGGTGGTAAGGTTGATAAAATATATAAAACCAAAAGTAAAATATATAATTGAATAAAATAATTAAATAGTCAATTAGAACACATTAAGGATGTCAGGACAAATGATGTGTCACAGCTGCAGCATGTGGGAGCTCGTGGATGCCAATGTGATCCAGGGCAAACTCGTCTCCAGTCGGTGTTTGAAGTTTGAGCTTCAGCTCAGAGTTTATGAGATGGAGGCTGAACTGCAGGCATTGTGACACATCAAAGAAGGGGATAGTTACCTGGATTCTTTGTACCAAGAGGCAATCATGCCACATATGATAGGGTCTTCTGATTTGGTCAGTGCTCAGGTACAGTAGAGTGTGACTGCATGTGAGGCAGGTAAGGGGCCTCAGAGGGCAGGAGCACAGGAGCCTCAACCTTTACCACCCCCTTTCTGATCCCCTATTTTCCAATAATTCATATATATTTTTCTTTTCCCATCTATTTCCATTATTTTTAAATGTATTTCCATCCATTGTTTTATCTCTACCTTTTAGCCTATTTTGATTCCCCCCCACCCCAACCCCACCAGGGCTATCTGTCTCTTGCACATTCTGCTTTCCACCCTTAATGTCCCCATTGGCACATTTCTTAGCTAATATCACCACTGTCAACACCTCTTTGTCCTTTTGTCTATGACATCTTTTGGCAATCTCCACCTATCACTGGCCCTCTATCTAGCTCTACTGTCCCACCAACCGCCCCCCTTAAACTAGCTTATATTTCACCTCTTTTCTATCTTTCCTTAGTTCTGATGAAGAGTCATTTGGACTTGAAACATTAACTGTATTCCTCTCCGCAGATGCTGCCAGACCTGCTGAGTTTTTCCAGGTACTTTTGATTTTTTTCCCCAGCCTTTACAATTGTCCAACAGGTTTGAGGTTTGTCTCAACTTGTTTGGATGAGAGTGGGAACTGCAGGCTCGATGAGCTAACTGGCCATGGCACTGTGGTATAGGAAGCCATTCAAGGAGCAAAAAGGAATGTAGTGGTAAAAAGGGATAGTATAGTCAGAGGGATGGACACAATTCTCTGCAGCAAAGAGCATGGGTCCAGATGGCTGTGTTGCCTGCCTGATGCCAGGATGCAGGACATCTACTCGGGGCTGGAGAGTAACTTGCAGTGGGAGGGGGAGGACCCAGTCGTCGTGTCCATGTAGGTACCAACGAAAGAGGCAGGACAAAGAAGAAGGTTCTGCATAGTCAGTATGAGGACCTAGGCATCAAATCAAGAAGCAAAACCTCAAAGGTCATAATCTCTGGACTATTACCTGAGCCACATGCAAATTGGCATAGGACAAATCAGATTAGGGAGATGAATGTGTGGCTCAAAGACTGGTGTGGGAGAAGTGGGTTCTGGTTCGTGGGGCACTGGCACCAGTACAGGGGAAAGTGGGATCTGTACCATTGGGACAGTCTACACCTGAACTGGGCTGGGACTCTAGTGAGCAGCATAATTAGGGAAGTAGGGAGGGCTTTAAACTAAATAGCGGGGGCAAGGGATCAAATTTGGGAAGATGTGGTAAATCTAAGAGCAGAGACAAGACAAAAGAAAAAGGTATTATCACGGGAACTGAAAAACAGACCGTGACAGGGAGGGGTAGAAAGTACAAATCTAACAGTAAATCAACAAATGAAATTAGCGGTTATAAAAAGAATAAACAGCTAAAACTAAAAGCTCTGTGTCTGAATGCATGTAGCATTTGAAACAAAACAGATGAACTGAGAGAGCACATAGAAATAAATAATTATGATTTGATAGCCATTACAGAGACATAGCTGCAGGAGGACATGGATTGGGACCTGAATATTAAAGGATATAGGACATTTAGGAAGGACAGGAAGTGAGGAAAGGGTGGAGGGGTGTCTCTGTTAATTAATGATGGTATTAGCACAGTAGAGAGGGATAACCTAATTTCAGAAAACCAGGATGTGGAAACAGTTTGGGTGGAGATGAGAAATGGTAAAGGCAAGAAGTCACTTGTGGCAATTGTGTACAGGCCCCTGAACAGTAACCACATGGTAGGGTGGAGCATAAAGGAAGAAATAGTTGAAGCTTGTCAGAAAGGCTCGGCAATAATCATGGGAGATATTAATTTACTTATAAACTGGTAAAGTCAGATGGGCATAGGTAGCCTAGATAAGGATTCCATTGAATGTTTTTGGGATAGCTTCTTAGAATAGCATGTTCTGGAGCCAACCAGAGAACAGGCTTCACTAGACCCGGTATTGTGCAATGAGATGGGAGTAATTAATGATCTCATAGTGAAGGTGGGCCCCTAGGTAGCATGACCATAATAAGATTGAATTTTACATTCAATGTGAGGGAGAGAGGAGTGAGTCTGAGACTGAGTTTTTAACCTTAAATAAGAGCCATTATGAGGACATGAAAGCTGAGCTGGCGAAAGTGAATTGGCAAATTAGGTTAATGGATAGGTCAATAGAGATGCAGTGACAAATATTTAAGGGGATATTTCAGAATACACAGAATAGACCCATTCCAACAAGTAAGAAAAAGTCCAAGGGACGGACACACCATCTGTGGTTAACTAGAAAGGTTAAAGATAGTATCAAACTTAAAGAAAAAATTTATAATTGTGCAAAGACAGGTGGAAGGTCAGGAGATTGGACAAAATATAAGGAACAGCAAAGAATGACTAAAAGACTAATAAGGAGGAAAAAAATTATAGCATGAGAGAAAGCTAGCCAGAAATATAAAAACAGATAGTAAGAGTTTCTATAAATTTTCTTTAAAAAAGAAAAGAGTTAACAAAGTGAGCATTGGTCCTATAGAAAGTGAGTCTGGAGAATTAATAATGTAAAACAAGGAGATGGCAGATGAATTGAACAGGTATTTTGCAACAGTTTTCAGAATAGAGGATACAAGTAACCTCCCAGAAAGCAATTATAAACCAGGAAATGGAAGCGGGGATGGAAGTCAGGAAAATTACAATCACCAGAGAAGTGCTCACTATTGCCAATAAACTCCCAAGAATGTCTCCCTGTCTATGGCTCCTTGTTCTGATGAGCAGTGTTCTTGTCACTCAGATGTGAAACCTTTCTGCAGGATGCGTTTCTAGTGGTCGCATAACAGCTGCACATTCAGTGAATGGAAGCCCTTGCAGTTGATGAAGTCCACTGAGTGTAGCGATGGAGACCTGAGCATCACGAGTGCAGTCAATCGCACCCTGCACCTGTGGAAATTCTGAGATCAGGGCGAATCCAATGGCCCTTGCGTCCTGGCTGTCCCAGTCCCAGGCGAAATGCACAGTTATGTGCCATGGAGAAGATGCATCCGTGACCTGATGGATGCGCTTGTGGATGGTGGATTGTGAGATCCCACAGGGGTTACCTGTGGAGCCCTGAAAGGAGCCACTGACATAGAAATTGAGCGCCATGGTCACTGTCACAGCCAGTGGCAGTGGATGCCCTCCATTTCCCCTTGGCGCCAAGTCTTGCAGTAAGTGGCAGATGTGACCAACCAGATCCCTAGACATGTGCAGCCTTCGGCGACACTGGTTCTCAGCCATCTGCAAGAATGGCAGGAGGCATTTATAGATCCTGGGTGTCGCTACGCTCCAATCAGCCACGGCTCGCAGTCACTCCTGGGCAACGTGTGTGGGAGCCCCTGCTGCCCCTTCTTCATGAGGTTGCTGCTCCTGCTTTTGCACAGCCACGAGCCTCAGTTGCTTTCTCCTCCATCTTCTATGGTCTCTGTAGGCCACCAGGCATACAGCTAGGTCACCAGGATCCATGATCCTGGCGCTGTCCTCCTGCAGCATGAAATAGAGAGAGAGAGGTCGTTACCATGGCTGTACTTAGTACCTTCCCTGGCCCTGTGTGATTGCCCCTTAATGCTTCCCAGAGAGTGCTGGCCACCCCTTTGGATGGCCAAAGATGAGTGCGCTGCATGGCTACCCTTTCAGCCTGCGACATGGGGGACACTGGTCCAAACCGGGATGCTGAGATTGCAAGAGGCTGTGAGCACCTCCAGCAGTGACTGCTACATGGCTAGAATTGGTGAGGAGATTGGACTACATGTGCAGTCCAACTGCTCCGCAGTCCAATAAAATGGTGGTGGACCTGAAGTCTGTGCAGGGGAGCTGGGGGTGGCAGGGTGGTGGTGGTGGGTGGGGTAAGGTACAGAGTGCTTGGTGCCCCTTAGATGCCTCAGCATTGCTTGCCTGGGTGGGCAGGCTAGGAGCCTGACCCCAATCCTATCACTGTGGCAGCATCTGATCTGACTCAGTTGTAGAGGAATGGTCAGTTTATGCAGGTGTCCCTAATGCGTGGCCACTTTCCTCGCTTATACTGCCCCCCACCTGTGCGCAGGATGCAGCATGAGGCCAGCACTTGTCCCTGGATATCCCCACTCCCTCAGCAGTCGCCTCCAGGGCATGCATCAGTTGTTCCCACCCCCCGGTGCCCGAGGTCTGTAAACAATGGGCGAGTTGTGGAGAACACTGCTGCTCACTCACCTCAGTTCCCCTAAAGGTTGCCAAGTGCATGTCGTCTGTGTGCTGTTGTGAAACACGTCAACCTGCTTTCCCGCTAACGTGGACGGATGATACGATGGGGTTCCAAGAGCCTGGCGAGATGGCTTTTTAATTACATGCTAATGTATAACAATTAGGTCCCCGCCGACTGATGGCGGGAAATGTGGCCTGCCTTTGGTGGGCTGAGCAGAAGATCGCGACCTGCCTTCATACCATCGTGAAATGGGTCCCACCATATTTTCTGTGCACTCCACCTATCGCCCGCTGCCAGTGGGCTCGGAAAATTCCACTCATAGATAGTTTAAGTGAGTGGGCAAAGACCTGGCAGATGGAATATAATGTGGGAAAATATGAAATTGTCCATTTTGACAAGGAAGAATAAAAGAGAGGTATATTATCTAAATGGTGAGAGATTGCAGAGCTCTGAGGTGCAGAGGGATCTGGGTGTCCTAGTGCATGAATCACAAAAGGCTAGTATGCAGGTATAGCAAATAATAGGAAAGCCAATAGAATGTTATCATTTATTATGAAGGGAATTGAATACAAATATAGCGAGGTTTTCCTTCAGTTGTACAGGGCATTTGTGAGACAACATTTGGAGCACTGTGTACAATATTGGTCACCTTATTTAAGGAAGGATGTAAATATTTATATAAATTGCATAATGCAAGCCTGCCTATTAGTAAATCCCATTAATTTAATTATGCCAGGCAAAGCCTTGGGACATTGCGCATGACCTTCAAAGATGGGTGAGCAAAGCTCCAGAATACATATCAACATTTATAACACCATTACCCAAACCAAGCAAATTGCTTAAAACAGATAAGCTATCCAGAGCCAATCTATTGATGTTCCATTACCCAATAACTTTCAAAGCCATTTATAAGCTATTTTCTCATCTTTTCTTTTCAATGGAGTTTGATCAGCAAAGCATTAACCATTGGTAAAGTTCCAGATTACAACCACTCTGATCAGAAAAAAATATATATTTTTATCTTAGACTTGCTTGCGGTTTGTGAATATTGTTTTGGTGTCCTTGCACAGTTCAATTTATGTCAGAAGTGAAAACAGGAAGTGCTGGAAAAACTCAGCAGGTCTGGCAGCATCAGTGGAGAGCAGAACAGAGGTAACATTTCGAGTCCATGTGACTCTTCTTCAGAGCTGAAGAAAGGTCGGAATGTGATGGGTTTTATGCTGTTCCAATTTGTGTCAGCCATGACTTAGTTGGTGGCACTCTTGCCTCTGGGTCAGCTGGTTTTAGGTTCAAATCCCATTCCATAAGCCTGAGTGTGAGAATCTAGGCTAACGCTCTGAGTGCATTGCTGAAGGAATTCTGTGCTTTCAGAGCTGCCACTTTTCAGATAAGGTGTTCAACAGAGGGCCTTACTGCATGGATGATGCTCCTGGTATCCTAGCTAATATTTATCTCTCCGTCAGCATGGACTAATAAACAAGGCATCTGAAAATCACTACATTACTGTTTGTGGGAGCTTATTGTGTACAAATTAGCTGCCATGTTTCCCGTGTTACAATAGCGAGCACACTTCAGAATTTCAGCAGATCAGAGAGCATTGTTACGAACAGGGTGAGATAGAACTGCTGAAATCCCTTTTCCCTCCCAATTGTCCACAATCAGTAAGCTTTTGAGAGGAAGATGTGTGTATGTGTGTGTTTTTAACCCCTGGGGTGGAATTTCACTGCCCAGTCATGGCATGGGCTGGGCCATAAAATACAGCAAGCCATTTAAAAGTCTATTAACTTCGGTAGGAATGGAAAATCCTGTCGGCTGGAGGGGTAAAATTCCACCCCTGAGGTGTGTGGACAATTTGAGTAACCAGCAGCAAGCTTTTTATGGGTTTAAATAAAGACAATTATTTATTTACGCACTCACCCTAAGATCTAATGTTACAGCACCCACTCACAGTCACACACACAAACACATTCAAGGAAAGTGCAGTTAAAGAAAGTAGTGCACTTTTACACGTGGACTCTTTGAAATTGGCCATTTTAAGAAGAAAAACCAATATGTGGCAAAGCTGACCACCAAAGCTCAGATGACCTAGTTTGTATATTCAAAAACCACTTCACTGTCTCACAAGGACAAAAAGAAACATTACAAACTGAGAGGTGTCAACTACACCCATCCTGAGACCATTGGAAGAAATTCCTGAATTGAATAGGTCTTTTTTGAAAGAAAGAAGGTGTTGTCTCACCCCTGCTCAGGTTGAGTGTCTTAAAACAATAAACCAGGATGTGGCATATCAACCGAAGACCACCACCATATTTGGAAAAGGAACTGAAATTGTGCGCAGTCACTTGATAAGGCAACCATGTTTGCCTCATTGTAAACTTTAAGTGCTGCATGCAACTGTATGCAGAAAGAAATAGTAGCATCAGAAAGGGCAATAAGATCTATGCCTTAAGAACCGGAGACTGCAACGTGGTAAGGGTTCCGAACCTGTTCCTTTTCGGGTCCACCAATACAGAAAACTGACCTCCTGGTAACAAGACTACAAGAAACCAACATTGCAACCTGCAGAATATCCACCCCTTCATGGTTATAGGCAAAATAATAGTTCATATTTTACATGATTGTCCTGTTCTGGAAAATACATATTGCTGGCCTGATGAAGAAGATGTCTTCACTCCTGATCGTAGTTTAAGTGAATTCAAACAGCTGAAGTCAGATGCCCAAGTTGTTTCAGGGTTCTCATGAAGGGGTGGATGTAGTTGACACCTCTCAGTTTGGAATGTTTCTTTTTGTCCTTGTGAGACAGTGAAGTGGTTTCTGAATTTACAAACTAGGTCATCTGAGCTTTGGTGGTCAACTTTGCCACCTATTGGTTTTTCTGCTTAAAAATGGCCAATTTCAAAGAGTCCACGTTGAATTAAGTTAGTGTTTTGAGATTTAGGAATATGATAGGACTTTCCTGGACATAATAGCCCATGTGGAGTGAGAAAGGGAATTAATGTTTCAGTTTGAGTTCAACAACCTTTCATTAGAACTGAACTTGAGTTTGATGAAACTTCATCAGCATTTTTTGTTAGTACATGGGATGCGAATGTTGTTTGTGAGGCTGGCATTTATTGCCCTTCCATTGCTACCCTTGGAAAGGTGGAGAAGCACCTTCTTGAATGCAACTAAATGGTTTGCTGGGCCACTTCAGAGGGCAGTTAGATTCAACCACATTGCTGTGCATCTGAACTCACAAACAGATCAGACCAGGTAAGCACAGCAGATTTCCTTCCCAAGTTGACATGAGTGAATCAGATGGGTTTTTAGACAATCAGATGGTTTGATGATCACCACTGCTGGTGCTAACTTCTAAATTCCAAATTTCATTTAATTCATTGAACTTAATTCCCCTTGCTGCCTTGGAGAGATTTGGATTCATGTCCCTCAAAGATTATTCCTGGCCTTTGGATTACTAGATCCAGTACATAGCCACGGCGCAACCATGCAATGTTAACTTTGCTTTGCTCTTTGAATGCTGTTTGACCTGCTGATTAGTTCCAGATTTCTGCTTATTTTTCCAAGCTCCAACATCTGCAGTATTTTGCTCTTCCAAAATACTTCATTTTCTGAAATCCCTTTGTAATGTTCTGAGGTAATGAATGACGCTATGTAAACACAAGTTTTTCTTCCTACACGATGACTGACTGATTTTAAGTCTTAGATCATGTGTCCTTTTTGACTTCATTCCTCCAAGCAGAATAACTTCAGATCCAAATTTCAATTTGTCATTTTGGTCGCCAGACACAGAATCATGTCAAACGTTTCGGAACCTTTCTCAGCTTCTCGTCACCCCATTGAGGTTAGGTGTGCTCAGAATTACAGGAAGCATTGCAAGCTCCACATCCTATTCTCTACACCGGATGACATGCTCTTCAATGCTAGATTTATTTGTGTATTATCTCAAATTGTACAACAAATTAACATGCCCGAGGCTACTACCAATCCTAAAGATGGATGTAATATGACAAAGCGGTTTCTTACCCAATCTCTATGGCAACAATTGACATTGACAATCAAGTTTGGATCTAGTAATCCAAAGGCCTGGAATAATCTTCGAGGGACGTGAATCCAAATCTCTCCAAGGCAGCAAGGGGAATTAAGTTCAATGAATTAAATAAAATCCGGAATTTAGAAGTTAGCACCAGCAAGTGGTAAGGGATCAAATTCTGTCAAATGATATTTGACAGATAGTCAAAAATAGTAGCACCAACAGATGGTGGATGGTATGTTGTCAAAACTCAAAAGATCCTTTTTTGTTGTTTAATAAAATAAATACTTCTGTCCTAAGGACTTTCAACATATTTGATTTCTAGTTTTGCCTGTGGGATGTTGAAACCTATGTCTAGAATACAAAACATTCCTACCACCATCTGTCACACTAAGGAGCTCAGGAATGGATTTCACCTCTTATTATTATTGATTGACGGATGATGAGTATCACAGTTGTTAGAGGTTACAGAACCCCTAGGCTCCATTTATAGAATGCAAAATAAATATACAATATAGTTGCACAATAACTGTCAGCTTTCCGTTATACAGAGCCATCCTCATCTCAAGTGAAACCATAGATCATAGACCAGATGGCAATGGCATTAAGCTCTTTTTTTTCACTACACAACAACTGGTTAAAACGTGGAAACCCCTGACAAGCCTCCGGGAGTATTCGTGTAAGCTTAGGAATTGATGGGCAAAAAAAGTGAATGTCCATCTAATTTGCCTTCTATCAACTGCAGGATACAGTGATAATGGAGTTGTTGACTAATCTTAGGAATCAATCTCCATCATTTAGAATACAGCAGACTTGGACATCAGGGAAGCAAAACCTGAGCAGCTGAAAGCTTTAAGAGGTATAGGTCCAGAATCACCTTGTTCCTTCCAAGCATGCTACACTTACCACGTGTCAAGTCTCAAATCATTTAGACTGTATCCCAAAATATTATTTTCTGAAAGAAATCTATCTCATTTGAATGAATCAACACTATTTTCAAAAGTCCTTCGATAAGTTAACATACGAATGTACAAATTAGGAGCAGCCATAGGCCACTCGGCCCCTCGAGCCTGCTCTGCCATTCTTTTTTTTGTTCATTCAAGGGATATGGGCTTCGCTGGTTAGGCCAGCATTTATTGCCTATACCTAGTTGTACTTGAGAAGGTGCTGGTGAGCTGTCTTATTGAACCGCTGTGGTCCATGTGGTGTAGGTACACCCACAGTGCTGTTAGGGAAGGAGTTCCAGGATTTTGACCCAGCGACAGGGAAGGAATGGTGATATATTTCCAAGGTAGGATGGTGAGTGACTTGGAGGGGAACTTCCAGGTGGTGGTGTTCTCATGTATCTGCTGCCCTTGTCCTTCTAGATAGTAATAGTTGTGGGTTTGGAATGTGCTGTCGTAGGAGCTTTGGTGAATTCCTGCAGTGCATCTTGTTGATGGTACACACTGCTGTTACTGTGTGTCGGTGGTGGAGGGAGTGAATGTTTGTGGATGTGGTGCCAATCAAGCAGGCTGCTTTGTCCTGGGTGATGTCAAGCTTCTTGAGTGTTGTTGGAGCTGCTCTCATCCAGGCAAGTGGGGAGTATCCCATCACACTCCTGACTTGTGTCTTGTAGATGATGGACAGGCTTTGGGGAGTTAGGAAGTGAGTTACTCATCCCAGGATTCATAGCCTCTGACCTGCTCTTGTAGCCACAGTATTTATATGGCTAGTCCATCTCAGTTTTGGTCAATGGTAATTCCCAGGGTGTTGATAGTGTGGGATTCAGTGATGGTAATGCCATTGAACATCAAGGGGCAATGTTTGGATTATCTCTTGTTGGAGATGGTCATTGCCTGACACTTGTGTCGTGTGAATGTTACTCGCTACTTGTCAGCCCAAGCATGGATATTGCCCAGGTCTTGCTGCATTTGGACATGGACTGCTTCAATATCTGAGGAGTTGTGAATGGTGCTGAACATTGTGTAATCATCACTGAATATCCCCACTTCTGACCTTATGATGGAAGGAAGGTCATTGAAGAAGCAGCTGAAGATGGTTGGGCCCAGGACACTACCCTGAGGAACTCCTGCAGTGAAGCCCTGGAGCTGAGACGACTAACCACCAACAACCACAACCATCTTCCTTTGTGCTAGGTATGACTCCAACCAGCAGAGAGTTTTCCCTCTGATTCCCATTGACTCTAGTTTTGCTAGGGCTCCTTGATGCCACACTCAGTAAAATGCTGCCTTGATGTCAAGGACAGTCACTCTCACCTCACCTTGGAAGTTCAGCTCTTTAGTCCATGTTTGAGCCAAAGCTGTAATGAGGTCAGGAGCTGAGTCGCCCTGGTGGAACCCAAACTGGGCATCAGTTAGAAGTTTATTGATAAGCAAGTGCCCCTTGATAGCACTTCTATTACTTTACTGATGATCGAGAGTAGTCTGATGGGGCGGTAATTGGCCAAGTTGGATTTGTCCTGCTTTTTGTGTGTAGGACATACCTGGGCAACTTTCCACACAGCCAGGTAGATGCCAGTGTTGTATCTGTACAGGAACAGCTTGGTTAGGGATGCGGCAAGTTCTGGAGCACAGGTGTTCAGTGCTATTGCCGGAATATTGTCATTCAATAATATAATGGCTAATCTGATTGTAACCTTGTCTCCCCATTCCTGCCTACCCCTAATAACCTTTCACCTTATTGTTCATCAAGAATCTATCTATCTCTGCCTTAAAAATATTCAAAAACTCTGCTTCCATTGCTTTTTGAAGAAGACTTCCAAAGACTCACTACACTCTGACAGAAAACATTTCATCTGTCTCAAAAGGGTGACCCCTTATTTTTAAACAGCGACCTCAAGTTCTAGATTCTCCCACAGGATGAAAGATCTTCACCAAATACACCCTATCAAGTCCCCTCAGGATCTTATATGTTTCAATTAAGTCGCCACTTACTCTTTTAAACTCCAGTGGATACAAGTCTAGCCTGTCCAACCTTTCCTCATAAGCCTACTCCAGATTATTTTTTTGTTCTCTGGGAGACCAGCAAGAAGTAATCATTCTGTAACTATTAACTTCTTTGGCAAGCTAAGTAGCAAATGAACTTTAACACAGATAAATGCAAGGCAATGTGCTTGATAGGAAAATAGATCACCTATACCCTAAGGAATCAGAGACCGAATGGGGTGGAAGAGCAACGCACTCATGGGATATAGAACATCAAATCCTCACAAACAGCATTACAGGTCAGCAAAGTGATTAAAATTGTTACCAAAGCACTGGGATTTATTCCTGGAGGAATACAATTTAATATAGCAAAGTTACTGTATAGGACTCTGATCAGACTGTATTGCATCCAGTTCTGATCTCTATACTGTACAAAGGACATAGAAACACTGGTGAAAGTGCAATAACCATTTCCAAGGATGGTACCAGAAGTGACAGATTACAGTCATCCAGAAATATTGTACAGTTTGGGCTTTTTCCTTAAAAAAAGAGGTTTAGAGGAGGTCTGTTAGAGGTCTTTAAAATTATAAATGGGTGGAGAATCCAAAATTAGGGCTATAAATAAAAGATAGTTTCTAATAAATCCAAAAGGGAATTAAGGAGACATTTTTTTAATCATAGTGTGGTTGGAATGTGGAACATGTGAGCACGGGAAGCATTTGAGGCAAATAGCTTAGATTAGATACTTTCACATGCATACTAGATGAGTACATGAGTACATGAGAGAAAAGGGGATAGAAAGATAAGCTAAAAGGCTGAGTTGATGTAGATGGAATAGGATAAGACTCATGTAAAATATAAACACCAGCACAGACACTGCTACAGGAAACATAGGATAGCCATAAATGGGTATTTTTCTGGTTGGCGGGAAGTAACTAATGGTGAGCCACAGTTATCAATGCTGGGCCCTCAACTTCTTATATTTTATATAAATGACTGGGATGAAGGGATCAAAGATATGGTTGCTAAATTTGCTGATGATACAAAGGTAAGAAAGCAAGTAGTGAAGAAGACATAAGGAGGCTACAAAGTGACATAGATAGATTAAGTTAGTGGGCAAAGATCTGACAAATGGAGTTCTATTTGGGCAAATGTGAAATTGTCCATTTTGGCAGGAAGAATAAAAAAGAAGCATATTATCTAGATGGTGAGAAATTACCGAGCTCTGAGGTTCAGAGGGACCTGGGTGTCCTAGTGCATGAATCGCAAAAGGTTAGTTTGTAGGTACAGCAGGTAAGTGAATAGAATGTTATCATTTACTGTGAGGGGAATTGAAAACAAAAGTAGAGAGGTTATGCTTCAGTTGTACAGGACACTGGTGAGATCACATCTGGAGTACTGTGTACAGTATCAATCTCCTTATTTAAGGAAAGCTATAATTGCATTAGAAGTAGTTCAGAGAAGGGTTACTAAACTAATACGAGGAATGGGCAGGTTATCTTATGATGAAAGGTTGGACAGGCTAGGCTTGTATCCGCTGGAGTTTTGAAGAATAAGAGGAGACTTGATTGAAATATGTAAGATCCTGAGGGGTCTTGACAGGTTGGATGTGTAGAGGCTATTTCCTCTTGTGGGAGAATCTAGAACTAGGGGTCATTGTTTAAAAATAAGGCATCGCTCACTTAAGACAGAGATGAGGAGAATTTTTTTCTCTCAGATGGTCGTGAGTCTTTGGAACCCCCTTCCTCAAAAGGCAATGGAAGCAGAGTGTTTGAATGTTTTCAAGGCAGAGATAGATAGATTCTTGGTCAACATAGGGGTGAAGGGTTACCAGGGGTAGGTGGGAGGTTACAGTCATATCAGCCATGAACATATTGAATGGTGGACAGGTTTGAAGGGCCGAGTGGCCCACTTCTGCACCTAGTTCATATGTTCGTAGTTGGTCCATATGGCCTTTTTGAGCTGTATATTGTGGATAAATCTATGTAAACAACTTCCACCATCTCCCTGAAGAATTTGTCCCACAGATTGAACACTTGCACAATGAAATATTGTTTCCTCCCTTCCCCACTGCTACTACTGACTGGGTTTGCTTACCAACAAATCAGACGAGGGTTTGACTGATGATCCTGTATGACATGGTTCAAAACTGGCCAGGTGGCCCTCAATGTTTATTCTAAAAAGGTTCACCCAGGCTAAATGTTCCACCTGACCTCATATCACATCCCACCTCTGTACCCCTCTGATACTTCACTCCACAAACTGAAAGGGATGATCCAGTGTTGAAGATCATTTTGGGATTACTTAAGTTGCAGGACATGCAATGGCCTTTCAATACGCTGCTGCAACCTCTGTTCCCTTTCTTTTATCAGAGTACAATAGGCTGTAACCTTGAATCCCATGTTTTGTCATGATGATCATTTGTCACTACATTTTTACAATTAGATCTTTGGTGAGTAATTAGCATACATCCTTACATAAATCCTAATAAATTTAGATTGTGATGGGGAAATATAAACTTGGAAATTACTGTGAAGGATATCATGTGAATGTTTAACCTGTAAGTGCTAAATTCTTCTGTCTGCTATTTTAATGGAGGCGTTAAACCATTCATTTTATATGACTCCATTAAAATAACTGAGTGAGGAATGTGATATGATCGTGTTAAGCTGCAATATGATGACGTTTTCCATGGTAATATCCAGGCTATAATATTTAGCTGAACATAATTTTGAGACAGGTACATTTTTTTTGCCATAAATGTTAAATAATGAGCATTAAATCCTGCATCAGATGTTGCATTGAGGTTAAGATCCTCCCAATCTAGTGGCAAGAAACGTGGTCCAACAGCTGCATTCTCTCCCAAGCCAACTTGCCTAGCAATGAAGTACCAATCACTTAAAACCAGCTCCGCTGGACAGGACACCAGACTCCCAAAGGAATTGCTCTACTCTGAACTTGGTTGTGGCAGGAGATTTCCAAGACGGCAGTGGAAACACTTTAGGGATGTCATCAAAGCATCCCTCAAGAGGTCAAACATACCCGCTGACTCATGGGATTCCCTAGCTTGTGACCGATCAAAATGGAGAAGGCTCATTCAGGAAGGCACTGAACACATTGAGAGATTTCGTCAGGGACATACAAATGTGCAGGTGAGCCACAGAGGGAGTGCACAAACCTCCAAACAACTCACATGCCCAACCCTTCAAGTACCACCTGCTGCACAAGTGGTAGATTCTGCGGATGCATTGGATTGATCAGCGAGCTCAGAACACATCGAACCTGAGTTGAAGCCATTCATCCTCGGTCCCGGTGGGCCTAAAAGGGTAGACCTTGCAGTCAGCGTATACCTTGCAGTATTTTGGAAGTGCTATAGGTTTTGGTACTGACAATATGGGATGAGTGAAATGTCTGATGGGCCTAGGTAGGGATGTACATGTTGCACTATATATATTTTTTCTGCCAATTCCCTAAAACCTTGGAACCTGGTGATTTGGCTCCAAACATATCTATACAAACCATCAGATCCCCTCTATTCTGTAGAGGTTCCAGGATTCTTCCAAAAATAAATGCATGTTGCAAAACACTCTTACTGGTGTAACCCTTTGAATCAATCAATTATGCACTGGCAGATCTTCCGTATGCATAAAGTTGTATTCTGCATATTATCATAGTCATATTTCATTCATGCCTCTTTGTATGTTTTATATTGGTAGCATGATTTATATCAATTTCGTTAACTGTCAAATCGGTAAAGCAGCGTGTCTGTATTCCAGGGATGATGACCAAAAAATGTAAAATGTTGTTAATTATTTATTTCCACAAAGTGACGAGAAAGAACATTAGAAATAGATCCTTGAATTTATATAGCACTTTTCAAAACATCAGTACATCTGAAAGCACTTTATAGCCAATGAAGTGCTTAATGAAGTGTGGTCACTGCTGCAGCATGGGCAATGTAGCAGCCAGCTTGCATACAGCCAGGTCCCACAAATGTCAATGTGAATTCCACATTAAGTTTGAATGTGACACACTCCCATCCCAACCAAGAACCTTAAACTGAAACAAGGTAATAACATTGTAATAACATTGATAAGAAAGGAGAGCTGGCTAAGGTTGATTGGGTAAACAGGCTAAAAGCTATGGCGGTAAATAAAGACTGGGAAAAATTTAATGAAACAATGTGAGACATGATCTGCCAGTCTTTGGGATGTACGGCCTACATATCAGCATCACACTGGCACTGAAATTCATATACCACGTTACTCATTTATGTGATAGGCAGAATGTCTTTTTAGCTTGACAGCAGCATCCTGTTAGTGGCAAATACCACTCGTGTTGCTACTGCATAGTAGCAGCATGAAACAGCTAGCTTCACCTGTTGCTCAAATTTTTGAGATACCTTATCCTTCCAAGGTAACCTGAGGCAGACTATGCAGTTTTCAGGCCGAAAGTGACAGCTTTAGGCCTGCTCATGAGTTTGTGTGATTTATAGCATGAAATAATCTGATCAGGGTAGCCATTGTCTTGAAGGGTGTCCTTGATGTGCCCTATTTCAGCATCAAGCTGGCATGGTGAACAAATGACTTGGAACCTATTTACGAAGTTGCCGATATGGCCCATTTTATAGTACATGGAACTGTAAGAATCCCAACACATATATTGACCAGTGAAGGTAGGCTTGCAGTAGATGTGGCAGCGAACCCCCTGGCAGATTTCTCAACTAGTATGTCAAGGAAAGGGAATACATTTGACTGCTCCATTTGAAAGATGAATTTGAGCGCAGGAGGGAGCCAATTAAGACATGCAAGGAAATTATTACATGCAGCTGCAGATTTAAATATAGCAAAAATAGAGTAGGAGAATAAAATAGCCAAGAATGTTTTAAAAAATTGTAAGAGCTTTTCCAAGTATATAAAAAGGAGAGTTGGTAAACATTAATGCCTTACTGGCAGAAACAGGAGAAATTATCATGGGCCAGAATCTTCGGGTTGACGAGCAGGGGTGGGCCCCACTCACCGACACGTAAAATGACACGCAGTGATATCAGGTGTGTGTCCTGACGACACTGCACGTCATTCAGATCTTCAATTCGGTGGACACGCACCAGAGTCGGCTGCGCACCTGCTGAACTGCCAAAGGCCTATTAAGGCCATTTAAATACCAATTAAAATAATTAACTGAGCTGTCCATCTAACCTTAAGGTTGGTGGACAGGCAAAGAGCCCAGGCGGCCTTCGCATTTCTTATGAAACCTCATTCACAGGCGGAATGAGGTCTCGTGAAGGTTTTTAAACTCTAATAAAATTTTTTAATAAAATTTATAGACATGTCCCAGCTCATGTGACACTTTTCCATGAGGGGACATGTCTTAAATTTTCTTTTTCCTTTATTTAAATTTTTAAAGCTCAAACTAATCTCTCTGAGGCAGCTCTGTGTCTCAGGGAGATTTCTGCACTGTTTTGCGCGCATGTGTGAAAGAGCTCAGGCCCCGACTCAGCCTACTCCCCCCGCCCGCACAGGGAACGCTCAGCACTTCCAGGTGCGTGTCACGCTGCGGGGGCCTTAATTAGCCCGCCCACGCAAAATGGCGGTGCCCTTTCCAACTGATGGGGGGGAAGTTCTCCTCATGAGGAATAAGGAAATGTCAGAGACATTGAACAAATATTTTGTGTCTATCATCACAGCAGAAGACATAAGTTACATAACAGAAAATAGAGGGGAAGACTGAGGGATATAAGGTAATAAATATTATCAGAGAAAAAGAGCTGCAGAAATTTAAAGGACTTAAAGTCTAACAAATCCCCAGGACCTGGTAGCCTACTTAGGGTTCTAGAAGAAATAACTGCAGAGGTGTTGGATGCACTAATAATAATATTCTAAAATTCCCTAGATTCTGGAATGGTGTCAGCAAATTGGAAGCTAGCAAATGTAACATTGCTATTCAAGAAAATAGAAGAGAGAGAGAACAGGGAACAAAGAACCATAGGCTTGACATCAGTTACCAGGAAGAAAGTGAAATCTATTATTAAGGAAATCTTAACAATACACCTAGAACATCATATGATCAGACAAAGTCAATATGGTTTTACAAAAGGGAAATCACACCATTTACCTTCAGGGTGAGAGCCCACACATAGGCCGGAAATTTCCAGTCCCGTTGTCGTCAGGAATCATGGCGGACAGTTGGGGGGGTTGTGGGACAATATGGCAAGAAGGCCAAAAATCGGTTTCATGATAATGTGAAACCAGTTTGCGATCGTCCCCTCCACCCGTCAATGGTGGGCCATGTTTCCCGCTGCCGTATGTTGAGAACCTAATTTCAATACTTTTGCATCTCATTGTAAACCCTGTTCACCGGAATCATCCCCCCCATGCTGGATCATATGGGCAATCAGGCCGACATGTTTCACATTTGTATATAAGTTAAGTGCACCTGGTGGTCTGCACTTCATTAGGGGCTTCGAGGTTTGTTTGCCTACCTTGCTTTGGGCAGCACTCGTGGTCATCAGCGCCACGCTTGGCAAGCAGCACCACATCACTGATAGAGGGGCTCAAGGGAGGGTTTCTACCTACCAGACCAACCATATGTGCGTGGTTTTTCAATGGCTGCAGGGCTATGCTTGCTTGAGGAAGGGGGAAGAGGTGGCCTCAGGAAAGGGAAGAGGCTGCAGGGCAAGGACTGTACTGGGGAAGTGGATACAGCAGGGTGTGTGTGAGGGCACATGTTGATCTGTGCAAGTGGCCTCAAGATGGTGAGGCCTGAGGAGGCAGTCTCCAGAGGAGGTGAGGCCAGATGGAGATGTAAGGGTGTGTGTGAGAGAACGAGTGATGATGTCCCTTGAGCTGGCAGTGAGTGAGATGCCAGCGAACGTGTGATGGCTTTGTAAGTGTGTGAGCTTAGAGTGATAAGAGGGTTGCATTATCCTGGAAGCACGGTTGGGATCATTTATTCCTTTCCTGCACTGGATTGCTGATTTCTTGTGTGCAGCATTGGCACTGACCACCTCTGCCCCCACCTCCCAAGCTGGAGTGTTGAGACTGATGGACCTCCTGCAGCCAGAGCTGGGATAGAGGACATTGAGGCCGGCTTCCACAGTGTCCAGAAGGTATCTCAGGGCTGTGTCATTGAACCAGGGGGCTGCATTCTTCTTGACTTTAGGGTCCATGCCCTCATTGGAACAGTCCTGGGCTGCAAGCATTAAAAACTGTGAGTGCAGCTACAGTTTAAATATGGCGCTTTGTGTGATGAAGCAGCTAGGTAACGGCGTGGTGGGCCAGCAAGAAGGCATGTTTTTCGTGGCTGCACAACTAATGAGGCAGGAATGGGATGACACGGCACAGAAACCCGCCATTGCAGCCAGCAGGTAAAATTAATTTTTCTCCAGCCCGCTATCACACTTTGTGTGGATGATTCCACCCATAGGCTGTGAAACAAGGACATTTGGAAATTATGGTCCAAGTATCCTTACTCCTCCACAGGATGCGCTAGAACAACTCCTCATCGATTGACCTGACATTGAAATCTGTGGAACAGTGTCAAGTTGCCATACTTACCAAATAGTTATCCAATAGGCATGCCAGAATAAATTGGAGCTGGTGCATTTACTGAGTGAATTAATAAGTGAATTTTTAACAGTGTGATGAGTCATAAATGCTGCCAGTCTTTCCAGCACTGCAAATGTCAGTTTATAAATGCGGAAAATTTAATTTGTGTTGGAGATTTAAGAACACTTTTAAAATAGCTTTAATTTTTTTCTGTCTATCTCTTAAGTCTCTCTTAATCCCATCTTTCTTTCAATTTCTGTACATGATTTGAATCTAATTTATAATTCCTGGTTTATGCTTCCCTGGATTAGACTCTATATGTCTTGGTGAGAATTCTTCAATTTAATTGAGTTGCCCACACACACACACACACACACACACACACACACACACACCCCACTGGTGCTTTCTAGAGGATGCTGCACTGGATCAAACATCCGATGATAGCAAGGGCCGGATTTTTGTGTTCTCTTGGAGATGGGAATGGGACCAGGAATCACCAGAATTTTTTTTCCACTACAATTGAATTTCAGGTGCAAAAATGAGTCCACTCAGTTTTCCCATTGTCAGGGTTGGGTTGTTACTTAGCTCGCATGTCCTCTGACATGACATGACAGAGATAGTGCTAGGGGAAATTTGTTTTTCCTGTCCACTTTTACTTTCATTGGGTCGATTGGGTTTTAGAAGGCTTTTGAAAACCTGCATTGTTTGACAGTTTGTGAACTTTGGGGGAAGACAGCTGGTAACATTCTGACAGACAAGTGTTAAATGATTTGGCAGCTTCAAATGCCATTGTTAAATGTTGCCTTATAATTTAGATGTGTTTTTATTTCAGTGATTGATCAATGGGCTCTGTCCTGTGAAGGTCGGTGGACCATTACATTGTTCAGTATTGTGTGTGTGTGTGTGTGTGTGTGTGTGTGTGTGTGTGTGTGTGTGTGTGTGTGTGTGTTGAGATGCATTATAGTACTTTTCTCAATGGGAAAACTGCTGTCATGCATTCAAAACTTAAGAGCACAGTGCTTTGGAACTTTACTATCATGATCTGAAATGATTTAAATGTGAAATGTTAAATTTGAAAAACAAATTGATATGCAGCTTTCATTTAGAGAGAAAAAAAGGCATATGCTCCTGGACTGCTGTGATTGACAGAACATTTGGTTTAGCTTAGAAAAAACATAGCCATCTGTTCTTGCAGTTTCAATCAGCTCCATTGTCTGGAGCTGTAATGGTTTGCTTTGACAGCTGAAGCCCTTATGAATGTTTGGCTGAGTTTCAAAAGCTAGAGAACCACTTATCTCAGCAAGGGGTTGTGTTCACAGTTTGGCTGGCAGTTTTAAGAGGCTATTAAAGAATTATCTGTCTTTGATATGGCTACTGAGTAAATGTTTGTTTGCTTTTACAACTGAAAGGCCAGTTGAGGAGATTTACATTTTCTTTCATTGAGTCAGGATATCTTTTTTAATAAGAAAGAGTGTGATTTTTATTGGTAGATCTATTTGATTGCTATTAAATGGCTGCTGAGGACTGTACATAGTCAATAGTGGGTGAGTGGTTACGGAAGATACGTGGTGGGAGGCATGGAGCAATGAGGCGCCACGAGAAAAATGAAGGGGCATGGGGAATATGAAAAGGCATGTGGGAATGGGAAACATGTGGAATGTGGGGTGAGGGAGAATAAGAATGATGTTGACAGTGGGCTGATGACTCAGCGAACCAAGGCAGGCCTTCTAAACAGCCCAACTTGGCACCCAAACACCTCCAAGGCTGCCTCGGGAGTCAAGAGACCCAAACCCTGACCGCCACATCTCCAGGACACAAAAATATGGTGGGTAGGGGAAGACTTGACTTCCAAAGGTCCATACGTTTCCAAAGTCGGGAAATGGCCTGACTCGTGTTTTCCAGCCCAACACCAAAATCCAGTCACAAGCCTTTGCTCAGAAGACCACGATAGCACTTGCGGTCAGCTGTCAGAGTAGCAAACTATAAGTACCTTTCCATCACTAATGACTATGAAATCAAGGCCAACAATGATCGCCTGCTGCATGTTGTAGAACCCGGCCATTGAGAAGGTCTTACATTTCAAGATGAGCAAGGAGCTCTTCAGTCTCATTAGTAAAGGGTGAAGAAGCACCTTAAAAAGCCAATTCCTACTTTCAGTTGAAAAATAAATCATTATTGGTCCCATCCCCTCCCTGCCCCTGGTTTTATTTTATTTTCTTTAAGCAAAAAGGTAAATCTTAAGACAGCCAAAAGAAAAGATTGACCACTTTTGACCACATTTTGACCACTTTGAAGCAAGGTGAAAGAAGCAGCTATCCATGCAGCAGAAAGTTGAAAGGGAGATTTGATAGAAGTGTTCAAAATCAAGAAGGGTTTTGAAAGAATAAATGAGGAGAAACTGTTTCTAGTGACAGAACACTCAGTAACCAGAGGACACAGATTTAAGGTGATGACCAAAAGGTGAGATGAGGAGATTTTTTGTTAATGGAGTAGCATGTCACAATCTGGAATGCATTACCTGAAAAGGTGGTAGAAGCAAATTCAAAAGCAACTTTTAAAGAAGTCAGATGAATGCTTGAAGGTGAGAAAATTACAGGTTTACAGGGAGAGGGCATCGGAGTGGGGTCCACTTGGAGAGGTCCTTCAAAAAGCTGATTCAGGTATGATAGGTTGAATGACTTCTTTCTGTGCTGTTGAAACCACAAGGAAGTAAAAGTGTGCCAGAATTAAGGAGGAAAGACACCATTCCACAAAGAAGATATAGACTGAATAGACTGTGAGTCAGCCTAATCCACTACTTTATAAAATTCATAAGTAGTATGTAAATATTTAAGAATTTAATGAGCCAACCTGACAACATCTGAGCTATGGACTTCAATACAAAATGCAGAGTGTAGTATTAGCAGAAAAATCTTTCATTTTTATTTGGAAAATTAAGGAGCCCTACATCTACCTGTTTAAATCCTTTGATCATCTCACTTAGATCAACCTTTAAGATTCTAGGGAATGCTATCCTAGTCTATGCGACCTGTCTTCATTGTTCAAACTTTTTAACCTTGGTATCATTCTGGGGAATCTGTGTTGCACCTACTCCAAGGCCAAGATATCCTCCCTGAGGTGCAGAGCCCAGAACTGAATGTAATACTCTAAATGGTGCCCAATTGGAACATTGTCCAGCTGTAGCATATCACTCCTTTTACATTTTAGTCTTCTTGAGATAAAGGCTAACACTTAATGGTTTCCTTGTCTAGATCCATAAATCTCTGCTCACCCAGCGTTCTTAGCTTCTTCCCATTTAAAAAATACTTTGATGTCACCTTCTTCAGTCCAAGGTAAACCCTGCCACTTTGCACATTGACCTACTGAACTCCATCTGCCACAGTTTTGTCCATTTCATCGATCAAAGTCCCTTAGCAACTTTCTGCTCCCATCTACATAATTGACCATGCCTCCTAACATTGTCAACAGCAAACTTTGCGTTATTCCTCCAAGCCGCTTATAATGAGTGCAAATCTGTAGCCCTAGTACAGACATCTGGGACACACTAGTTTTCACAAACTGTCAATTTGGGTGGACACCCATTATCTCTAATCTATGTCTCCCAGCTCCAAACCAATTCCCCAGCAAAGATAACAGATTGCCTCCAATTCCATGCATCCTTTTTAGTTTTTTTACTCACCTCAGTCCCTTATTAGGAACACCTTTAAATGCCTTCTCGAAGTCCATTTAATAAAATCCTTAACACATTAGCTTCCTCCTAAAAAAAATTCAATTCAGACTGTTTGATATGAATTACTCTTTACAAATCCATGCTGGCTCTCTCTGATCAACTCATAGTTATCCTAATGCTCAGTCACTCTGTTCTAGTAACTTATCCAGCACTGACATTAGGTCAATAGGTTTATCGTTTCCTAGTTTCTTTCTCCTATCCTCCTCTGACATTGGTGGTTTTCCAATCCAAGGCGACATTTCCTGAATTGAGGGTGCTTTCATAGATCGTTACGAACACATCAACAATTTCCTCACTTCTTTTAATACCACATGTCGGAAACCATCAGGTCATAATTTTTTCTTATTTATCTTGAATACCGTAAGCTCTCCCTTTGACTGTAGGTTCCCTTGAACTGCAGTGGTTTGCCCTCCCATTCCACTGTGAAAACATATATAAAGTATTCATTTAACAAGACTGCCATTTCACCATTGATTGTTATATCCATGATATATATTATGTTACCATTATATATATTGAACTATATCCCTTTTAAATGGGTCTATATTCCACTCTGCTACATTCTGTCTCTTAACATATTTATAGGAAATTTTACTGTTTATTTCACCCAGTTTCATGCACTCAATTGATTTTTCATCTCTTCAAATGTTTGTTTTAAACCCCTAGTTGTAACTCTCCCATCTCCACTCAAACCTAACTTGAAAGCCACTCATATTACAGTCATTATTCCAACCCCTTGGCATCACTGACCTTATAAGTGGCCCCAGCCACTTATCACCATTATGAAAATGGCCTGTTATTGTTGGCGTTAGGACGTAGGTGAAAAGTTGCAAACTTATTGTGTCATCAGCCTTTCATTGACGATTGCAGTGCTCAAGAGACAACCAATGTTCTACCTTTATCAGTGCGCTGCTTTCCTGCCTGTGTACCTAGCTAGGAATGAAAGACTGACAATTGCTGTTGTCCCATGTTGGCCCATCTTCCAGCCCCAATAATGATAATTGTTGAGACATTTGTCCCTATAGAATGTTGGGACTCCACAGAAAGTCTCAACATGTGCAAATACATAGGCTTAACATTGACATCAGGATCTTCCTGATATATTACTAGTCTGACTCCTCCATGGATTGTTCCGACTGTTCAACTTTTCAAACAGATTTTATCATGGCATTGGAGACTTGGACTAGGTGTCCTGTAGTTACACGAAAATTTACTTTGAATATTTACACCAGTTAATCATAGGTGTAGGACATGGATGGGAAGGGCTTTGCAGCAACTGCTGAACCGGGAAAGCTTTTTTCTCATACAAATTAGTCAAAAGCAGACTTTCTGAACATACCCCCACCCCATCTCCCTCCCTGCGACACTGCCGGATCTGAAGGGGTTTCTGATGATGCCAAAGGTTGTGTGGCATTGGTGCCCCTGTGCCTCCAGCCCTCATGGTTCCCTTTGAGGATGGCTGCGTTCTGCTGCTGGAAGTGGAAAACCCAGTTGCTCCAACATAATCAAGTAAGGCTGCATGTTCAAACATGGCCTGTGACATATGGCTTCGCTTTGTCACTGACCAGAAGGCTCAGGCCAATATAGCCCATTCTTGTTCCTACGAGATCAATCATCTAAGATGTTTAAAACGAAACTGTATGACCTGATTTAATGATCAGTACCAAGTACTTCGAATTACCTATAATGACTAGTAATTAACACGTGGTCCAGCCAACTATTAGGATACAGGTCAATAGAGCTTGGCCTAAATAGCCAAGTGGTTATGGTACTGGGTTTGTAACCCCATGATCAAGAGTTCAAATCTCACAATGGCAAACTATGAAACAATGTAACTTCATCTGAAACAGATGGAAACCTGTTTGTACTCAAAAGAGTTACAGGTCAACAGACTGTTACTGATGACCCTGCCTTAAGTCCATGCAAGATATCACTTTAACTTACATAAACAGGAGCCAGTCTATGTATTGTGACTAGCAAAATAGAAGCCAAATTGATAACCTAATCCAGATAAAATATTTAATCCTTTTCACCATCACCAACATGGAATCATATAGCTCAAATACTTTTTTCCCAAAAATTCTCACGATGGAAGAGCGGAAGGACAGCCCCTGGAGAACCAATGGAAGACACATTAAACAGGAGCAAGAAAGCAATGATCTCACTCTTGCCTCAGTGACAACAGTCTAGTCTGAGTGAGAAGGTCACAGATTTAAATCCCATTCCAGAGACTTGAGCACAATATCTAGGCTATGACTTCTTTAAACGTTTTGAACTGGCATTAAATTCGGGCCCCGTTTAACTTTTCTAGTGAATGGAAAAGATTCTGAGACGTGGTTTGAGGAAATCATGGCCAACATTTATCCTTCGAATAACATAATTCACTGAATCAGATAATCTGGTAATTTAATTTCTGTTTGTGCTGTACACAGATTGGTTGCTGTGTTTTCCCAGTATTGCAACATTGAATATACTTTGTTGGCTTTGAAGAAGTTGGCTTTGGGACATCCTGACGTCTTCTAAGGCACTATCCTCCTGCTTCAGGTAACCTGCCCTAAGAGGGTGTTGGCAACCATGGGCAGGATTTTGAGCTCAGCAGGTGGGTGCGTGCCTGACTGGACCGAGTGTGAAATGGTGCGCAATGATGTTGGCCAAGCGTGCCAATGTCAACGCGCAGTTGCATGATAGTTTGGTCGGCAGGTGCCCTGCTGGAACCGACAGTGCACCCGCCAACATACAAAAGGCCTATAAAGGCCGTTATCAGTTGTGCTTAATTTTTCACCGCCCATTCATCCTAAAGGTTGATGGTCAGGCAAAAAGGCCAAGCGGCCTTTGCATTTTTTTGAAACAGCATCCATAGGCATGACGAGGTTTCCAGAGTCAAATCCAAATGAAATAAAAGCTTTAATGTTTCATTAAAAACATGTTTCTTCTCATGTGACCGAGTCACTTGAAGGGGCATGTTTCATTAAATTTTGTTGATCTTTAATAAGTTTTTCAATATCTTCTTCATCTCCCTGAGGCAGTTCCATGCCTCAGGGAGATTACTCAGCGGTCTTTCATGCGCATGCACAAAGTGCGTACTAGGTCTGGTTGCCCTCCTCCCCCCCGCTCACACAGGCAGCGCTCAACACTGCCGCTCGTGTATCATGCTGGGCAGGCCTTAATTGTCCGCCAATGTGAAATCGCAACGTGCTGTCGATCGTGGGTAGCTGTCAGCTTCCAATTTTTGCCAAGGGTAAAATTCTGCCCCATGGGCTTCCATTGGATTGGTCCATTATTATGCTTGGCAAAGAACTGCAAAACATTGTCTATGATATTTATTACAAGCCCAGCGACTCTCACAGCTACCTTGACTACACCTCCTCACACCCTGCTTCCTGTAAAGACTCCATCCCATTCTCCCAGTTCCTCTGCCTCAGTTGCATCTGTTCTGATGATACTACCTTCCACAACATGCTTCTGATGTCTTCCTTTTTCCTGAGCCAAGGTTTCTCCCCCACTGTGGTTGACAGGGCCCTCAACTGTGTCCGACCTATTTCTCGCACCTCTGCCCTCACCCCTTCTCTTCCTTCCCAGAACCACAATAAGGTTCCCTTTGTCCTCGCTTTCCACCTCACCAGCCTTTGCATTCAAAGGATCATCCTCCGCCATTCATGTCAACTCTAGCATGATGCCACCACCAAACACATCTTTCCCTATCTCCCGTGTTAGCATTCTCCAGGGACAGTTCCCTCTGTGATACCCTGGACACCCCCAACACCTCACCCCCTTTCGACAGCACCTCCTATGCAATTTCAGGAGGTGTACCACCTGCCCCTTTACCTGTTCCATCCTCACTGCCTAAGTTCCAGCTAGGTGCAGCAGTGATTTAGTTGTACTTTTTTCAATTTAGTCTACTGTATTCACTGCTGACAATGTGGTCTTCTCTACATTGGAGAGACTAAATACAGACAGGGTGACCATTTTGCGGAACACTTTCACCCAGTCCACAAGCTTGACCCAACCTTTCTGTCACTTGGCATTTCAATTCACCATCTTGCTCTCATTTTTGTCCTGGGACTGCTACAATGTTCTAGTGAAGCCCAACGCAAGCTGGAGGAACAGCACCTCATCTTCCGAATAGGCACTTTACAGCCTCCTGAATTCAACATTGAGTTCAGTAATTTCAGACCATGAACTCTCCACCATTTTGATTCCTCCCACCTCCTTCCCCCTGCCGAGTGCCAGTCTGTATCTTGTTCACATGTTTTGCTTTCAGACAGCGCTGACCCTTTTTCTGCTATTAACACATTCTGCTATTTTCTTTGAGACAGTGCTGACCTTTATTCAGCTATTAACACCTGCTTTAGTCTTTAATACTATCATTACCATTCCTTTTGTCTTGTGTTCCATGACATCATTTAATCTCTCCTGACCTCCAACCTATCCCATACCTTCTATTTTGCTCCACCTGCTCCTGCCCCTTTTCAACAGCATAAGACCCATTACATTTCTACCTCTCCCCACTTCTGATGAAGAGTCATATTAGACTTGAAACGTTATCTCTGTTTCTCTCTCCACAGATGCTGCCAGGCCTGCTGAGTTTTTTCAGCATTTTCTATTTTTTATTTCAGATTTCCAGCATGCACTGTATTTTGTTTTAATGAAAGTACTGCAGTGATTTGCTGTTGCCTTCTGCAATATGGCTGACCAGGAAACTCTCCTGCTCTTGCCACCAGCCATCAGGCGTACTGGAAGAATTTACAGGCTGATAATCAACCTGTTTGGCCACATTATGAACACACCTTCCATGGACATCAAGTCCTGAAGCAGAACTTGAACCCACGGCTTCTGGTCCAGAGATAGGGGCACTACCACTGCAGCATAAGACCTCATGCAAGGCACTATAAGAATGCAAATTCTTTCTTCCATTAAACAATCATGATAATACCATTGGAAATTGAAAGTAACATTGGGGTACCTTCAGTTCTATACCCCCCAGGGCTCACAATAATCGCTAGTGTACCTTTAGCCAGCAACACGGCTCAGTATGCAGATGGAATAATGGCATTGCACAATCAACACAGCAAGAGGGTGAAATCAATTATTAGTTGCTAGAGAAGCAGCAGGGCAAAGAAGCCTAATGTACCAGCAATCATTCCAAAATGTTTCCTTAAAGAATGACAGATTGACACAATTCATTAACGCAATAGTTTGGATGGCTTGGCCCCTCTCTGAGTTATATGAACAGAAACCACAACTTGGTCTATAACCAGTGGGTGTAGTAAAACATTGCTTGTGGCCTGCTCTGTGCATTTTTGGCTTACTTCTACCACTTTCTGTATTCATGGTGATGTGAGGTAGAAGTGGCAGTAACATGTTCCCCAAAGTAATTCCCCATTACAATACTGGACTCAAAGTATTTGTTTAATGTCCAGTATTGCAAAAGTAGCAAATGGCCCATTATGTGGTCAAGCCAAAGCAACTGACCACAGACCAACTGATTATGTAGCTTGAGATGATGTTATGTTGTAGTGGTCCCCTACTCCCCAGGCCTCTGTATCCCCATGACCCCAAACCTTCCTGTTCCCACCCACCAGAACTTCCAGCAGGGTCTAAAAACTCAAAAAGTTCAAGAGTGTATCCTTGTCTTAGATGTCCCATCAGACTGCCTTTTCACTGGCATGATGGATGAGTTTAAGATCTAGGCCAAAGTTTATTCTATGAGCTATTGTGTATCGAGACAAGGTGGGCTCCAATTGGGAGAGTACCCAGCTATTAACTCCATATGTACTGAGGGGAAAAGGAAAGAAGTCAATTCCATGATCAATCAGAGAAAAAAAGATACAATTTTGTCACAATTATGTCATTTGGAATGTAGTCTAATAAATCACAATAAAAGGATGATTGCTAGTTCTAAGTTAAATGCCTCCAGAAACAAAACAAATTCAATTATACATAGTGCTTGCAATCTTACCTTATGGAAACTGAGCACAATGGAATAAAAGAATGTCCCTTCACCTTTGGGAACTGATTCTGAATCCAGCAGAGGAAAAATAAGCTAAGATGGTGCATTGAAATCTGCCCATATACCAAAAGAAATTGACACTAATTGACAGCTTCTTTCAATGCAACATTTGATTATGTGTAATCTGGAAATGTTGGCCAGAATCTGACCAGCCACTGGGATTCAGGGGGTGGGTCCTTCAGCATGATGGAGAGATGCATAGGTCATCCCGATTGCATTTTACCCATAGCAGGATGGGAAACAGAGAGGCTGTCCGCTGCAAATAGGCAAAAAGCCAATTTTGGTAGTAAATCCCCAATTAGGATCCATTCTAAAATGCCTTTAGTGTTTACCAGTTGGAGCATCCCCCACCCCTCACCCCACCCCACTGCATGGGAATGTCACCAACTAAATGGGAGAAGCCTCTCAGTGGCAGTCCATTGGCAGTGTGTTTGTGTGGGGGGAAGGGTGGGGGGGGTGGACAGTGTGATAGGGGGCAAGGCTCCATGGCTCAAAGAAGGGCCAAGGGCAAGGAAGGCAGTGTCAACAGCTCTTACAACCTCCATGGAGGGGTTTCCCATGTGAATTTTAATTTGAACTTACCTCCCGGAGGCTCCGGAGGTCTCTTGCATAAGTCAGCAGTGACCATCACCCTCAGCGGAACTGCTGAGTCTTCAAAGCTGCCTGCCCTCTGATTGGGCCGACAGCACGGAGCGCCTTAACTGGATGGTGAGTGCACCGGCGACTAATCAGGAGGCTGCCTGTGGTGCACTGTTGAGCAGCTCCCACTGCCAGTAAGTGCAGGCTCAGGACTCACATTTACCCTGACATTGGGGTTCCAATGCTCCTTATAAAATCCAGCCCATTTAGTAAGGATGAGGGAGAGATACTTGTGGTGGGGGCATTGATGGGAAGCTGTTAGGGGGTTCAAGGTAAGGGCAGAAAATGCTGTTAACACTCAGCAGTTCGGGCAGCATTTATGGAGGGGAAAACAGAGTTCATGTTTCAGGTTGAGAATTTTTCATCTGCTCAAAAATTATTTCATTTCTACCTTTTCCAATTTTTGAGGAAAGATCATCGACTTGAAACGTCCACTCTGTTTCTGTCTCCAAAGGCACTGCTGAGTTATACAACAGACCTGGAGCCTCTGAGAGGTAAGTTCAAATTAAAATTCACTGGGGAAACCCCTCTGTGGAGGTAGTAAGAGCAATAGGTACTGCCTTCCTTGCCCATGACCCCTCTTTGAGTCATGGAGCCTTGCCCCTTACCACCCCGCACCCCCCCTCCCTGCCAACGGACTGCCATTGAGAGGATTCAAGATACATGGGTGGCTCAATGGAGCCTATGGGCAGAATTTTGCCCTTGATGGGCGGGCGGGCGGGCCCCACCGGCTTGGCGGCCGGCGGGCAGCCAATCGCCGCTGCCAAAACAGGCCCCGCTGCCATTTTAAGTGGGCGTGCTGCCCAACGGGAAGTGCTATGCGCTTCCTGTACGGGATGGGGGGAGGGATTTCCCAACTGAAGGAGTGCGCTCTTTCGTGCGTGTGAAAGAGCGCACGTCTCCCTGAGACTAAGTGCTGTCTCAGGGAGATCACTGACAGTGTTTCAAACTTCAAAAATTAAGTAATAAAAAAATTATTAACATGTCTCCCTTATGTGACAATGTCACACGAGATGGGACATGTTAATAAATATGTCAAAAACTTTATTAAACATTTTTAAAAACAGACATGAAACATCATCCCGCCGGTGGATGAGGTTTCATGTTTTATCAGAAGCCCGCAGGGGTTCCTGGCCTGCCCGCCAGCCTTAAGGTTGGACGGGCAGGGCCTTTAATTGGCTTAATGATCCTGTCAATGGCCTCAATTGGCCATTGACAGGTCAGCGGCCGGACAGCCGATCATGCTGTCCCCCCGCCTTCCTGAATATTTAAATGGGGCAGGATGACATCAGGGCTTACCCCCGATGTCATCCCGCATCATTTTTGATTCGGCGATCAGGGCCCGCCCCCAGCTCGCCCACAGAAAAATTCTGCCCTATGTCACCATTAGCCAGTATTCTACTCTTAACATGCTTGTGAAAATGCTTACCATGATCCTTGGTATCCTTTGCAAGTTTCTTTTCACACTCTCTTACTGCAAACCTTACCACTTTCTTTGTATACCTTTGCTGTTCTTCATATCCCTCCCAGTCTAATGTTCCTTCACTATTCTTTGTATTTGTGTGAGCTGTTGGGATTTAAGCTCCTAGTACTTTTAAAATTAATTTAATAAATACTAGGAGTTTAGAATTTTAACAAATATATTAACTGTCTCCTCTTCAGTTCACCAAAATTCTATAATTATAGAATGAGAGCTCTTGCCCATTAGGGGGATATCCAGGTCTTGTGTTGTATTAAATACTCTTTTGAATACCTCCACTGTTTATTGTAGTTTTACCCATCAATAATTCTGTCCAATTTACTGTGACCAGTCTTATCCCTTACCCTAAATTTGAAACCTTGGCTTTTGACTCCCTCTTTTCCCATCTCAACCCAACTGTGCTAACTGTGACCATAATGTGCTTGAATACATGTCCCCTTACTTTCAGATTGTTGACCATGTCTGGGTCATTACACAATGCTAAATCCAGTATGGCCAGTCACTAGGCAGCTCCATTGCTCTTCCATTATTGGCCAGTTCAAGGGGATGATCACTGGCCTTAGCTTTTTCTGTGGGATTATTAACTCACAGCGGGACCTCAACAGAGAATAAAGAAAATGAGAAGCCTTTAAAAGAGGAGTGCTCCTAAAATAGAATCTTTTTTTGTTCCTATGCACTCCCATCATTGGATGTGAACAGCCCCAGACTTGTTTCAATGTTTCCCCTATGGCCTGTTGGGCCTCCACCTCCTCCAGATGTGCTCATCATCATCAGTGAGATGTCAAGGATTCTCAGTATCAGAGTGTCCATACATCAAGTCTTCAGAAGGACACAACGTAGTGGGTGATGATTTATCTTGGTGTATCTCACTGACAGGGGCAGAAGTGTGGCCCACTTGGGGATCCAGGCCTCCAAACGAATTCCAATATTTTTTTCCAGTGCAGATCCCTCACAAGTAAGCTGCTGGGCGCACCATGAAGTTATTTCTGGGGATGGACCTGCCAACCAATCTTTCCAAGTGCACTAAACAAGCCTCCTAGTAAGATGCGTGCCTGCCATTGGCAGGCAGATCAAGGAGGGTTTGACCCCAGGGAGTCCACTGAAGACCCCAATGGATGTCTCTCAGTGCTTAGGTTGAGACACATCCAATCATGGATTCTTGGGACCAAGAATTTGACCTTGAAGAATATCTAAAGTTGATGATTCTGTAATCAACTGTAACAAGAAATTCAGGAGAAAATCCTTTAATCAGAGACGGGTCAGAATGTCATACTTGCCACTACAAGGAGTAGTTGAGGCATACAGCATAGATGCGTTTAAGGGGAGGCTAAATAGGTAAATGAGAGACAAATGGAATTGAAAGATATGCTCATATAGGGTCAGACGAATTTGAATGGAAAGAGGCTCATGTGGAGCATAAACTTTGGCATAGACCAGTTGGGCTCAATGGCCTGTATCTGTGTTGTAAATTTCTATATAACTAAAACAGAAAAAAAGTCTGTAAGCCAAAGGCATCCTCAAGAGCTTGGGCATAGGATTTTTGGGGTGTTTGGTGTAGAATTGTAAAAGAAATAACATTGCAGGGATAGCTAGACTAACAACAATAAAAGTAAGAAATGGAGTCAGTAGAGAGATAGTTTATATTTATTGGATATAACTTGGTACAAGATTACACTTTCCTACCTGGATTCCAAGCCATTTTCTTTGATCCCTTGCACCAACTTCTGTTAGGCACTGACTTCATTCTCCTCCCTGGCTACTGCGACAGGCTGTCCACATCCTTGGTACCCTTTTAGGTCATGATCTGATGTTCCGACCCCATATCCTCTCCATCAGCAAGACCATCTACTTACACTCCTGTAAAATCACCCTTGTCCATCAGTACCTCACAACATCCACAGCTGAAACCCTCATCATGCCTATGTTATCTCCAAATGTGACAATTCCAATGTCCTCCATGACTGGCCTCCCTCCTTTCACCCTTTGTATCTCATGCGCCTTGTATCGAGTTGTAAGTCCAATGGGTAATGAGGGGCCTGACAGTGGGGTAAGGAGTCAGGTTTGAGAGTCAGGACTGGGAGTCATCAGCATGAGGAAGAAAGTAACTGACCCCAGGCAATATGCAAATAAGGTCAGAAACCAGATCATCACCCACCTTTTAGCTCTGAAGAGTCAGACAGACTCAAAACGTTAACTCTGTCTTTCTCTCCACAGATGCTGCTAGACCTGCTGAGTCTTTCCAGCATTTTCTGTTTTTGTTTCATTGCTCACCTCCCAGTTGGAGCAATCATACTGCTTCTGATACTGTGATCCACTGAGACTTTAACAGCTCAATCAAATTTACAAGGTTTAACTTGCCCCTAACAAGTCTGTGTTGACTTTTATTTAATTCATCCAATTTTTTCCAGGTAAAATTTATTGTGTCCTGCATTATGGTCTGTGTAAGTGGCTCCACCACTGATATTAGGCCAACTGGCCGTTAGTTACTTAGTACATCCCTGTTCCTTTGTTCAAACAGTTTGGGCATCAGTCCCATATCCAAGGAGAGTTGAAAGGCTGTTTTCAGAGCACCCACCATCTAATTCCCTGAGTAACTTAAGATACATTCTATCAGACTGGGCAACTTTTCTTCTTGGAACATTGCCAACCTTTTAAGTACCTCATCTGAATCTATTTTCATCCTATCCAATTTCTATACTCCCTCATCCTTTAATATAACATGGGTAGCGCCTCTTATTTTGTGAAGGCTGATGCAAAGTGCTCATTTAATACCTCGGCTCCTGTGCTTGCACAAGAAGATCTCCTTTTTGGTCTTTAATCAGCTTTACCTTTCATCTGATGAACCTTTTACTCTTTATGCCTATGTAAAAGGGTTCCCTTCATGTAATGCCCAATCTTTTTCATAATGCCTCTTTGAGCCCTTATTACCTTTTGCAGTCTTCCTTTGCAATTTACATATTCGGCTTGATTATCCGCTGTATTAAGGATCTGACATTTATTAAAAGCCTCCTTTTTAATCTCGATTTTTTTTGCCACCCAGGGAACATTGTTTTATATAACCATTGCCATCATGGGGATGTGATTAATCTGTACCTGAACTGTCGGCCCCTTAAGGGCTTATTTACTGATTCCCTTCCAACTATTGTTTCAAGTCAACTGAACCAGAATCATTTACAACTGACTGAAATGAGCTGTCTTCCAGTTGGGTATCTGCATGTTAACTGTCCCTTTCCATATACCAAACTTAATGATATTGTAATCACTGCTTTCCAGATGCTCTTCCACAAAAACTCAGGTGGAATTTAGTCATCCCAGCCCGGGTCGCCATGGTGGACCTGAAACTGGGTGGTATAGCCACTAGCAGGTGGAAATGGCTGACAGGTTAACGGCTCGAGCCAGAGAGGCATTGGCCCTTGGATTCAGCGATGCCTCCCTGCAGGTTCTCCTGTAGGCTGCCTTGGAATGGAAGGAGGTGCCTTTCCCCACCAGTGGTACCTGGACACCCTCTCGCCTGACCAAGGAGGCCTGGCCAGAGATTGCAGCAGAGGTTAGCAGCTGAAAGGTCCACAGGCGCACCTGAATCCGATACAGAAAGAGGGTCAATGACCCCCCTCGGCACTGCCAGGGTGAGTGGAATCAAATGTTTAGAATAATGTGGCTCCCAACTGGAAAACGAGCAGTGCATTTCAGACAGGGAGGGAGTGGGCAGGCAGGCGAAAGATGGATCATATGGCATGGCTACATGGGGGCGACAGATAGCAGCCTCTTGGAGCCAGCACCCTCCAAGTCCCGTGAGACTGCAAGCGTGGACAAGACAATCGGGAGGCCCTGCTATCTGAAGAATGCCAATTTATAAGAGAGGACAATTACTCATTGAGTAGATACTCATTCTCCCCTTCTGTAAGTAGGAGAAAATGGCCCTCAACAACAAAGAAGTGTCTGACATTCACTTGCTCACACCATCAAAATAGGAGTTTGTAGAACTGAATGGAGACAGGGCAGCTGGACAGTTACATATGGGTAAACAGGAGTGCAGAGAGAAGAGAGTGAGGAGGCTTTGAGCTTGGCGTCTATTACTGGGCAGAAAGGAGACATGTCAGAAAGAGAGGGGAAGAGGGATTGAGAAAGTTGTAGACATAATTGTTTCTGTTCTCCAATGCACACCTTCACATTCCAGGCTGACAGCCTGCTCCATCGTCCAGGACCCTGCAGTCCTCCTCTCAGGAGGGAGGTGTCAAAAGTCTCAAAAGTTGCAATGTCACATCATACCCCCACCCTCCACCAGCACAGGTACATTCACTTTGATAAGTAGGCAGTCGCATTTAGAATTGGAGTCACAATCTGGTGAGTATCTCAAAGACATGCTGGAGGCTGTGACAGTCAAAGGGCCTGACAGTCAAAGGACTGATAGGGATCAGGCCCATGCTGAGCCACAAGCTGATGATGGCCTTCTGATAATAGCCACATATAATCTTCTTGTGATGCAGCAACAGGCAAGGTAACATCTGGTGGAGCTGGCAGAGGTTATGCATATATGCAGGTGTGGCATGTGGGAACTGATGGATGCCAATGTGGTCCATGGTAACCACAGTTACAGTCAGTGTCTGTAGCTAGAGGAACTTTGACTCAGAGCTGATGAGCTGGAGGCCGAGCTTCAGACATTGCAATGCCTCTGAGAGGGGGAAAGTTACCTGGACACTTTGTTCCAGAAGGTAGTCACACTTCTTAGTGTAGGGTCTTCTGATTTGTTCAGTGGTCAGGGACAGGAGGGTCTGACTATGAGTGAGGCAGGTATGAGGACCTAGAATGTAGAAGTGGAGGAGCCTCAACCCTTGCAATTATCTAACAGGTTCGAGAATTCTTGGACATCCTTGCAGTGCCCCTGTCCTTCCCAGTAGTGACCCACAACTTCCTCTCTCTCCTCTCTGAAGTAGATGGTAGAGTTATGGAAGGCTCCCCCTTCCCTCATAGACTGACTCACTGGCACGCCGCCAGCTTTAAATGCTCAGGCACCCCTGTGTGCCTCACATTGAATTCAAAAGGTACCAAAACCATTATATGCAAATATGATAATGATATGCAAAATGAGTTAAATTCTCTTCCCCCAGCATTCATTCAGCATTACTCTGCTGCTTCATTCCTGCCACCAAGATAATTCATGCCATTAATCCCGAAACAGTGAATAGATATGGTAACTCCTGCATGATTCAACATCTCCCATTGTTGGTGCCTTGTCAATTGCATTGTTAAAGTTTTTTAATGACAATTACATTGTTAAGGTTAAGAGAAACAGATGAGGGGTATTAATTGCCTTTGAGCACATATAAATAGGGTATAGCTGGGACACTGAGTTGTGTAGGAGGAGAGCTGCGAGACTGAACAAACTCTCTCAATAGAAAAAACGCTGTGTCTTGGTTTGGCTTCACAAACTGGCTTGGCTCCTATTAATACTCACTGCCACTTCACTGCCCGCTCTCTCAGCGAGCATTAAATTCTACTGACCTAGTTCCCTGGAATTAGATCCACCGATGCTGCGTTCCTCTTTGGATTGCTAACATACTGGTCAAGAATTTCCCCTCTCTCTTTTCCCTTCACACTACTCCATTGCTTCTCATATTATGAAAACTGAAGGCCACTCCATCTTTCTGAAATTTGCTTGCAGATTTACTTCTCCCTCTCCTTCCCACTACCTGGTGGCCTATAGTATACACCTAGCAGTACAACAGTTCCCATTCTGCTCTGTGTAACTCCAACCAAATACTCTCTAAGCAGATCATCCCATTCTAGGAGTGTGATTGACCCTTAATTCTTATTGAAATGCCTCAGCGAGCCACACAAGTTGTAGAATGATTGCTTGAAGAAGGGTCAACAGCTTCTCAGAGCAGTGAGGGTTGGACGTTGAGACCTTACACTCACATCTTAAGAACAAATTAAAAAGAAAGTAGTTTTCAGAGCATGTGCCTCCTTCATCAGCACTGCTGGATTTCTGACTAAGCCCTTCATAAAGATCATACAATTGTTACTGAAAATAATTGGAACAGTGCTCTCAGTTCCTTACCCGACAGATCTTAAGTTGCTGTCTTTTCTTTAGAACAGGACTGATAGAATAAGCCCTGGAGGGATTTTATATCCAAACACTCCCTACATTTTAAAAAGAAAAATGCTCGCTTTTCCAAATTAGAAAACAAAGCCAAGTAATTGGCGAACTGACATGTTCAGAAGTATTCAAACATTGATGAAAGTTAAATTTGTTGAATCGGAGAAGAAAGACTATTAAATAACGCTGGGTTAAATGACATAGAATGACTTAGAATTTAACAGCATCGAAATAGAACTTTCAGAAAAACAGGCCAGTACTCCACACAAGCCTTTAAGTCTATCAGCATATCCTTTTATTCCTTTCACGCTCATGTGTTTATCTAGCTTCTCCATAAATGTGTCTATGATATTCACCTCACCTACTCCCTGTGGTAGTGAGTTCCAAATTCTAAGCATTCTCTGGGTAAAGAGGTTTCTCCTGAATTCCCGATTGATTTATTAGTGACTATCTTATATTGATGACCCCAATCCTTGGACTCCCCACAAGTGGAAACATCTTCTGTACAACTCAAACACCTTCATAATTTTAAAAATAGCAATAAGTCACTCTTTAAATACAATTGCCGAATAATTACAGAGTATTGCATTAAGTTATCAAATGAATAAGAAGAAACTTAAATTGCTGGTTAACCACAAACGACCCTGGAATTTTAGCTTGTTACTAGGGAGATTATTTATACCAAACAGTGGGTGCTGGTCTTATAAGGGACGTCTGTTTGGGGTCAATTGCTGATTATCATGATGTAAGCACCTGTAGGTGCTAAACCTGCAGGTTCAAACGTGATTTCGGAACCACTTTCGTGAAGCAGTATCTGGAAACTCCACACACCCACTTTCGCTAGAGGCGTGCAGTATGCTAGCTGACAGATGATGATTTTTATCAGGGTTAAGTTCAGAGATTGAGGGAGAGTGCTCACAGGTTCACACAGGACGGCCTGAGGCAGCAGGTAGGGAGGAGGAGGGACGTCCTGTACCCAGAGGGGAGGCTAAAGAGCCAGTTGCCACAATGGATGTGGGAAGTCCATGTCTAAATCCAGAGTAGCGTCCTCAGCCCAACCATCCACAGCTGCTTCATAAATGACTTTCCTTCCATCATAAGGTCGGAAGTGGGGATGTTCACTGATGATTATACAATGTTCAGCATCATTCATGACTCCTCAGATACTGAAGTAGTCCATGTCCAAATGCAGCAAGACCTGGACAATATCCAGGCTTGGGCTGACAAGTGGCAAGTAACGTAGGTGCCAAAGCAGTGCGAGGCAATGATTCTCTCCAACAAGAGAGAATCTACCCATCACCCCTTGACATTAAATGGCATAACCCTCACTGAATTCCCCACCACCAACATCCTTGGGGTTACCATTGACCAGAAACTGAACTGGACTAGGAATCCTACGATGAGTAACTTACCTCCTGATTCCCCAGAGCCGGTCCACCATCTACAAGGCACAAGTCAGGAGAGTGATGGAATACTCTCCACTTGCCTGGATGAGTGCAGCTCCCACAACACTCAAGAAGCTTGACACAATCCAGAACAAAGCAGCCCACTTGATTGGCACCATATCCACAAGCATTCTCTCCCTCCACCACTGACACACAGTAGCAGCAGTGTGTACTATCTACAAGATGTATTGCAGGAATTCACCAAGGCTCCTTAGGCATCACTTTCCAAACCCATGATTGCTACCATCTAGAAGGATGAGGGCAGCAGATAGATGGGAACACCACCACCTGGAAGTTCCCCTCCAAGCCACACATCACCCTAGTTTGGAAATATATCGCTGTTCCTTCACTGTGGCTGGGTCAAAATCCTGGAACTTCCTTCCTACCAGCACTGTGGGTGCACTTATACCATATGGACTTCAGCAGTTAAAGAAAGCATCTCACCACCATCTTCTCAAGGGCAACTAGGGATGGGCAATAAATGCTGGCAAAGCCAGCGAAGCCCACATCTCGTGAATGAATAAAATAAATAAAATCACAGCCAGGAACAGTTTTCCCAGGACTTGGCTCCTGTGCTGCAAGAAATCCCATCTTAGAAATACACTTCTTAATACCTGCCCCACTACTAGGATCACAACCTCAACACTTTCCATCCACCATAACTACACATTCCACAACAGTTAATCTTTCACAGGCACTACTCACATTTCAGACACATCTTACAGCTATTCAACTATGTAAGGCATACACATACACAGATATACTCATTCACAATCACCGCTCTACCTGCTCAAGGGAAAAAAATAGCACAAAACAGGCACTATCAGGACCAGGCCGTGGGAGGGGAAAGAAATACCATATAATACTAGCCCCCTTTAGGAAGCAGTGCTGACCTTGAGTGGGAGACCCCGTGACCACAGCAGAGTGGAGGGCATCTCATCTCAGTGTCTGGGGACACTGCAGCTTCCTTACAGATGCACTACTACACTTGATCTCTAATCATCCAAAACTATCCTCACTCGCAAGCTCCGTTTGGTGTCATCACAGATATCCTCCTATAGTGGCCACAGGTGCTGCACCCTAACCTTCCAGCTTTATCATTGGAGGAGTCCAGGATAAGAGCCAGCAAACCAAAGGAACATGAAGGGAGGGCAGAATCAGTTTGTGGAAGTTGGAAAGAGCAAGGCAGAAGGCCCTATATCAATGGCTACCACTGTCACAGGCACCAGTCCCGAGGTGGCGTACTAGCTGTGCTGTAGCAGAGTCAGTTGAGGACCTTGCAGGGCCAAACTTCAGAAGAAGGCTGATAGGTTTGACAAACCAGTTCTTGGGGTAATGGAGAACCTGCTTAATAGCTTGTGTGTTGTGCCTAAGCGGATGGAGGAGTCTGACTCCTGCTTGACCAGTGATTTGATGCAGAGCTTGAAATCCATCCTCCCCAGGGTGGAGAGACTGTTTAATTCCAATCAAAGAACTGTAGAGTCCAACATCGTGCAGCACCTGATGACTAAGGTCGTAGTGAAGTGGATTATAATCTGAGCCCCTCTTCAAGACTATTCTGGATCAGGCGTACTCCTTGGATGATCACTCCTGCTTTCAGGTTGAGAAAGACAGGCTTCACTTAATCCCACTTAAATGGGTCTGAAGAACTGATCTGACTCTCCCCAAAGGAAAGGAACCACCAGTGAATATTATCACCCTATAGATAGCCTTTTTAACACATTTTGGCTAGATTATAACAACCCAGCTATTATAAGTGTCCGGACATCTCTCTTCAACAATGTACCACTCTATCGAAGAGAACACGGAGGTGGGTTCCAATGTTTGGGTGCAGAAGACTATATGAAACTTTCTAAATTATGTAAAATTTTACTAAAGAACCAAACATGCAATTCACTTTTGATTATTATTGCAACACTGTTAGTTCTAGGAAAAGTAAGTATAATCTTTTTTCTATTAGAGAATCCAAGTTTTATTAATGTTACAGAGAAATAATTAAGATATCCATGAACACTTAAAGTAGTATTTGCCTTAAATACCAAGTAGAACGCTACCAAGTCCAGCAAGATACCTCCATGCCAATTGAGAACTATCATCACTGCAGTCCGGCAGCTATGCCTTTACCTTGAGAGATGCTGGAATGAATCCAACAAATCTAAAAATCCTGCAGTGTAGCTCCAATATTTTTACTATAGAAGAACTGAATGAGCAGGATGCATGCTGAGCACTCATGCTGGACAAGATCCTTTCTTTTCACCAACATCCTTCATTTTGTCAACATCCTTCAAGCAAACAGGATATTGAGAGGTGCAGATAGTGGTCACTGCATACTCAGTTTCCAGGATTCAGTTAACAAGTTACTTAGGGTCATCCTTAAGGTTATCCATTGTTAGATTATGGTATCTTACAATTTATCAATGCCTTGCTGAGGTATTGTAAAGGCCAGTTCCTGTTATTTTCAGAACTGCCTTGTGTTAGAGGATATATCATATTCTATGTGAAAGGATGTTCCTGTCCTTGAGCACACAATTATGCTCAGGCATGTTTATAAACGTCTTGAACCTTTGCCCAGCAGATGAACTCTGCTTTTAATTTTTAATCTCTACTTCATAGGGGAATCTTTCTTTTTAATCTTATAACTCCATATTTATAGCTGGTTCCTCTTATAACTTTGTATTTTTGGCTGCATTCATTCTCAGCAGCTTCCATGGAATGTCACACCGCTTCTATTGAACAAGAAATAACTGCGATGGAATCTCAGGCAGCTGCCTTTGTCACTCTGGGCTATTCAGTTAAAACAGGCTTGCAGAGTGTCCCAGCTGCACATGAATTGGTCTTCCACATCCCTCTGCCTCTCAGAGCTCTGCAATCTCATGCCTCTTTTGTATTCTTACTGTCAAAATGGACCTCACATTTTTCCACATTATACTCCATTTTCCAGCTCTTTGCCCACTCACTGAATCTATCTATATCATTTTGTAGCCTCCTCTTCACAACTTACTTTCCTACTAAATTTGTGTTAACAGCAAATTTGGCAATCACACCTTCGGTCCCTTCATCCATATCATTTATATAAATTGCAAAGAATTGTGGCCATAGCATTGATTCCTGTGGGCATCTTGCCAACCAGAAAAAGACCCATTTATGCTAACTCTCTGCTTCCTGTAGGCCAGACAATCTTCTATCCATGCCAGCGGATTCCAACCCCCTCCCCCCACCCCCTCACACCATGAGCTTTTATTTTCTGCAATAACCTTTGTTGTTTATCAAATGCCTTCTGGAAATCTAAGTACAGAACATTCACTGGTTCCCCTTTATCCAAAGCACCTGTTACTTCTTAAAGAACTCCAATAAATTGGTTAAACATGATTTCCCTTTCGCAAATCCATGTTGACTCTGTCTGATTACCTTGAATTTATCTAAGTGCCTTGCTATAACATCTTTAATAATAGCTTCTAACATTTTCCCAGTGACAGATGTTAAGCTAATTGGCCTATAGTTTCCTGATTTCTGTCTCCCTCCCTTTTTGAATAAAGGAGCTACATTCATTATTTTCCAATCTAGTGGAACCTTACCCGAGTCAAGTAAATTTTGGAAAATTAAAACCAACACATCAACTATTGCACTAGCCACTTCTGTTAAGACTCTAGGATGAAATCCATCAGGTCCCAGGGACTTGTCAACCTGCAACTCCAACAATTTGCTAAATACCACTTCCTTGGTGATTGTAATTTTCTTGAGTTCCCTTCCAATACCTGGCTTACAGCCATTTCTGGGATGTTACTTGTATCCTGTATAATGAAGACCGATGCAAAATACCTTATTCATCTCCCACCTCCTTATTTTCCATTATTAATTCCCCAGACTCACTTTCTAATTCCCCAATGCACACTTTGTTAACACTTTTCTATTTAAAATATCTTGAGTATTGCTGAAAAAAGAGACACATCGAAGCTTTTCATCTTGAACTCATCAGGGCATTTTCCAAGTATAACCAATATAAGTGGAAAATAATAATTTATTCTGTATGTGAAGAGAGTGTTGATTGGTTGGCAAGTGTATTCTGATGTTTTGCCATGGAGAATGCACTAGTGATGGTGACTGACAGTTAACTGCCAAGATTGTTTGAAATTTAAATCAGGCAGCTTGATCCTGAGGAATGAGTCAGTGAATGGCAGTCACTTATTTTGTTTCACTGAAACAGGCACAACGTGTGTACATGTTCTTCCTGTATGCAAAGAACAGGGTCCTGTGTATCAATATATATAGCTTTCAGTACACACAAATGCGTGACATTGAGAGCCTGAGTGACAATCTAAATTGGTGTCATTGTGATTCTTAGCACACTGAGGATTATTTAGCAAATGTTGTCCAATCACAGAATCGCATCTAATGTTGGACACTGCGTGTTGAGTTTTGCAAGTGAGGACTAGTTGAGTATGGTCTGTACCTTGCCCATTGCGAACAGCTGAAGGGACACGCTCTTTGATGTGATCTGCCAGTCCTTGGGACATAAAGCCTACATACCTAGCATCATACTGGCACTGAAATTCATATATCACTTAACTCATTTTTGTGATAGGCACAATGTTTTTTTGGCTTGACAGCAGAATCCTGTTAGTGGCAAATGCCACCGTGTTGCTACTGTGTAGCAGCAGCGTCAAACAGCTAGCTTCAACTGTTGCATTAATTTTGGAGATACCTTGCCCTTCCAGAGTTACCTGAGGTAGAATGGGCACCTTTCAGGGCTGAAAGTGATGGCCTTAGGCTCTGTTCATGAGTTTGCTTGATATACAGTGTGAAATGATCTGATCAGGATGCCTTTGATGTGCCCTATTTCAGAATCAAGCTTGCATGGTAAGCAAATGGTTTGGGCTCTATTTACAAGGCTGCTGGTAAGACCAATGTTATAGCATGTGGAACTGTAAGAGTCGCAACACGTATATTGACCAGTTAAGGTACGCTTGCCAACAAATCAGCACTCTCTTCACATTCGGTATAATTTGTTCTTTTCCCCTTATATTGGTAATTTAGGATAGTATTAGATCTAAAGAGGATATAAAGTTGCTAGAAAAAGTAGCAAGCCTGAGGAATGGGAGCAGTTTAGAATTCAGCAAAGGAGGACCAAGAGATTAATTAAGAGGGGAAAATTAGATTATGAGAGTAAACTTGCAAGGAACATAAAAGCGGACTGTAAAAGCTTCTATATGTATGTAAAAAGGATAAAAGATTAGTGAAAGCAAATGTAGGTCCCTTACAGTCTGAAACAGGAGAATTTATAATAGAGAACCAGGAAATGGCACAGCAATTAAACAACTACTTTAGTTCTGTCTTCGCGGAGGAAGACAAAAATAACTTCCCAGAAATGCAAGGGAACCAAGGGTCTAGTGAGAAGGAGGAATTAAAGGAAATTAGTATTACAAAAACAATAGTGCTGGAGAAATTAATGGGACTGAAAGCCAATAAATCCCCAGGGCCCAATAATCTACTTCCCAGGGTTCTAAAGGAGGTGGTCAGGGAAATAGTGGATGCGTTGGTTGTCATCTTCCAAAATTCTAATGATTCTGGAACAGTCCTGGCAGATTGGAGGGTGGCAAATGTAAACTCACTATTTAAAAAAGAGGGAGGGAGAAAACAATGAATTACAGACCGGTTAGCCTAACATCAGTAGTAGGGAAAATGCTAGAGTCTATTATAAAAGATGTGATAACAGGACACTTAGAAACTATCAATGCTATTAGACAAAGTCAATGTGGATTTATGAAAGGGAAATTATGTTTGGCAAACCTAGTGGAGTTTTTGAGGACGTAGCTTGCAGAATAGATAAGGGAGAACCAGTGGATGTGGTGCAATTGGATTTTCAGAAAGCTTTTGATAAACTCCCACATAAGAGGTTAGTGTGTAAAATTAAAGCACAAGGGATTGGGGTTAATATATTGGCATGGATTGAGTATTGGTTAGCTGACAGGAAACAGAGAGTAGGAATAAATGGGTCTTTTTTGGAGTGACAGGTGGTAACTAGTGGGGTACCACAGGGATCAGTGCTTGGGCCCCAGCTATTCATAATATATATCAATAATTTGGATGAGGGAACCAAATGTAATATATTCCAAGTTAGCTGATGACACAAAACGTGGTGAGAATATTAGCAATGAGGAGGGGGTAAGAGGCTTCAAGGCAATTTAGACAGGTCGAGTGACTGGGCAAATATATGGCAGATGCAGTGTAATGTGGATAAGTTATCCACTTTGGTAGGAAAAACAGAATGGCAGAGTATTATTTAAATGGTGATAGATTGTCAAACGTTGATATACAAAGGTAGCAGTGATCATAATACGACTGATTTTTACATTCCATTTGAGGGAGAGAAGACTGGGACTAACAAAATACTTTACACTTAAATAAAGGCAATTACAAGGCCATAAAAGCAGAGCTAGCAAAAGTGAGTTAATTAATTAATCTTATCTCACTGCACAATACCAAATCTAGTATAGTCTGCTTCCTGGTTAGCTCCAGAATGTGCTGATCTAAGAAATTACCCTGAAAACATTTTATGAATTTGTCATCAATGCTACCTTTACCCATCTGGCTGTTCCAGTCCATATGTAGATTAAAATCCTCCATGATAATTGCCATATCTTTCTGACAAGCTACCACTATTTCATCTTTGATACCACATCCTATCATATGATTACTGGTAGGGAGGGGCGTGTACACCATTCCCACAAGTGATCTCTTGCCTTTATCATTCCTCACCTCTACCCAAGCTGCTTCTATATCCTGGTTACTGAAACTTAGGCCACCCCTCTCTATTGTGTTAATGGTGTCTTTGATGAACAGAACCACTCCCTGCCATTTCATTACTTCTTATCCTCCATAAAAGTCACATAACCTTCAATGTTCAGGTCCCAATCTATGCCACTGCAACTCCCTCTCCAGCCCTGATATCCCGAACCCTGGCACTGAGCAGGCAATACAGCTGCCTGAAGTCCTGGTCTTTGCTGCAGACAAAATACGAACATATGTATGAACATCCCCCCTCAGTATACTGTTGGCTGTCACATGTTTCACTGCTCATGGTGCTCTTGCTAAAGAGTGATGATGGTATTTGCATTGTGCTGAAAATGATGATCTTTTTTCATTGTGATCTTCATGGGAAAGGGGCTGAAAGGGTTGATGGATCCTCACAAGTGGAAGGTGAGGTGTGTGGCAACAGTGCTCCCAGTGTCTGATGGTAGAGGATGTATTGGAAAAGCACTCTCCCTTAATGCAACAGTGTCTCAGTGTGGCACCGAGCTGTCAGACTCAATTATGTGGTCAAGTTTCTGAAGTAGGCTTGAACCAACAACATTTGAATGCAGATCAAAACTGGAGTGCTGCTAAGGCTGTCATGTGCTATGGCACTCAGTAGGCTTTACCGTAGACTTACTGGAAGAGAAAACTTTCAGATGCATGTGGAATGCAGAGTGATTGACTTAGGTGGGACCTGAATTCATTAAGCAGCTGAAATAAATAAGGCTAGATGGTTTTTCTTGCAGCGATGTATAGGCCTGGATTTTTCCTTTGGTGGGCCGGCTGGCCAGGAGCAGGTGGAGCCCGGTGCAGATTGACACCCGCGATCGGCTGCGTTCTGCCATTTTACACGGGCAGGCCAATTAAGGCCTACCCAGCATAATGTGCAGCCGGTAGTGTTCAGTGCTACATGTGTGGGCGGGGAGAGGAGGGAGAGTTGGGGCCTGCGCTCTTTTGTGCATGCACATGAAAGAGCACAGCAATCTCCCTGAGGCATGGAGAATTAATGAAGGATAGATTTAAAAATGTATTCAAACATGTCCCCTCGTGTGGCTGTGTCACATGAGTTGGGACATGTTTGTAAAGGTGGGAAAATCTATGTATTTATTTTATAAAAGCTTCAGGAAACCTCATCCTGTGCGTGGATGATGTTTCCTGAAAAACGTGAAGGCCACTTGAGCTTTTCACCTGCGGGCAGTGTTCTGAATGACTTTCATTACTTCCTTAATGGCCTTAATAGGCCGTTGACATTTCGGAGGGCATGCAGCCGCCTCTGGCACACGCCTGCCGAATGAAATATTGAGATGACACACGATGACGTCAGGCATACGCCCAACATCATTGCACGTCGGTGTGTCAGACCTGTCCCCAAATGCCGACCGGAAGATCCAGCCGAGGGCTGAATTTTATGCTGACCAGATGGGCTCGCGCCCGACCTGACTGGGCTCACGTGATATTTTGGTTGGTGAGCACGCACATAAGTCAGAAGCACACCCGCCGACAATTAAGAGGGCAAATTAAGCCCATTAGTAGTACAATTATCTGTCATTTTACATAGCCTGTCCAACCTTATGGTTGGTGGACAGGCAAAGCGGCCGGTTTTTCAGCAAACCTCATCCAAGGGTGTGAAGAGGTTTCCATTATTAAATAAAATAAAAATAGAAATCTGTGGGCACCATTTTTTTAATCTATATGTTCAGGTGCCTGATTGTGATGCTTGGACATTTTTTTTCCTGATTTTAAAAACTTTATTTCTTGGGTTTCGGGCCTGTAGTTCCCTAAAGCAGCTCCCAGCCTTCAGGGAGCTTATTGTCAGTGCTGGCCCACGCCCGCGTTGATGTCATCGCCCGCCCTCCTCCCTCCCCACCACGGCAGCGCTGAACTTTACAGCGCGCATTTCACGCTGGCTAGCCATTAATTGGCCAGCCAGCGTGAAATCGCAGTCGGAGGCCAACTGCGGTTAGCTGTACGTTTCCCAGCTGCTCCTGGACCCGCCAATCGCACTTGCCCACCAAACTGAAAATGCAGGCCATAATTTTTCAATCTGAACTTAAATCAAAAGCAGTATCTTTGGGGGAAATCAGGGAAGCCTCCATGGAATTGCTGGACACCTCAATTCACAAGCATACAGTTGGAGGAAGCCTGCCCTCTGAGCCTTCACATTTTCAAACTGAGGTTGGTGGGACTGGCAGAGCCTGTTCTTCGTTTAGGCACTTTATGGATAATTTTATTCCTTGTGCACGCATGCCTTTTTCCTTAACCATTCCTTTTGTTCCTCTAAAATGTTGTTCATCAGTAATATCATAGAATCGCACAGCAGGAGGACATTCAGCCCATCAAGCTCTTTGAAACAGCAATCCAATTTGTCCTACCCCCTCTTTCCACGTAGCTTTGCAACTTTTTCCCCCTCAAGTACTTATCCAATTCCCTTTTGAAAGTCACGAATGCATCTACTTACCCTGCTCTTACTAGTTACATGTTGCAGATTGTAACAACTCATTGTGTTAAAAAAAAGATCCTCACCACCACCGCCCCCCCCCGCCGGCTCTTTTGTCAATTCCCTTAACTCTGCGACCTCTGATTATGACTCTCCTGCTTGCGGAAACAGCTTCTCCGAATCTACCCTATCAAAATCCTTCATTTTTTCCCGTTTTCACAAAGGGCTCAAACCTGAAGCAACAAGCTGTCTGTCCTGCCCACGGATGCTGAGTATTTCCTGCTTTTTCTCTTCTTGGTTTAGACTTCCATCACCTGCAGATTTTTCCTTCCTTTATATCCTCACAAAGATCGAGCTAGGTGATCATTAACACTAAGAAATTATTGACTAGTCAACGTGAACCTGTCATGGACATGGTTAATAAAATATTGGGAACACGTGTTGAAGCGCTTGATTGCAAGTGTTAAAAAATATTTCAATCATATATTAATCATTGGTTAAGCCAATTTTGAAATTCTGTTGCAATTGTTGGTCACTGTACCTTCAAAGAAATATTTGCATTTGTACAATGCCTTTCACAGCCTCAGGTCATTCCAAAGCACTTTACAGTCAATCAAGTACTTTTGAAATGTCATTACTTTTGTAATGCAGGAAGCATGGATGCAATGTGTGCAGAGCAAGATCCCACAGGCAATGGTTAGGTAATCTGTTTTTTTTTGTGTGATGTTGACCAAGGGTCAAGACACCAGGAATAAATCCTTGCTTTTCTTCAAAATAATGCAGTGGCATCTTTTGTGCTCTTTTAGGTCTCAGCTTCATGTCTCATCCAAAATACTGCACCTCTGATAATGCAGCACTCCTTCAGTACCGCACTGGAGTGTCAGCCTGGATTTTGATGCTCAGGTCCCCAGAGTGGGATATGATCTTCTAACTCAGGCGACAGTGCTAATCACTGAGCCTCAGCTACCACTAAATAGACTGTTGAAACATTGGAAAAATTCAGAGGTAAGTGACAAGGCTGAATATAAGATTTAGGGCTGGATTTTACCGTTGGCCTGCGGGGGGCAGGGCCCACTCGCCGACGCATAAAGTGATGTGCGGTGATATCGGGCGGAACACCTGACATCACCGCGGCCCATTTAAATTTTCAGGAAGGTGAGGGCGCAGCAAAATCAGCTGTGTGCCCGCCAACCCATCAGTGGCTAATTGGGGCCATTGACAGAGTCATTAAAGTAATTAGTGGACCTGCCCATCCAACCTTAAGGTTGGTGGGCAGGCCGGAAGCCCCGGCGGGAACTAGAAAAAACATGAACCCTCGTTCACGTTTTAAAAATTTTAATAAAGTTTTTTTTAAATTATGAACATGTCCCAACCCGTGACATTGTCGCACGAGGGGACATGTTAGGAAAATTTTGTTTTTCTATTTTGAGCTTTTTTACATTTAGAGCCGATCTCCTTGAAGCTGCACTTAGCCTCAGGGAGATGAGCGTGCTCTTTCGTGCGCATGTGCGAACGAGTGCACTCTCGCTTTTAGGAATACCCCCCGCCCGCACATAGGAGCATATTACAGGGAGCATATAGCCCATGTAAAATGGCGTCTCACCTCCGATCGGGGGGGCGTCAATCGGAATCTCGCCCGCACGGGCCTGCCCATCAACCTCCCCTCCCTGCGACGGGGGGGGGAAATTCAGCCCTTGAGGTTCTGTGAGGAATTGAATTTCTTTCAGCTGATAAAGAAGATGAAATGCTGAACAGAATGGGTCGTGTTGCAATAGGTTTGTACTGTGGAAACAAGATTGGAGGATGTGATTTTATTAACCATTAGACTGCCTGGAAGTACAGGGCAACTTCTGTTTCCTTGGTCCCATCATGTCTGTGAGTGATGCTGAAGTAACAGTAACATCACAGCAATAAAGCCAGTCAACCCCTGGAATATTGGGCTGAATTTTACCTATGTCGGGTGGGCTGGGTAGGAGTGGGCCAGGGTAGGCACGGAGCCAATCGCCGCCAGCAATTGGCTGCGGGCCGTCATTTTACATGGACGGGCCAGTTAAGGCCTGCCCAGCATAACAAGCGGCCGGTAGCGCTGCTACCTGTGCAGGTGGGAGGAGGAGGGAGATTCGGGGCCTGCACTTTTCACGCATGCGCGTGAGAGAGCGCAGAAATCTCCCTGAGGCACTGAGCTGGCTCAGGGAGATTAAGTTGATAATGAAACTTTTGAATGAATGAACTGAAAAATTATTTAACATGTCCCCTCAAAATGATCTGGGACATGTTTGCGCATTTCCCAAAATTGATTTATTTATTTTATTAAACATTGAGGAAACCTCATCCCACCTGTGGATGAGGTTTCCTGAAAAATGTGAAAGCCTCTTGGGCTCTTTGCCTGCTCGCCAACCTTAAAGTTGGACGGGCAGCACTGTTAACAACGTCAATTACATCCTCAATGGCCTTAATAGGCCTTTGACAGTTCTGTGGGTGTGCAGCCGCCTCCAGTGTGTGCCCGCCGAATGCAATAGTGAAATGACATGGGATAACATCGGGACACCCGCCTGACAGTATCTCGCGCTTCGGTTTGTCAAGCCCACCCCTGCATGCTAATGGCAATATTCTGCTCATGGTGAGAGACATTAATCTTGCATTTGAAATATTAAAGTCAAAACCTAAAAGCACACTACCTAACCCTAAGTAATAGTAGCAATAATAATAAAAATAAGCTAGGTAATAATCTTTAGCTTGTGTTCACCTTGTTATCCCCGATTACATTTTCTTCCTTAATATTTCTCCATATATTTCTCTGCTCATTTTATTTTCTGATTGACATTTTACCTTTAATTTAACCTATAGTATATAATTCTGATATTTGTTCTTCGATATTAAGGTGAAAGCTTGTTCTGTTGTGTGATAGTTCTTCAGCTCCTGTGATTGTGCAAACATCATACAAAAATAGGTACCCGGTCAAGGAAGAATAATAGTACAACACAAAAGGAGGCCATTCAGCCCATCGAGTCTACACAAGTTCTTGTGAAGAACAATCCAGTTAGTCTCAATGCCCAGCTCTTTTCCCATGTCTCTATAATTGTTTGTATGTCTTCAGGTGTTTATCCAATTCCATTTTGAAGGACACTACTGAACCTGTATCCACCAACCTGCCAGGCAGTGCATTCCAAATCCTAAGCACTAAAAGAGTTTTCCTCATGCCGCTTCTGGTTCCTTTGCCGGTCACCCTAAATCAGTGTCCTTTCATTATCAGCATTTCAGCCATTGGAAACAGTGGGCAGCATTTTCCCCGCAGCAAGCGGAGGGTGGGGCCTGCTCGACGAAGCATAAAATGACGCATGGTGACATCGGGCGGCCATTCCAACATCACCACGCGTCATTTAGATCTTCAGTTTGGCAGGTTCACTGCTGAGTCAGCTGCATGCCCATGGAACTGTCAAAGGCCTATTAAAACCATTTAATACCTAATTAACTCAATTTAATGAGCTGCCCGTCCAACCTTAACGTTGGCGGGCAGGCGAAGAGTCCAGGCAGCCTTCACTTTTTTTATGAAACCTTATCCATGGGCAGAATGAGGTTTCATGAATGGTTTTAAAATCTAATAAAAATTTATACATTTATTCTTTGACATGCCCAGCTCATGTGATAGTGTCACATGAGGGGACATGTTTCAAAAGTTTAAAAATCCTTTATTTAAAAGTCTAACATTGAAACAAATCTCCCTGAGGCACCTTTGGGGGGAAATTTCTGGCCAGTATCTCCGTAGCCACTCAATGTAAACACTCCATGATTTTGAATCTCTACCAAATCTTATCTTAGCCCTCTTTGTTCCAGGGAGGGTAATCCCACCTTCACCTTTCTACCAATGCAATCCATCATCCCTGGAACCACTTATACCCAAGTATGACTGTGTTCCTGTGCCTAGCTTTAATAAATGAACCCACAACATGTTTACCCAATCCCTTATGAGCGATTGGTACCTTGTGTCTTGTACAATAAGTAAGTCCAAGGGATTCTATCATTAGAATAACACGGCACCCATATGCTTCTGTAATCTGTCCAGAGCCTTCACATCCTTCCTAAGTTATAGTGTCTGAATCAGACATAATATTCTAGTCGGGGATGAACTAATACTTGATATAGATTTAACATAATTTTCTGGCTTTTACACTCAAGGGCCTGATTTGTGCAAGTGGATGGGGTTTGATGTAAGTTAAAATCTGGCTTATATATGCTTGTATTTATAAAGCCCAGGATCCCATTGTTGTAATAAGCCTTCAAGGGATATCAACACGACATCACCAGAAGGGAGAAGTGTCATGTGATCCAGTCTTAGTTTCACATTTGCTTTGAGCAGAGCACACACACACACACACACACAGCCCTGATGTCTTCAAGCTTTATGCCCATGTCTAACTGTTCTCATGCGCCTTAGTCTTAATAAATGAATGCACAACATGTTTACCCAATCCCTTATGAGTGATTGGTGCCAGTGCCTGGTATGGTAAGTATATCATTAGAATAATATGACATCCATATGATTATGTTTTTTAACCTGTTCCTACCACTTTCAGAGATTCATGCACAGATACCCAATGCAGTACATCCCCTCTTGCACCCATTTTAAAATTGTATCACATAGCATGTATTATCTCTCATCATTTTTCTTTCCAAAATGTAACACCTAAAACTTTTTTTCTGCTTGAATTTCATCCGCCATGCAATCAAACAATCCGCCCAAGTCTTCTTGAAGCCCATTACTAGTTTTACTCAAATTTACTTTTACGGCACTATAGAGAAAGTCAGCAAGCCATTGTTTCAAGAGATTAAGTGGATGGAGTAAAATTCACAGCGCAGCAGATTGTACTGCGCCTGTGAAGTGAATGGTTTTGATGTTCAAATAGTCCTTATTTGGTCCATGCGTTCTTATATTAACAGTCACTTGGTAGTGCAGAACTTGAGTATTGCTGAAAAGAGGGACATTTTGCTGAAGCTTTTTGTCCTGCATGCTTCAGGACAAATGCAAGAATGCCAAATTTCAAATAATCACAATAATTTATACAACAGGAGATACAGATGCTGATTGGTTGGCAAGTCGGCCCTGATTGGCTGAGGCATTGCCACGATAAAAGCAACAGGAAACTATAGGCTCCCCAAGCTCCCAGATAATTCAAGCAAGGTGCAAGGTTTGAACATATTCCTTTTGTTTACAGAGAACAGGTACCTGTGTATGAAGGTATATCACATCTAGCAAGTGTAAATGAGCCACGTTACGAGCTTGACTAATTATCTTAAGTTGGTTTAGTTACCACATTCAGGATTGTTCAGTAAATGCTGTCCAATTGCAGAATCACATCTAACAGTAGGTGCTTTGCTTTGGGTTTTGAAGTGTGGGCTGGTTGAATACGCTCTGCACTGGACTACTATGAGCAGCCGAAGGTACATGCTGTTTGATTTGATCACCTAATCATTGAGATATTTGGTCTATGAACCTGGTATCACACCAGCACTGAAATTCATACATGTAGTTGCTCATTAGTGTGATAGGTAAGTGGCTTTTTAGACTGACAGCAGCAGCCTGTTAGTGGAAAATGCAATTTTGTAAAGTAGTATCTGTTTCAGAGGATATCAGGAAAATGGCTTTCTCCTGCTGGTGGATGGAAATACTTTGAGACGGTAGTTTTCTAATATATTTTCTATTAGTTACCTACAAATGTTCCTTGGGGTTGACAGCAGGTAAGTCAACAAGAGAGTAAATTCCACACGGTTATCATCTTTTTCACTCGCTGAGAGAAGATTAGATAGGAATGGTCATTAAATTTTTTTGCTACTGTAAGGGAACTTAGATTCTTTATATTAACTTTAGCTTTAAACTTAGCTGCCATTAGCAATGTTCAGTTGGTAAAGAAGAATCCAGTCAGACCATATTTTCGCTGACAAAGAGAGGCCTCAAAATCAAATTCTGTTAGCTCTTGCCTTACATCTAGAAAGTTAGACAGCAAGTCAAGTTGTGGGAATTTATTCTTATTGAAACCTTAATTGTCACAGCGAATCAGATGAGGTAATGTGGGGCACATAAATTCTCATGTAGCAAGAAGGAAAGCAAGGTACAAAAGAGAGCTATTAGAATAGATACTTCAAAATTCAACAAGACTTGTCCATCAGGTTCCCTCAAGCTCAAAGTTAAAGTTAGGTTATTAGATTGGGAAATTAGTCTATTTACACAGCCTTAAATACATGTTTCAATTAATATAATTTTTTTCTCATTACTAATGTGGCAGTTGGTCTTACCAGCAAGTCTCATTTTATACAGAAGCTTTTGTGTTACATCCAGAGAGCATTAATATAATACTGGGTATAATCTTATGTTAGTTCCTTCTATTTAAGTTTTTTTAAGTCAATGACTAGTATTGAATCCTTCAGCAAAATGTATTGTAAGTGTCTTGAGTATATATGTAAATATTATTAGTAATGGTTATTATTGTATTTGTGTGAATGTTGGTAATAATATAATGATCATTTGAAGCTTATTTTCCATGAAAACAACTAAATGTCTCTAAGGCAAAAACAGAATTACCTGGAAAAACTCAGCAGGTCTGACAGCATCGGCGGAGAAGAAAAGAGTTGACGTTCCTTTTTGTTTTTATAAATGTCTCTAAGCCTTGTTACAACCTGTTGCCCTCTTTGCCCTCTCCTTGTTTGGCAACAAGTTTTTTTTTTGTTTGAAGGAATCTAAATGCTAATTCAATGAATACTTAACGGTTTAAACACAGCGATCATATAAGAACCAATAGGACAGATTTTCTTGGCCCGTTGGGGGGGGGGTTGTGCGGGGGCAGGCGGAGACGGATGGGAGTGGGTGTGAATCCGATCGGTGCCCCCATTCAGATGCGCGCTGCCGTTTTACGTAGGTGGGCTAATTAAGGCCCGCCCAACGTGACGCGTGCCCAGAAGCGCTGAACACTTCCTGTGTGGGCGGGGAGGGAATTCCCTGAGTGGTTCCCTGTGCTCTTTCACCCGCATGTGTGTGGAAGAGTGCAAAGATCTCCATGAGGCACTTCCATGCCTCAGGGAGATTTGTTTAATTTTATGGAAATTTGAATAAAGGTGGGAAAAAATTTAAGGGCATGTCCCCTCATGTGAAACTGGCAAATGAGCTGGGACATGTCCATTAGTTATATCAATTTTTTTTATTTAAATAATATACCCTTCATGAAACCTCATCCTGCCTGTGGATGAGGTTTAATGAAAAACACAAAGGCCGCCAGGGCTCTTCGCCTGCCGCCAACCTTAAGGTTGGACGGGCGGCTCAGCTAATTGAATTAATTACTATTTAAATGGCCTTAATAGGCCTTTGACTGTTTGGCGGTTGTGCAGCCGACTCGGCTCCATGCCCGCTGAACTGAAAATGTAAATGACACGGGGTGACGTTGGGACGCCCACCCAACATAACCCTACGTCATTTTATGCGTCGGCGAGCAGGGCCCACCCTCCACTCACCGATGGGAAAATGCTGCCCCTTGAGATCAACAAAGAAAGAGCCTTATTACACTTAAATTGATCTAAGTAAAATAATAAAATATGCACTGACTTTTGCATGCACACTCAAAGCTCACACACGTAGGGCAGGATTTTGCCCTTGGCAGGGATGCTCGGTGGGGGCGGGCGGGGATGGTCAGGATGCAGACAGCACCCCCCAACTCCCCGGCAATCAGCTCCGCACTGTGATTTCATGCTGGCGGGTCAACTAAGGCCCACCCAGCATGGAACGCGAGTGGCAGCGCTCAGCACTGCTTGTGCGGGCCGGGGGAGGAGGGTGAGTGGGCCAAGCGGGAAAGAGCACTTCCATCTCCCTGGGACACAGTGCTGCCTCAGGGAGATGATGCTGTTTGAAAAATACAATAAAGGAAATAGAATTGCCCTAAAACTTGTTCCCACATGAGCTGGGACATGTTTTCAATTCAAAAATAAAATTTTTATTTGATGTTTATTTGCTTTAGAAAACCTCATCCCGCCGGCAGATGAGGTTTCCTAAAAAATGTAAAGGCTGCTCGGCCTTTGGGTTGGACCGGCAGCATAAATTTGAATTTACTTAGCTTCCTAATGGCCTTAATGGGCCTTTTAATGGTTGGCAGGCATGCAGCTGACTCTGGCGTGCGCCCACTGAATGAAGTATCGTGAGACTGTGCAGTGACATCGGGATGCTTTCCCAACATCATCGTGCGTATTTTATGCTCGGGCGTGTTGGGCCCGCACCCACATGCCAAGCATAATATTCTGTCCATAAAAATGCAGGTTACAGAGTGGAGATGGATAGGTTGGCCAAGTTAGAGTCCATTAAGTTAAGAAGGAATTCACAGTCTGTAGTTTGGTGGCTCAACTGGCTTCAGGCCGAATCTGATGGTCTTGCTGATTTCCCTCGGTTGTCTTCTGCTTTCAGCGTCAATGGATGATCTACCTGCTCTCCTGGGAACACAGCTGTGGAGTTGAGTTCAATTTTTAAAAGCTTTGCCTTCTGCACATGAAGAGAGAGTCAAACAATAGCAGACAAGGCCCAAAAGCTTGTAAGTTGGGTGGAGTGAGAGAGAGAGAGAGAGAGAGAGAGAGGGAGGGAGGAAGGATCTTTCTCAGCACCTCAGCTGCTTAATCAGCGCTGCGGAGAAAACTTGCTTAACTCACACAAAGAGTTGGCTTGTCATATGATCTTCCTTCTCCAACGGCCAGGAATCCAAACATGATTGTGAATTCCGATTGTAACTTTATTAGGTCTTGTCTGGGAATGCCCGCCTCTTAGCTAGGGTTCCATTGTTCAAGTGATGAGGTTTGATCGTTGGTCTCCAACCAGTTGAGTATCTGGACATTGTGTGAATGGATTAGAAATTATAATTCATTCACATTCCTCTGAGGTAATTGTCTTCAATGGGTTTCTGCAGACATGCCATCTCTACCTCAAAGGGGTTTGAAATATGAAATGTACAGTAATACAAGTTGGGTAGCCATCTAGGCTGTGAGTTCAAACCATTTTTATCTGGGATTTAAAAGGTCTGTTCTTAAAAGTTCAATTCATGTTTCCAGCCGTAGGATTAAAACTCATTATTTTGCATAAAGCTCATCTTCATGACAACCCTTATAAGTAAAACTTATATAAGCCATACATAAGAACATCCATTCTCTAGCTTTGCAACTGTGAAGAGAACATTACCTTAGTTGGCCACATATCCAATTTTGATTCAGAAGTCCTTTTCAGCACAATGGAAGTCCACCATCCAGAAGGTGATTTGAAATATAAATAGATAAATAGCACAAGACAAAATAATGACCTTCTTCCCAGCATTCTCCCAACACTATCTGAAGAAAACATTGGAAGTGCTGTGTGAAGGCTAAATAGCAATGTTACTTCAATAAAATAAAACACTGAGCTTGGGTGCAGAGGCATCATTTAAGATTTTTGGACAATAAAAGAGCTTACTGTTGCCCTAAAGGAAATTGGCTGTCAAGTGCATTTGTAATGTGAATTGTATATGTTAATGCATAATTGGTTAATAGACGCTTGTCAATAATGTCATGGGGATGGATGGAGAGTGTTCAGAGCTTGCTGTAAGCTTAGTGATGTAGCTTGTTAGAAAAACACATCTGGTTAATGGATATTAATGACAAAAATAGAGAAAAAGAGGAGAAAGAAACATGGAACAAATGGCTTAGTGTAGGCTGACTGAATGAGCCAAAAGAGAAAATGAGATGATCTGAATAAGACAAGCAATTTTACTCTGCTGACATTGATTCTTTGTCCTGTTGTATATCATAATTGCAACTCTTTTAAGGTTTATGTTTATAATTAATTGAAGACTGGATGACCAGCACAATCACTGAATTAAAAGAATCTGAATAGACTCAACTAATACAGGGTTACACCTGGTACTATGTTAATGCTGTCTGAACATAGTACAAAGCACAAAGCCTTGTTTGATATGACAAGACTTACTCATAAGATTAACCATCACATCAGGAAAGAAACAAAACAACATTAATTGAACCCACATTCAAGGTTGTGTATACGCATTAATTTCCCAATTTATCATATAACTTCACATTGGTTAACCAGAGCTGCATTTCTATATTTTTGCTTTGTTTTTTTTTTAAATGCACAGAGGTGAATTTGTAAAAAATAAAAATAAAAAAAACTGCAAAGCAGTGAAATACTTTATTGAAAAAAATTGCATCTGATTCTTCAAACATCAAAACAATTATGAAGCAGAGCCAGCGCATTGATTCCCATTGTATAATTCATCAGAGTGTTATAGTGAATTTTAACATCATTATTATTATCATTATTAGCTAAACAAAATTTAGCACCAAGCTCTTGCATTCCATGATGACATTCATTAGACCACACATGGAGTACTGTGCTCAATAATGGTTTTCATTTTAACAAAAAGATATTGGGCGGAATTTTCTGTGCCCACTGGCGTCAGATGTGTTCAGTGGCGTGAGCGGACAACATGGCGAGAAGGCCACAAATCGGTTTCATGCAGTTGCTCTGCCCGTTGATGGTGGGTCGCGTTGCCCACTGTCTGATGTCAGGAATACATCAGCATGTCATTATAAGGCCAGCCCCTTGGGATCATCCCCCCCATGCTAGATCATCACACCAACAGCATTTATAAGGTGTGCTGCACTTTGAGGGGAACTCGGAGGCGAGTGCACAGTAATGTTGTGCAGCACTCGTAAGGGTTGCCTGTTGGACTTCAAGATTGAGGCACGTTGGTGGGGGTTGGGAAGGGCAAGGGCTGCCCTGCGGTTGATGGTAATGCACAAGCACATGGAGGCTGAGGGGGAGGGAAGCGGCCATGCATTCGGGAAACCTTTTATTAAGTGACCATTCCTCCACTGAGCCAGTCCAGATGCAGTTACATTGACAGACGTTGAGTCAGGCCTCTTGCTTATCTGCCCACTCAAGCAACGCAGAGGCACGAAAGTGCCACCAAGTGCTCCAGAGCTTTTCACCCCTCAGGCACAGACTGCAAACTAATGAGCATTTTAGTGGACCACAGAACAATTGGATGACTGGGCATGTTGTACAATCTCCTTGCTAAAGCTGGCCATGGAGCAGTTACTGGTGGAGGCGCTCACAGCCCCTTGCAACGTCATCATCCTGGTTTGGACCAGTCTCCCCCATGGTTCAAGCTAATAGTGCAGCCTTGCAGTGTGGGTTAGGAAAATGCCTGTGCCTGAGCTGAGAGCACAGCATGCAGTCCAGTGGGCAAAGCTGCCGCCAATCGATCAGGTGAAGTGGGATGGGGGAGGGTGAGGTTTCAGGCAGCCATGCAGGGCACTAACCTTTGGCCTGTCAAGTGGTAGCCAGCACTCTCCGGGATGTGTTAATGCACCTTCATGCTTAACCAAGAGAGGTTCTTAGAACACCCAAGCTAACCCCTGTGTCTCTGTCCTTCGTCCTTCAGGAGGAATATATCAGAAGCATGGAGCCTGTGGCCTAGCTGTATGCCTTGTGGTGTACAGAGAGCAGAGACAAAGGAGAAGGGAGAAACAGAGGGGCCTGGCTGGGCAGAGGGAGGAGCAGCACCCTCAGGAAGAAGGGGTGGTTGGGGCTCCCATGAACGCCACTGAAGAGCTACAGTGAACGGTTGCTGGTCAGCGCCTAGCTAAACACAGGGTCTATAGACATTGCTTTTCATTCCTGCAGATGACTGAGAACCAATGTCGCCGAAGACTGCGCATGTCTAGGGAACTGGTTGGTCACATCTGCCAGCTACTGCAGGATTTGGCACCAAGGGGACATGGAGGGCATCTATTGCCAGTAGCCGTGAAAGTGACAGCGCCGCTCAATTTCTACACCAGTGTTTCCTTTCAGGGCTCCACAGGTGACCTGTGTGGAATCTCACAAGCTTCCACCCACAAGTGCATCCATGAAGTCACGGATGCCATCTTTGCGAGGGCACGCAACTTTATGCATTTCGCCCGGGACCGGGGAACCAGGTTGCAAGAGTGACTGGGTTTGCCCAGATCTCAGGTGTCCAAAAGGTGCAGGGTGTGATTGACTGCACTCACATCACGCTTAGATCTCTGTGGCAACCAGCGGTCAACTAAAGCAACGCAAGGGCTTCCACTCGTTGAAAGTACAACTGGTGTGCGACCACCACAAAAGTATCCTAGAGCTCTGCGCATGGTTTCCAGGGAGTGTCCACGACTCCTACATCCTCAGTCGGTCTCAGATCCCTTAAGTCTTCCAGGGTCCACAGAAGCTGCAGGGATGGCTCCGGGGGACAAGGGCTACCCATCGAGGCCGTGGCTGATGACACCCGTGCGGCAGCCTCAGACTGCAGCAGGGCGACGGTATAATGAGGCTCATGCTGCAGCTCACAACTTGGTGGAGCAGACCATCGGGATACTGAAGGTGAGGTTTCAGACAGGTCTGGTGGAACCCTGCAATACAGTCCACAGAGGGTGTCACGCATCATCGACATTTGCTGCACCCTTTACAACCTAGCGCTGCAACAGGGAGACGAGCTGACTGAGGAGGAGATGCAGGAGCTGGAGGTCTCCTCTGATGAGAAGGATGTCAATGATGATGAGGGTGAGGAGGCCCTTGGAGGCAACAATGATGGGGATGAGGCCCTCGCACTGGCCAAACGAGGAAGACATGCTCGGGAAGCCCTCATAGCTGCTAGATTTGTGGAGGATGATGACGACATGCAGTGAGGTGACCCCATAGATCCTCACATGGCATCTCTGAACCTTTGACTCCATCTGACTTAAGGCAGCGTAAATACCCCCTGCGATAAAGCTCCTGTCATGGAGACGCAATGGAGGCCCTAATAGCTGCTCGATTGCAGGAGGATGATGATGACATGCAGTGATGACACTCCATAAACCTTCACACAGCCTCTGAGAATGTCTGACTCCTGTCTGGCTGAGGGCAGCTTGTTTGTATTCTGCGATCAGGGTCAGGGAGACACAGCCGTGAAACTTTAAATCCACCCGATCTTTTGTCAGCCTTCAGCACCTGAGCCCTTCAGGAGCTGCAGCACAGTGTCACTGGTGACAGATGCTGAAGAGTTGGGGGCCAGTCCCACCTTAAAGGTGCTGAGAGCACACAGAGAGAATGATGGAACTCTATGACAACTGCCCACTGCATTCTGGCAATAATTACAAGCACCATTGAGATGCAGGCATCACTAATGTGCCCAGGGTGTGTGAGGCTGGACCATCATTTTCATCTGAAGGCTGCACAAAGCACAGGGAAGAGGCCCTGGACTGAGACACCTGCCTTTATCTTGTACAGCAAGTTTTCACATCTGAGTGACACGAACACTGCTCATCAGAACAAGGAGCTATAGGCAGGGAGACATTCTTGGGAGTTTATTTACAACAAGGAACATTATGCACAAGTGATTAACACCTGTGCCCAGGCTGTGCAACAACATCTTAACTTTCCAAACCCTGCCGCTGTGTCTTGGTGCTCCCCGACCATCCACAGCGGAGGCGGAGGCAGCCTGCTGACTGTAACACCCTGTCTGTGATGATCTTGGGGGGCATCCTCTGGAGAGCCAAGGCCTGGAGGGCCCTGGCCTGCTTTCGGGGTTCTGCTGTGTGACAGTGGCACCCTCCTCAACCTGTGGAGTTGGAGATGCTGGGGTCACAGGGGATTCAGATGGGGCAGACACTCCTGGAATCGGCTGGATGGATAGGCCTGGGGGGTATACCTTCTGATTCTCTTCTTTATGGGTGCCCAAAGGTCCCTGGCTGACTGCTTGAGGAGAAGGGGTAGCTGGTGTGAGATTCAGTTGCCCTGCATCCCTCTTGTGTTGACACTGTTGGAGGCCAACTATGGCATCAGTGATGGAGTTCAGCCCGCGCAGCAGTGCAGGACTGATGTCCTGGACTGAGGTCTACATAGCGACTGCCATCCTACTAGTTTTGACCTCAGTGTGTTGGCATGCCGGCACTATCACCTCAGACTGAAGGTGGACGGACTCCTCAATCATGCCTTGGAATTTGAGCAGTGCAGTGGACATCCCTTCCAGATGTTCCCGAGCTTGTCTTTGCAGCTCTGTTATGAGAAAGCAGTTTGTTAAAGCTGAGTTATTCAAAAATCCCAGAGGGAAACTTTAAACAACTGTCATAACCTATATTTTAAGCGGTATGTTCGAGATGCAGCTCTAAATTCAGGAATCAGACTCCGAGTTCTCGAGAGGTTTTATATTAAACTAAATGAAACATTTTAATAAGTTACAACACATTAAACACATATACATGGCTACAAATTACTGCTATCATAACTTTTAACAAATTCCTAAAATAGTCTTCATTAAGGCAACCGCAACACATAGATTTTTAAGTAGACACCAGGCAAAGCATTTTCACCTCACACATTTAAAATGAGGTTCCTTTCACTTTGGTCCCTGTGGAGACAGCTGTAGGCTTACAGCTACTTTGATCTTACATTGCCTCTGCCCTGCACACACAAAATTGCTGAAGTTATACCTAGCACAGTTCATTGAATATAAATTTTCATTGTATCACCATCCTCTTTGAACCCAACTCTTCTAACAATAAAACCCCTTTCACAGTACCACTTTATTAGTAATATAAACATATTGCTTGGTCTCTGCTAGTAGATGCCAGATTTCACTCACCTTCTTGAATGCTCTATTCAAAAAATGCAAATGTACTCTACCTGTCTTACATCTCAAAACTAGTACACATCAAAGCATCCAGACTAGATGGCTTTAATCTAATTAAGACACACCCAGACTAAACATCTAATTTAAAAGAAAAATATTTTTCAATAATATTATATACATTAATAGCTTCATGACAAGCTCCAGTAACTGAGGTACAACTGAGTCCAGAGGCTCATCATCTGATTCAGCAGGTTTCTGGCCTTCAGCAGTCCTCCAAGTGTCGGACACCTGAGAAGTCCCTGCTGCTGCCTGCTGTGGCTCAGACAGTGTGATGTGCTTAGCAGATTGTGATCCTAAGGCTACTCTAAAGCTAGATCCCACTGAGGTGTGTGTCTCTGTGCTGGTGATGGGTGTGGGTGAGCGCTGTATTGGGGCTTCAGGGAGGGTGCCTTCAGATTCCTCTTCAGAGGTTTCTTTGAGGCTTGATTGGAGGCCCTGGGCCTTGGACTCTGTTAGCTGCTTCCCAGATGTGCGTGCGGAAGCAAGGGGAGGTAATTAGTGCATGGCAGTGGCCTCTAAAACAGGACACATCACTCACAGAATGGTTGTCTGATGGATGTTGCACTGCTGGATCCTCACTTGATAGACCGGTGCCAACTGCTTAGGAATGGTCCAGATCCCTTCCAGCCAGCTGGATGGCCCTGTTCTCAAAGTCCGTGAGGACCTTGATTCCGGGCATTCTCCCGACGGTCTGCGACCTCTCCCTCTTGTGTGCCAGCTTGTCCTGCATGAATAGAGATGGAAAGAGTGTAAGCAGGGAACCTGCTGGGCCAGATGATAAGGGTGCCTGGCATGTGTGGGTAGTGAGTGGTCCCATGGATGGGATGACGACAACAGCAGTGAGTGTGAGAGAGTGAATGATGATGTCACTTGCACTGGCAGTGTGTGAGGGCTCTGTGGCTGTGTGCTGGGTTTATGAGTGTGTGAGTTGAGAGTGATGAGAAGAGTGACTTACCCTGGTGGAACAGAAGAGACCATTCATCCTCTTGCTGCACTGGGTGGCTGTCCTCATTTGTAGGGCACTGGCACTGATCACCGCCTCCCAAGCCGGTTTGGTGATGTTGTTGCCCATCCTGGAGTCAGGATGGACATCAAGACACAAGTAAAGGCTAGAGGACATCACGGTGAGCCTCCACAGCGTCCAAAAGGCACTTGAGGGATGTGTCATTAAACTGGGGTGCTGCAGTCTTCTTGCCTTTCGGGGCCATGTCATCTGTGCAGCAGTCCTGGGCACTTTAAAATATGGTGCCCGGCATGATGAAGCAGTGATGTGATGGCGTGAAGGACAAAGGAGAGCGCATCCACCATTGAAACAGTGTGTTTCCCCAGAATGATTTCACTAGGCTCTTTGGTCCATGTGCCACGTTGTGGCCATAAAGACCCTGCCCATAATATTGCCAGTGCCCACCTAGCTATTTAATGCTGGGAGCAGCATTAATTGGCTTAAAGCGAAATTTCCGTCCCCACCTTTACCTTAGAGAGCTGCCAGCCAATCGGATGGCTGGCATCTCTGTAGCCCAGCAGCGACAGTCTCAAGCAGTGGCTGCTGCTGGGAGCATAGGTGGTCCTCAAAGGAAAGGAGCCGAGGGGCCTTGGACTTCCTGGTAAGCCTGGTGCATTGCCAGGGCCAGGTTAGGTTAGTATGCCCTGGTGCCTGACCCTGGTGATTGGGCTGGGGGGGGGCAAGTTTGAGGGACCAAGGGAGGAGGGTTAAATGGGGATGGATATGACCCCAAAGGGGGTGGGGGGGGGGGGGGGGGGGGTTGGCGGTGGTTGTCTCCAACGGGCACAGGAGATCCCCAAAGGAGGTCCCATCAACCTTGTCTGACATCCGAGCTTCCCATTTGGAATGGGCCTCCCCGTGCCAAAGATAAAGTAATGCCAGGCACTTGGTGAGGCCCTTTAGTGGCTACCAAAGAATCTCGAGAGGCCCAAGGGCAGGTGGGCCACCCAACACCTCCACTGGTCCCTGGGAAATTTGGGATATGTCTGCAGCATGTCGAAGGGCTGTATTGCAATCAGTGCTGCATTTTATGATCCCTCCCCCAACATCAAACCTGCTGGCAGCAAAGCATAAAATCCAGCCCTGAGAGAAGATGTTTATACTTGGAGGAGAATTCAAAATGAGGAACCATTATTATAGATATTCTCTAATGAATTCAAGAAGAAATTTAGCAGAAGCTTCTTTGCCCGAGAATGATGAAAATGCAGGACCCGCTGCCTCATGGAGTAGTTGAGGTGAATAGCATAGATGCATTTAAGGGGAAACTAGATAAACACCTGATGGAGAAAGGTGAGGCTCATGTGGGGCATTAACACTGGCATCGGCATGTTGGCTCTAATGTCTTGTCTTTATGCTTGAATTCTATGTAATTCCAAGCTGTGATCGTAAGGTTAGAGGATTACCTCAGAGACAGTTGCCTGATAATTTCAGTTAAAAAGCAATTATTAGCACACTCTTAATAGTCATCCATCGCTCACTGATAAAGGATTAGATTGGTCATTCTGAAAACATTAACTTGGAACGTGCTAATTCAATTATATCCTAGAAATTAACTGGGCCATGTTAATTTCCAAGGTAAATCATGAAACGGAAAATGCTGAAATCTAGAGATCTGTCAGCATTGGGAATGGAGAAAAGGTGGGAGGGTGTTACAAAAGGAGACTCTGGGGCTGACAAGCCCAGCTCATTTGGAGGACTGGGGAGAGCCTTCTGAAAGAGCTGTAAATTAGGATAGGAACTGGCTACATAAGTCCCAGCTTCCTAAGAGCTCGCTGAAGAAAATGAATCACTGAATATATTAGCTTTGGTTCACTGGCAACGTTCTCATCTCTGTGACAGAACATAGGAACAACAGGAGACCATTCAGCCCCTCAAGCCTGTACCACTTATCCTACTTCACAGGGAGATGGTGGTGTAGTGGTAATGACATGAGACACTAGCCCAGATGCTTAGGCTAATGATCTGGGGACATGGGTTGAAATCCCATCATGGCAGCTGGTGGAATTTAAATTTGATTAATAAAATCTGGAATTGAAAGTTACTCATAGTAATGATGACAATGAAGCTTTCACTGATTGCTGCAAAAACCCATCTGGTTTGCTAATGTTCTTTAGGGAAGGAAATCTGCTGTCCTTACCTGGTCTGGCCTACATGCAACTCCAGGCCCACTGCAATACCCTGTGTCAGTTCAAATTAGGGATGAGCAATGAATGCTGGCCTTGCCAGCGATGCCCACATCTCATGAAAGAATAAAGTTCTACTCCAGAGACTGCAGCATGTAATCTAAGATGACACTTGAGTGCAGGCCCCCCCCGCCCCCCCCAAGAAGGAAACACCAGTAAAACTTGGGAAATGACTGGTACTGGTTCAAACAGGAGTTGATTTTAAGATATGCAAGGCCAGTTGGACCTATACCAGTCAGTTCCCAATTTTTACTGGCTTTTCTTTCGGGGATTCAGATGAGATGTTAAACTGAGGGCCCATCTATTCTCTGAGAAATGGCATGATTTCAAAGAAGCACAAGAGAGTTTGCCTCATAGTCTGACCCCTGAACTGACACTATCAAAAGCACATTATCTGGCAATTTATGAAATTGTTCTTTGTGGGATCTTACTGTGCATAAATTGGCTGCTTTGTTTTCCTACATTACAATGGTGGCTGCTCATTCAAAGGGCTGCATTGGCTGAGAAGCCTTCTCAGATGTCCTGTGGTCAAACAAGGCAATGTATAAATGCAGGTTATTTCTTTACAGCCTGTTTCATTGTCAACGTCCGTCTCCTCCAGCATTGAAGAGGTTCTGTCAGTCAGTGACAGCTAAGATTTTGGCTCAAATAGGAAGAGTTAAAGCATTGAACCAATGATACGTGCTCATGTCAGGAACGCAAGTGCGGGTCCAGCTGCATCTCAACATTCCGCATCCAATAAAAACATTCTGGAGCTGAGGTGACTGACGTCCAACAATCACAACCAACTTCCTTTGTGCTAGCCAAGTCAAGCTTCGAAAGGCCTTTGACCTTCAACCCTTGGGCCCAGGACTGTTGCTGCTGAAATTTTGGAGTGGTTTACAGGGTTGGGAGGGAGGGCTATATATGTCAGTGAGGAAATGGGTATCTGTGTGTGCCGTCTTCTGTTTATACCCATATTAAATAGATTGTGTTTTGCAAAAAAAAACATCTGTGCAGTCGATGGATCAAACTGGGCACATGTGGCTTAGTGTACCTCAAAGACAGAAGGATAAATTGCATAACACCTATTGCAGATTGAACAGGTGAAATCTGTTTTTGAGTTACGTTTGCCTGAATGCCAAAGAATGGCAGCTTCTAAAGTCCAGCAAAGAAGATGGATCAAGTAACACAGTGAAAGAATTTCCTCTGTCACACAAAGTTACATTGTATAACCATTTCTAATTTCCTTGCCCCTCAAATGAATCTGATGGTGGTTATTCCTGCAGTGAAACGGATGCTGCACATCTGCTTAATTGACTGCTCTTTGGGATGTTAGTGTCGAAGTGAGAGCCTGAAGGCTCGTGGAATAAAACCTTTCATTTCACTTCTACTCATTATCCTGTGGTGCTGCCCCAGAGTGTCTGCCTGGCTGTCATAGAATCCAGTTTGAAGGCAATTCTTTGTTGTTCTTTAGAGCCTGTTATTCCATTGCCTTCAAGTAAGTGCAACTCACAATATGATTTCTTCTGTTCATGCAAAAACCGGTTCCATTGCAGCGGTAGGCACATCATATCCCCTCCCCCACCCCTCACAATTTTCATGGAGTCAGGCCAACTTCTCAAGGACTCATGGTACACGGCCATCAGAGGAGTCATGAACTATAGTTTGGATTGGAGAACATTTGAAAGGTATGCTTAAGGGGTCTTACCTAAGCCCCTTCATGTCCCCTATGCCACCTCCATGCCCCCATTCCTCCTCCATGCCCACTTACCCATTATGCACTATGTACCGAACCAATGAGCCATACAATTACAGTGGCAATTCTTGAAATGCTCATGAAAACAAACGTTCAGAAATCTACTTTGAAAAAAAGCATTGTTTGCTCAACCCTATGAAAGTTTCAATCAGGCAGAGCCATAATGGTACCGACAACAGAAGCTTTACCTCACTTCACACCTCAATCTTGTCCAAATAATGATACAAATATTGAAAAACAGACAAAAGCAAGAATAACTTATCACCTCATAAATATGTTGAACAATCAGAGAACATATTTCCCTTCCACTTGTTTACATACACCCCAGCTGAATGATTCCATTAATGAGTCTTGGAACTCAGCCAAGCGCTCATAATGAAGCCATCTGGGAATTGTATCAACAGAAGCAGATAGCCAAGCATCTGCTTCTCCTGATGGTATGGAAGGGGCATTGACAGTATGGATGTGGCATGGGGCATTGACAGTATGGATGTGGCATGGGTCATGGAGGGGGCCTGGAGGTTATGGGGATGGCATGGGGAGTGGGTTGGGGGGGCGTGGTGAGAGGTGAGGGCCAGAGGGCCTAATAACCTTTAATACAACTGGGGTTAAGTCCCAGAGAACCAAGGCAGGCCTCATAACCAACATCTCAGCACTTGTCCGCCTCCGTGACTGTATCTGACTTGCATCCAGGGTCGGTGGGCTTGATGTGATGATCCCACTCCTGCCTGCCTGAAGCAAAGGTATTGCGTGCAGGGGCTATTTATATGGAGATGGGTCTGCTAAGTTGGGAAATTTCCCAACTTGAGCTTCCTGTCTCTTTAGTGAAAATCCAGCCCATTAACTCTGTTTCTGTCCTTAAATGCTGCCTGCCCTGCTGAGTATTTCCAACATTTTTTGTTTTTACTTCGCATTGACTCTAAAGTGTGCTGGAGTGTCATGTGCTTGTGAAAGACACTAAATAAATGCATGTCTGTCCTTATTTTCTAAAAATTTGCCTGCTGAAAATTATTTTTAAATATTTTAAAATCTTTTATGCTCCCCCTACCCCCACTAGATCTATACCTTGAGTGCCCTACCATCCATTCTTAATTAGCACATTCATTTAGATATATATCACCAACTTCAACACCTATGTGTTCTTTTGTTCTGTTGTCTGTGACATCTTTTGATGATCTGCTTCTATCACTGCTTGCTTGTCCCTACAACCACACCCCCCCTCCACTTCTCAGCCCCCACCCAAACCCCACCCCCCCCTACACACACACACACACAGACACCTTAAACCAGCTTATATTTCACCCCTTCCTTGGATTCACCTAGTTCTGTTGAAGGGTCATGAGGACTCAAAACATCAACTCTTTTCTTCTCCGCCGATGCTGCCAGACCTGCTGAGTTTTTCCAGGTAATTCTGTTTTTGTTTTGGATTTCCAGCATCCGCAGTTTTTTATTTTTATTGTGAAAAGGGAGTTCATTTATGAAATGAAATTCATGAACATCTTTCACTTTATCATGCTACACACAATAAATGCATACAATGAGGTGGCAACATACTCTGCACTGCAGTGCAAATTACTATTGCACTCACAAAGCAGAAATGATCATCACAAGTGAAAATAAATATAACTTACATAATAAGGAGTTTTAAAATGACTAATTTTCTACATGAATAATTAGGTAGGCTGAGATACAAGTATAACAAATTGGCCTTTTTTATGGGCAACGTATAGAATTCCTAATGAAAATATGCAATTGCTTGGAACATTGTTATGCATTCATTATAATTTTACCACCTTCAGGATTATCATTATTATTGAAGGTGACATGATCTTTTAGAATGATGTTTTGATGGAACATTAATATGCCCTTTACTATACAATTTTGCATGATATTTATTTCCTATTTGTTGAATATAGCTGCTGTATGATTGATAGGAAATTTTATTCTCACAGTTCATTATGACGGGCCTGGTGAAATGAAGGCGCATTGGCGGTATTTTTTGGATGTCTGCTTTAGGAAGTTGTAAAGCCAAAACTAATGAGTGTCAGAATGTATGAGAAAAAATCTAGTCCAATGAAGTTTCTCCTTCCCATATCGCTCAATTTTTTTTCAGATCCACCTGAGACAAAATGGGTCACCATGAGTGAAATTGGGAAGAAAGACTTCCTTCCCAAAAGCAATCAAATAAAATGGCACAGGGAGTAATCTAGAAATGATTTATTCAACCCTGAATGCATAATATTACAACGCAGAAACAGATTTGGTTCACCTGTTTGCCTTTAATCTACTTGTGTGCAGTCGTCCTAATCCGGGAACCTGTTTTGTTCCCTCATCTCTTTAAATCCCTTTCCTTCAATCACCTGTCTAAACTATTCCTAAAGGTTGACACACTCTCTGCTTCAAACACAACCTCTAGTTCTACAGTGCACAGCCTCACAGCCTTCTGTGAAAAGGTGTTTTCCTGACTTCAGTCCTAATACATTTAATTTTACATCTATGGCTCCTTGTTCTAAGTCACTCAACCAGGAAAGAGTATCTTTTTTTCTACTTTGTTCCACTCTTTCACAAGTTTAAAAAGGTATATCAAATCAACCCTTAGTCTACTCTCCACTGAAAACAGCCTCAATTTGTCCATGTGCCATACGTTTGAATTTCCTCGTATGAGTCAGCGGCCTCGTGATTCTATTACCTCAACTGTCTTCACATAATATGGAGCCCAAAACTGCACATCATACTCCTACTGTGGCCTTATTAATGTTTTATATCAATTCCTACAATCAATACAACACAGAATGAGGTCATTCAGTCCATCAAGTTCATGCCCGCTCTCTCTCGATCAATCTGTTCAGTCCCATTCCCCATTCTATCCCCATAGCCTCGCAAGTTTATTTCCCTCAAGTGCCAATCCAGTTACTTATAGAAATCATTGATAATCTCTGCTCCCAATACATTTGTAGGCAGTAAGTTCCAGGTCATTAACACTCTCGGTGTAAAAAATTACTTCCTCACATCTCTCCTGAATCTCTTGCCCAAATCCTTAAACCTCTGTCCCCCTTGCCCTTGTACCATCAGCCAATGGGCACAGCTTTTCTTTGTCTACTCTTTCGAAACCTGTCAGAATCTTGTACACCTGTAGCAAATCTCCCCTCTACATCCTTTGCTCCAAGGAGAACAACTCCAGTTTTTCCAACTTAATCTTGTAGCTAAAAGCCCTCATCCCTGGAACCAGTATGACATATCCCCTGTGCACTTGCTCAAGAACCCTCACATGCTTTCTTAAGTATGGTGACCAGAACTGGATGCAGTACTCTAGTTGTGGCCTAACTAGAGCTTTATAAATGTTCAGCATAACTTCCCTGCTTTTGTACTCAATACATTTATGAAGCCCAAGATCCCATATACTTTGGTAACTACCCTCTCATTATGTCCTGCTATATTCAAGGATCCATGCACATGGAACCCAAGGTCCCTCTGTCCCTGCACAGTCTTTAGAACTGTGTCACTAATTCTACATGCCTCTCCCCATCCCTTCTGCTAAAACGCATCACCTCAGGCTTCTCTGAATTAAATTCCAGGCATCGGATTTAATGTAGGTGAGGGCTCCCCTGTTTGCTGGCACGAGAGCCAGCTAGAGTCCTGCATCAGCTCTTTAAGGGAAGGCCCACCGAATTAAGTGTCACTGAGGTGCTCAGCTGCATAGGGGTGGGCCTTCTGCACAACCAAGGACCTCGGGGGAGGATATCCGTCTGCTGAGAGCTGCTGGCCAATCAGAGCTCAGCAGCTCTGTTGAATGCCTGAGACCTGGTATTGCTGCTGGAACCCAGGCCACAGGTGAGTGATGGTGGGAGGGAGGTGGTCATGATGGAGAGGGAGGTCGGCAGCAAGAGCAAGGGGGCATCTCTCAGCCAACCCCTCCCCTTCCCGATGCAGGATCCCTCGATCAGGTACTAAGTGCCATTGAACGAGGGACTCTTTCCCACACACCGCCCGCACCCCCCCCCACCCCCCCACCGAGCCACAAGTAACCCCGCATGCGTTTGCTTGTTGTGCTCCCCATATGGTGAGCTACCTGCTCGCCGGTGGGTTAACACCACTAGCAGTGGTATAGAGACATTATGTAGGCATTAATTGCCACTTAAGGGCCTCAATTGGTAGGGAGTGGGAAGGCCGCCCATGAGCCTTCCTACTGTGAACTTAATGAAGGTGGAGGTGGGAAGGCAGTGGGATCCTAAAGTACCTGATTAAATGCCCACCACCGCAGTCACCAAACTTGCCACAGGGGAGGGGCATTAAATTCCACCCCACCTGTCATTTGCCTTCCCATTCTGCTCGCCTATCTATGTCCTGGTACTGTGGATTGGCATCATTCTTACTGTCTGTCACACCTCCAAGTTTGGAATCACCAGCCAACTCTGAAATTTTACTCTGTATTCCAATACGTCAAAAGAAAGACCCCAAAAAATCAATGTTACCTCTCAAATTTTACATTGTGTTTTTTTCCCATAAAAACCAGTAATTCATCAAGCTCTTTTATGGATTTATTCACTTACAGTTCTACAATTCCAATAAGAATGAAACTATGGTTTAGTTGATCATGTATGACAACACTGATACATACATGCATTTATAAACAGATTTCCATCCAACTTCGAGGTTCTGCCAGTAATATCAGTGCAATCTGGGCAGAAAAGGCAGATCCAGTGTAAAAGACTGGTGAATTTTAATCGTAAGTGAATTACATCCAAAACCACTTATATTCAGATCTTTTACAGTAGTTTAAAATTCAATTTGCCCAAATCAAGCCCCATCCACAAACTGGTCACACCCTCCCACATGCCCTCCTCCCCCCACCCTTCACAAACTCCACCACCACAGGCTGAAATTGCAAAATTCTGCCAATTGAGCTTTCTCGGGAAGGCTATTTCCTTTGTTCTCACTTTGTTTGGCACTAATAGGCACATCTTAAAAGTCTTTTCATGTCATAAACTTTTTACTTTACTAAGAAGTTGACCAGTGAACACCAATGAAACTATTTTGAGCGATTTTAAGGTTACTCACAGATGGAGGACTGGGCGTCCTGAGTAAAATTGAACATTTTTGCCATCAAACCCATTTTCAGCTGCAGCAGGTTACCACTCTTAAACACCTTGAAGAATATTGCTTAACGGAAAGAAAAATAAAAAAAACATTGCCTCCCTGGGCAAAATCCTCAACATTTTACATTTGTGGTTAGGCAAACAAATTTTATTGAAAACTTGAACTCTAACTGAACCAGCACAATTCAATTATGACCAAAGTTAAAGTGCTAAAGCTGTTTTGCACATATGCATATTACTGTATATTTTTCAATATTAAATTATGTCTGGCTTTTTTTGTATATTTTCTTGATTGTCTTGAATGACTACAATTTTCTTTGTATTGGTATTAGTACCTCTTTATGGCACCCTCTTAGATTTCATTATATTTACAGAGAGCTCAGCCTCTCCATTTATTTCATATCAGCGAGATGGCTGGTTTATATTTATTCTTAAGACCAGGCACTAAACCTATTTTAAATGCTACCGGACTCTATAGGATGAAAATGGTGTTCTGTTGAAACTTTGCACATATCTGACTGTTCTCTGGCTGATTGTCAGCCAAATAAGTTGGAGTTCAAACGCTTAAAGGATTAGTCAAGTTCATTTTCAGGGTTGGCATTTATTAGCCATTCCAAATTGCCCTTGAGAAGGTGGTGGTGAGCTGCCTTCTTGAATCACTGCAGTCCATGTGGTATAGGTACACCCACAGTGCTGTTAGGAAGGGAGTTCCAGGATTTTAACCCAGCGACAGTGAAGGAACAGCGATATATTTCCAAGTCAGGATGGTGAGTGACTTGGAGGGGAACTTGCAGGCGGTGGTGTTCCCATCTATCTGCTGCCCTTGTCCTTCTGGAGGTAGCAGTCTAGGGTTTGGAAGGTGCTGCCTAAGGAGCCTTGGTGAGTTTCTGCAGTGCATCTTGTAAATGATACACACTGCTGCTACTGTGCGTTGGTGGTGGAGGGGGTGAATATTTGTGGATGGGGTGTCAATCAAGCGGTTGCTTTGTCCTGGATGGTGTCAAGCTTCTTGAGTTTTGGAGCTGTACTCATCCAGGCAAGTGGGGAGTATTCCATCACACTCCTGACCTGTGCCTTGTAGATGGTGGACAGGGTCTGGGGAGTCGGGGGTGAGTTATTCGCTGCAGGATTCCTCACCTCTTTTGGGCTGAAATAGTGATGCAACACAGCTACAGTGTTTCCACTATAGAAAAATACAAGTTTATCATCCCTCAGGGAAACTCAGAAACAGTTTTTTTATTATTTTATGGGATGTGGGTGCCACTGGCAAGATCAGCATTTCTTGGGTGTTCCTAATTACCTTTGAGCTGAGCAGCTTGCTAGACCATTTCAAAGGGCAGTTAGGAGTCAACCACATTGTTGTCACACATAGGCCAGACCAGGTAAGGATGGCAAATTTCCTTCCCTAAAGGACATTAGTGAACCAGATGGTTTTTTATGATAATCAATGATGGTTTCATAGTCACCCTTACTGAGCCTAGCTTTTTAAAAAAATATTCCAGATTTAATTAATTGAACTTTAATTTCTCCAGCTGCCATGGTGGGATTTGAACTGATGTCTAAAGAGCATAAACCTGGGCTTCTGGATTATTAGTCTAGCAGCATTACCACAATAAGCCACCACCTCCCTCCACATGGCACAGGATATTCCAGACAAGCATTCTTGAAGTTTTCCATGGCAATGGGGGAGCTGGGTAAAAGTGATTGCTCTCCATACTGTTGCCAATGTTCTGCAGTGTAAATCAAGCCATAGGACCTGACCTGATTCCACATTTACGCTCCAAAACCCATCATTTGTGCACAGCAAGATTTGTCGCTTGTAAGAATTTGCTTCAGGCTGACATGCTGTTGTGTAAATTGGTGCAGAACTCTGTGATATTTTTAAGCCACACTATAGAAGTTCACTTCATCAAAAACTCAGAACAAACCTAACAAGTGGAATCTTGTCTCTTACTCTACATAATTATCAGAAGCAAATCAGTTTTGTCACAGCAAACTCTTGTTGGAACATTAACAGTTGCCATCCAGGACAAAGCAGCCTGTTTGATTGGCACCACATCCACAAAAATTCACTCCCTCCACCACTGACGCACAGCAGCAGCAGTGTGTACCATCTACAAGATCCAATGCAGGAATTCACCAAGGGTCCTTCAACAGCACCTTCCAAACACATGACCACTATCATCTAGAAGAACAAGGGCAGCAGATGCATGGGAACAGCACCATCTGGAAATTCCCCTCCAAGTCACTCACCATCCTGACTTAGAAATATATCGCCGTTCCTTCACTGTCGCTGGGTCAAAATCCTGGAACTCCCTCCCTAACAGCAATGTGGGTGTACCTACACAACATGGACTGCAGCGGTTCAAGATGGCTGCTCCCCACCACCTTCTCATGGGCAACTAGAGATGTGTAATAAATGCTGGCCCAGCCAGCGACGCCCACATCCCGTGAATTAATTTTTAGAAACCCACTAGCTAAATCTCCCAACTCAAATATTCAGCTGCATATTGTTTTCAATGAATCTGCACAAGTTGCTCATTAGCTTTGACAGAGAACAGGAGGGGTGAGCAGATGTTTTAAACAAGGACCAATACATGTCTAAATGCCTACATGTGACCCCAGACCCACAACAATGTGGTTGACTCTTAACTGCCTGGGAAGCTGCTCAGCTCAAGGGCAATTAGGGATGGATAACTAATGTTGGCCTTGCCAGCAACACCCACATCCCATAAAAGAATCACAGGAATAATTCCCGAGATGAATAACTGTAGCTATGAGGATAGATTGGAGAGGTTGGGAATATTTTCCTTGGAGAAAAGAAGGCTGAGAGGAGACTTGATGGAGGTATTCAAGATCCTGAGGGGTATAGACAAGGTAAATAGTGAAAAACTATTCCCACTCAGGAGAACATCAAGAACAGGGCACAGGGTCAAAATAATGGGCAAAAGGAGTAAATGTGATGTAAGGAAATAATTTTTCACCCAGAGGGTGGCTGGAGTTTGGAACAAACTTCCTGAGAGGCTGGTGGAGGCAGGTTCGATCAAGGGAATTCAAAAGGGAGTTGGATTGCTACCTGAAAAGAGAGAATGTGCAAGGTAACAGGGATAAGGCAGGGGAGTGGGACTAGGTGGAATGCTCTTTCAGAGAGCCAGTGCAGACTTGATGGGTCGAACGGCCTCCTTCGGTACAGTAAAGAGTCTGTGAAACTGTGACCAACCTGTAAGAGGCCTACTTTAGAAAAGGTGCAATAGCAGGTCAAATAATCATAACCACTGTATTCATTGTATCAGGACAAAGACAACTCCATTTTTGGTGGCATATTTTTTGACTACAGGTTGTTGGATAAATTTATTCTCATTCTCATTTATATTCCTTGTTCAGTCTTCCAGGAATGTCCAGAATAAGGGAGCATAACCTGACAGTTACACTGTTCAGGGATGATCTCAGGAAGCATGTCTTCACACTAACAGTAGTGAAATAATAAAACCCTCTCCCCATAATGCTGCTGAGAGTAGGGATCAATTAAAGATTTTGATACTGAGATTGGTAACTTTTTGTTAGGCAAGGAGATTAAGGCATATGGAACGAAGACGGGTAGATGGGGGTGAAGATACAAATCAACCATGATATAATTGAATGGCAGAATGGGCTCAGGGGTGTTCCTATGTCCACGGGCAGAAGTTTGCAGGAGAACTTTGCAAACAAGATCTGAGTCAGTCTTAAAAGGTTTTAGTATGTCATTGAAGAGACGCATTCTAGGAAATGCTTGTCAATCTATATAATGTCAGTTGAAAATGTTAGCTATTCCTTTCCTTATCTCTGTTTCAGTAGGCAACCTATGATTTTAACATTGCCATATGTGATGCCCACTTTAGGGCTAAGTATCTATTTAAAGGGAAAGCAATAGCAGCATTCAGACGTAGTAAGAGTCAATGAGAAAGACCAGGCCCCCAATTATTAAATGGGTTTGATAGTCAGAATTAATCCTCTCAAGGATTAGAAATCTAATTCTTCACAGTTGGATAGGAAGTGAGTCCTTCATCCCAGGTGTCTTGTACCTAATTCATTTTGGTTTTAGCATTGACATAAGGAATGCTTTTATTGCCTGGGTTCTTGTGGAGGAGAGTGTGGAGGTACAGCCTTTGCTGGTTCATGAACTTTGCTGCTGTTCTTTGGACAATGAGCTGTCCACTATAGCTTGTTGCTCTGCTAACATCTCCAATACTAGCACCATGCACAATTCCCAGATTGAAGGAACATTCTCTCCTATGCATCACTTTCTCAGCTTCAATTTGTTTTCCTTTCTTAAATTACGTGGTTTACACGGTGATTTACTCGGCTGTCCATACAATCATAAATTGCTTACCCCTATTGTTGAGGGCCCTGAAGTAGACACAGCTTTGCATTCATCTTTTCTGTTCTGAATTGTGAAATATTTAGCAATTAATGTTGGCTTTGATTTTAAATTTTCATAGTAAAATCTTGGCCTGCATGAGAAAGGAAGCCTGATATTAGGAGAGAGCCAGTGTACAAGATTTCTTGGTATCCTCACAATCAGTTTGGTAAGAATAATCTGTCATGGAGAGTACTCCAAGACATAGACTATTTACTCCTTACATCAACTCTTCCTTTCTTCTCCACCTCTCCACCCCCTTATCTCTTCACTATATTATGACTTTCTTCCATATTTGAATCTGAAGTGTATTCAGTGGGTTGCACAGAAACAGACCTTGTGGGATGCCAATGACAATTGCAAGACAAACATGACAGAGTTAATGCCTTTAATAAGTTGCATAGCACTGGGAAAAGTGTCAATTTGGGCTTCAGTACCCTGAGGCATTTCTTTTGTGGAGGGAAGCACAGTTTCCTTTTGACTTGTGGCAATCTTCTCTTTGGAAGCATTGTCACTAAGGTAGACGGTACTTCTGTGAGCCATAGTCAGAGGTTGACTGAATGTACTGTGTAATTATTGAATGTAATATAATATTAATGGATAGTAGAGATGAAGATCAGAGTCCTTCAGAAAACTTGTCAGATCAGACCATGTGCCTGAAAGTCATGTCATACAGGGAGATACGGAAAGGAAGGAGACCAAGAATAGACCTTTGAATCATTGTCAAGGTGACCATGCAGAGTCAGGAGGAAAAACCATCACAAGAGATTTGCTCAGCTTTGTTGTCAGAATGAAATCAAGCCGGGCCAGTGAATCAGGGAGGAAATGTCTAGGGATATGGCCAGTAAACTGTATCAAATGCCATAGAAAGGTCAAAGAGCTCAGCCAGGTTTGGCACATTGTGGTCACAGTCACAAAGAATGCCATAGGAGGTCTTACCAAGAGCTGTCTCAGTGGTGTCTAAAGGCAGAAATGGGATTAAACAATTTGGGATTAAACAGGGAGCAATGTGAGAGGTGAGCCTGGGATTGGCTGTCAATTTAAAGGGATTTAAGAAGAGTTAATTGGATGTAGAGTTATAGCTTGACTGGCTTCAAGTTTTGAATTAATAAGCCATGTAAAAAAGATGAAGGATTTGAAGAAACGTTGTTTTAACCAGCACAGTGAATTTGTTGAACAGACTCATGGTTCTCCTAATGCTGGGGCTTAAGAAAGTTCTTTAGGCTCTTTAAACTCACTATGGAAACCTTCTCCATTACGGACTCTAACTGACTCATTGGGCAGAATTTAAACTGATGAGCAGGCTTTGCTGTGGCCAAGTGACCTGGCAATTATTTATTCTCTACCAAATCATTAGGCTGGATTTTAAGGGTGCTGTATTACATGACCCCTCCCCCAACTGAAAAATCCATGGTCAGCCTGTCCACCAAAAACCTGGCTGTCCTGCAGCGATGTTATGCTGGGACCAGCCATAATTGTTTCATATTGGGACTGCTGCCCCCATCTGGGAGGAAATCCCACCCTACAGAGCTCCCAGTCAATTGAATTGGCCAGCACCTCTGTGGTCCCAGCAGCACCAGGATCGAGTGGCGGCCATGGTTGTGACAACAGGCAGTCCCCAAGAAGAAGACTGTGTTAAGTTCTTCTCTTCAATGTAATCTTATCAGTCATACAAGGAATGGTGAAACAATAATGTGGGTTCTTTATATGAAGATAAGACTAAATACAGATAGCGTTAATATGGAGGTTAAGCATACATTTCAGACTTTGGCTGCTGCTACTTGTAGACTAAATACAAGTCATAGGACTAAAACATAGAACTAAAACCGTTAAGCTGGTAATGATTCACAGCAGTTTAAGATACATACCCTTAAAGGTACATATACATCATATCACAACATTCCCTTTTCTTTCTAAACTAAATGTTTACCTTTAAAGAATCAAATTATTTACATATCAGCAAAAGAAATAACCTTGGGTCTGGATGTACTTCAACACAGAGCAATAAATTTACAGGCCTCCAAAACAAATTGGCTTACCATCCAAATTTGTTACGGTGATCCTTGCTGCATGCTGCTGTACATTATCAAAATGCTGGTTAAGGGTTCTTTGTGTTCCATCTTAAACCATGTTCTGTGCACAATAGGATTATTTGGCATTTCTGGTTATGGCGCTTGTAAAGTGAAAAGAAGACAGAATAATAGAGATAACTCCACAACCAAGATCTTATCGGGTTGAGATGGACCCAGGGAAAACCCACTGTCACTGGGTCAAAACCCTGGAACTCCCTCCCTAACAGCACTGTGGGTGTACCTACACCACATGGACTGCTGCAGTTCAAGAAGGCAGCTCACCACCACCTTCTAAAGGGCAATAAGGGACGAGCAATAAATGCTGGCCTGTGAATTAATTTAAAAAATAAGGAAGAACTGGAGTGTTTTAATATCCTTGGAAAGAAAGCAAATAGAAACTTGGGCTTACTATTCAGATTCTTGTGGAGATAAGGGATAAGGAACAAGAAACAAGACAAAAGCTCTGCAGCCACTCAGGAGAAGGACACTCACGCCGACAGAATGGAGAGTGCAGCATGCCCTCGACCTCAGAAAGAGATCAGAACAAGGTCAGGGAGATTGGTCAAGGCACCTCAGAGACTAACCCTGTGAAGTCTGGGACTTTGTGGGGAGATGTAGGAGGATGTGCAGGATTGGGATAGAAACCTGGAATGAGATGTAGAGTAAAGGGCTAACACCAGAAGCGCCTGATGCTATGTAACTATGATGCAATATCACATGATTAAGTAACCAAGAGCTGGAAGGAAGGATAAGTACAACTGTGTGTAGAGTTACTGTGATGTACGTAGAACTGTAGATAAGTAATAATGGTTTTTATGAACTGCAAAATTGAGCAGATTCCTTAGGGAAACCGACAAACCCTAAAGAATCCCATCTGAACTCCGAATGCAGGATGAAAAGGTAGTGTTCTGATTTGGCATCTGTTTTATCACACTGTCATGCCACTGGGTGTTTGTACTTGATACAATTCGTGGATTCCAGGTACCATCAGTTAAGTGTAATACGCAAACTCTCTGTCTGATACTTATTCCCCACATGCTGGTCATGGGCATCTTTCATCTTCCCCTGTTTTTTGTATAGTGTATAACCTACTCCTGGGAGTATCGATAAGAGATGACTGGGAAGGGTTGTCTGCACTTGTCTGCTGAATAACAATCCCTATTGGTTCCACAATACAATGAAATGTGCATGTTTGGAATGGGTACATTTATCCTGTTCAAACTGTGCCATTCAGCCTGTTGGCTGATGTATTGCAGGATGAGGTGAATTTCTCCCAGTGTAAGCACAGGGTTTCTGATGGTGCTCCTTGTGGTGTCTAGTCCTCATCATTGTCTTGATGGATGGTGACGAAGGACAGGCCTCCGAGTGCCGGTAGGCCTGCTATCACTGGACCCGTGGTGTCCACAACATAAATTATTTGGGGTGACCAGGGTGAGGAGTTGTAGCAAGTGTAATGGATCCTACGGATGGAATCTCAGTGGTTGGTCGAAGCTTCTCTTGCCTCTCCTGTGGGTACATACATTTCAGTGTGTGAAGTAGAAGGATGTTTGCCCCTGCACTCATAACCAGTTTTGCTGGCCCTGCATCAATGGGTATATAATCTGGTGGCAAGGGCTTCTATTGGTACCACGGTGTTGATTCATTCTTTGATGTTCACCTTGCTGAATGTCAGCTCACTTGGGTGTTCTTGGCCTGATTGTTCTCATCTGATCATATAGTTTGGCAAGATGTTTTATAGAGCTTGTCTTGATGCTGTTTGGTGCGCACACCTGGTCAATTAGAATGCGATAACTGACTCTGTCGCTTCTCATGACATTGAACCATTTGTTTTGGCATTTGCTTTCTGCATTGGTGCTTCCAATGTCCTCTGCTGCCGCATTGCCCACATTGCTTACTCAGCTTGCTGATACTGGCTATCATGCCAATGGTCAACATATTTTGCACAGCCTGTAGACTCTGTCTACCCATTAGTATAGCTTTGTAATTGTAACCGCTTTGTAGCAGTGCATCCATGGTGCAAACTTAGAGGTCTTTTTGGAACGCTTCTATTCAAGTAGAAGCTATCACGAGCTTACTTATTATGTTGGCTAGCTCAGCCGACATGAATTCACAATCACGTCCCTTGCCTCTGCATCTACTTGTGAATTGATTAACGGCCTCTGCTGGTTATTGCCTAAAAGACATGAATTCCAGGTGGTGTGTTCAAAAGCCGAGCTTCACTCATAATTAATCTTTGAGTGTTGACCATATTTTATCTGGATTTTAAAATAGTCATCAGACAGACCTGATGTGTACAGTCTGTGGAGGCATTCATTGACTGTAGCAATTTTAATTTTAATGGCTTGTTTATCTGGTTCGGAAATATTGAGGTCCAAAAAACAAAGTTTGACGCTTTGTCAGGACAAAGTAAATTCAGACTGGATATCGGTTGCCTTCCAACTGAGTGTTGGAAGTTCTGTAGTTATCATTTTAGCTTTTTGCAGGATTATCAGGACCTTTTCTGAAATATGACAGCTTATTCATGCTTTTTGGCTCCCCAAGTTGCAGAACCTATAGCGGCCACCACTGGAGGCACTCAGCTCCTGACCTCATTATAATCTTTGTTCAAACAGAGAGAAAAGAGCTGAACTTCTGAGGTGAGGCAAGAATGACTGCCCTTGACATCAAGGCAGCATTTGACTGAGCACGGCATCAAGGAGCCCTAGCAAAATAGCAGCGAATGGTAATCGAGGGAAAACTCTCCATTGTTTACAGTCACACCTAGCACAAAGGAAGATGGTTGTGGCTGGTGGAGGTCAATTATCTTCGTCCTCAGGGTAGAGTCCTTAGCCCAACCATCTTCAGCTGCTTCATCAAGGAACTTCCTTCCATCTTAAGGTCAGAAGTGGGGATGTTTATTGATGATTGCACAATGTTCAGCATCATTCGCGACTCCTCAGATACTGAAGCAGTCCATGTACAAATGTAGCAACACCGAGACAATATCCAGGCTTGGGCTGATAAGTGGCAAGTAACATTTGTGTCACACAAATGCCAGCCAATGACTATCTCCAACAAAAGAGAATTTAACCATCACCCCTTGATATTCAATGGCATTACCATCATTGAATCCCCCACTATAAACATCCTGGGGGGGTTACCATTGACCAGAAACTGAACTGGACCAGCCATATAAATACTGTGGCTACAAGAGCAGGTCAGCGGCTTTGAGTTCTGCAGTGACTCTCCAAAGTCTGTCTACAAGGCTCAAGTCAGGAGTGTGATGGAATTCTCCCCACTTGTCTGGATGAGTACAGCTCCAACAACACTCAAGAAGTTTGACACCATCCAGGACAAAGCAGTGTGACCCTGTCCATTACCTTAAACATTTTTTCCTCCACCACTGTCGTACAGTGACAGCAGTGTGCACCATCTACAAGATGCACTGCAGCAACTTACCAAGGCCCCTTAAACAGCACCTTCCAAACTCATGATCTCGACCACATAGAAGGACAAGGATAGCGGGTGCATGGTAACACCACCATCTGCAAGTTCCTCCCCAAGCCACACACCAGCCTGACTTGGAAGTATATTGGCCATCGCTTCACTGTTGTTGGTTCAGAATCCTGGAACTCCCTTCCTAACAGCACTGTGTATGTACTACACCACATGGACTGCAGTGGTTGAAGAAGACAATTCACCACCACCTTCTCAAGGGCAATTAGAGATGGGCAATAAATTCTGGCCTTGGCAGTGATGCGCACATCCAAAGACAGAACTAGCAAAACCTCCCTGTTGAATGTGTATTCAGCTGCATGAGGGATCACCCACTAGCACGATTTACAGACTTCAGCATGGGACTTTCAAGTAACGAAGCTTATGACTTTCTTTTGCTGCTTCAGAGTGCAAATGCTGTGTAGGTTTTTGGAGGAGTTCTGAAAAGGTGTTGGAATCAGAAGAGTGGCGCTGGACTTTTCCAAGGAGGCCAAAGAATTTGGGAAGCCTGTCAGCAAGAAGCCTGCTAGCACTATTGGGAACTTTAATTTGAGTCCCTCTGAGCTGCAGGATGACAGGGAGATGGAGCAGGGGCAGTAGTGAGGGAAAGCTGTGTGCAGAGGGAAGAACAGGAAGGATCTCAATAGAAGGCCCGCCCACCACGGGTCTTTGGAAAATATCTCTCCTACCTCCACAACAGACAGGAGCAGTGACTGAGGTGGCTATGACTCACCAAGGAGTTGGTCACTGAACTGTGACACCTCCTCAAACTGGATGTGCAGCCACACTGTAGGGTATAGACAGTGTTTCCAGTGGCTCTCACAATCATCTTCTAGCCCACAAATCTTTCCAGGTGGGAGCAGACAACATTGTCAACAATGTTTTCACATTTCACCATGCATCGCTGTTCTAGGTTGTTGTGTGCGCCTGCATGCTATTGTAATGTAATTAATCCTTGCCAGAACAAGGATTGATGTGGGACCATAGAATAGCATTGCCCACGGTATGATGTAGAGGGTCACATGGTAATAGACTCTGAGAGATGAGTCTAGAGAGAACACTCTAGAAGCAGCCTACTTAGATGGTGAGCATCACCATGTATGACAATAACTTGAGATCTGTAAATAGTTAAAGACTAACAATAAAGGGTTAAGGCAAAATACCACAGATGCTGGAATTCTGAAACAAAAATAAGAAATGCTGGAAAACTCAGCACTCTGAAGAAGAGTCACACGGACTCGAAACGTTAACAATAGAGGGTTCATGTTTAAACATACAAGACCACCTCATCAATCAGCCACAACAACCAAACACATATTACAACATAAAAGCAAATTACTGCGAATGCTGGAAATCTGAAATAAAAACAGAAAATTCCAGAAAATCTCAGCTGGTCTGACAGCATCTGTGGAGAGGGAAACAGAGTTAACGTTTCAGGTCTGTGCAACTCTTCTTCAGAACTAAAGAGAAGTAGAAATGTGATGGAATTTATACTGTTTAAGGGGAGTGGAGCAGATGAAGCTGAATTGAGGGCCAGCAATAGGTGGGGGCTAAGGAGAGATTGACAAAGATGTCATGGATACAAGACAAAAGGAGTGTTAATGGTAGGGGTAAGGGCTAAAGAAGGTGCTGATAGTGGCATAAAGGTAAGAAAGCAGAATGTGTTAATAGCAGCACAAGGGTCAGCACTCTATGAAAGAACAATATGGAACAAGTAACAGATGACCTTTTAGTGGGGGGGGCGGCGGTGGAGTGGGTTGTGGGGGGGGGGGTGGGGGGGCAGTGGTTGGGGTAAAAGGATAGAAAAACCATTTTACAACATGGTTGGCAGAAGTGGACTACAACATGATATGAAAGGTGGCAGCATTTCAAATGATGGACCCAGAACAGTATCACAAGGTAGGAAACACTAAAAGCAGCTGAAGCCAGACTAAAGAGACGTGCATCTAAGAAGGAAAATTGAAGAACCAGTTGAAGAAGCTTCACTACAGACTTAAAAGTTGAGGAATCTGTCAGAGTGAGTGAAAGTCTAATGCAAGACCTCTGATTGACGCAGAGTAAAAAGGAGAAACAACCTGGTCAGATCACTCACTGTATCCAGGAGTGACAGCGGCCCTGTAGACCAGTAGAGGGGACTTTATTTTATTCTCTCTTAGCAGAGAGAAGAAGTTGAGTTGCCTTTGCCAGGCTAGTGGGATTTCCGATGGTGCAGCGAGCCATTGGCTGCATATATGTTGCTCTCTGGGCCCTATGAATTCACAGGGAGATGTACCACAGCCACAAGTGTCAATCCTCCATGATTGTGCAGTTGTGTGTGACTATCCCAGAAGATCCTGTCAGTGAATGCCCATTATCCTGGTAGCAGTCACATGCCTTCCACCTGCGCCAGTCATCTGTGGCTCCATCTTTGTGCCACCACAGTGAACCAGAGACTGTTGCCAGGTTACCCGCTCTACACTTGTCTCATGACTCCCCGCAGCCACCCCGCCCCCCCACCCCCGACATGTGTGGGTGGTGAGTGGTCCCATGGACAGGATGAGGACAATGATGGTGTGAGTTGTACCGGCAGTGAGTGAGGGCCCTGTGGATGTGTGATGGATTTGTGAGTGTGTGAGTTGAGAGTGATGAGAAGAGTGACTTACCCTGGCGGAACAGAGTAGATCATTCATCCTCTTTCGGCACTGGGTGGCTGTCCTCTTTTGCAGGGCGTTGGTACTGACTCCTGCTGCCACCACCTTTCAGGCTGGATTGGCAATGTTGCTGCCCATCCTGCAGTCAGAGCCCAGGACTGCTGCAGACTGGCCAGAGCAGGAGTAGATGACATTATGGTGAGCCTCCACAGTATCCAAAAGGCGCTCAAGGTATACGTCACTAAACCAGTCTTCTTGCCTTTCGGGGCTATTTCTTCCATGCAGCAGTCCTGGGCTGGAAGCACGGAGAGGTGTGTGCGCGGCTGCACTTTAAATATGGCGCCCGTTTTGCTGAGACAGTGAGGTAATGGCATGACAGATGAATCAGAGCCTGCCTGCCATTGAAATGGAGTGTTTCTTGGGAATACATGATTAATGAGGTGGGATTGGGCTGATATGGTGTGAAAAGCTACCATTGCGGCCAGCAGGTAATACATCCTTTTTCCTGCCTGCAACCACACTTGGTGCAAATCTGGGATGATTCAGCCCTAAGACCTGCAGCCATGATGGCAGCCAGTTGGATTTGCATGGCAGCGAGCCTGGATCTCATGACCTCTGTCTGTGATTCCGCTACAGTGCTGAGACATTGGCCGGCATTTTCCGTGCCCGCCGGCGTCAGGCGTGTTTGGTGGTGTGAGCGAACAATATGGTGAGAAGGCCAAAAATCAGTTTCACAATGGCATGAAACAAGTTCACAATCATCCGCTCTGCACACCGATGGCGGGCTATGTTCTCCACCATCGGACATTGGGAACCTCATTGTAATACATCAGCATATCATTATAAGGCCAGCCCATTGGAATCATTCCCTCCATACTGGATTGTCCACCCATGTCGGCAGTAAAACACGCCTACATGTTTCACAACAGCATATATAAGTGATGTGCACTTGACGGGCTGCACTTCGCTCAGGGCTTCGAGCTTTGTTTGCCTACCTTCCTTTGGGCAACACTCACAGTCATCAGCACCAGGCTTCGCAGACAGAACCACATCACTTTTAGGGGGGCTCACAGTCAGGTGTCCACCTACCAGATCAGCCATATGGGGGCTGCTTTTCAATGGGTGCAGGGCTGGGGCTTGCTTGGGGAAGGGAGAGAAGTGACTTCAGGCAAGGGAAGAGGCTGCAGGATGAGGGCTATGCTGGGGAAGGAGGTGCATCCCTGGGTGTGTATGGGGACATATGTTGACCTGTACAAGTGGACTCAAGATGGTGAGGGCTGAGGAGGCAGTCTCCAGACGAGATGAAGGCAGATGGTGATGTGAGGGTCTGTGTGAGAGAGTGAGTGGTGATGTCCATTGAGCTGGCAGTGAGTGAGTTGCCAGTAAACGTGTGATGGGCTTGAGTGTGTGAGTTTAGAGTGATGAGGTGGTTGCCTTACCCTAGCAACCATCAGTGTCATTTTACCCGCCCACTACTGCACTAAGTACAAATCTGGGACGATTCTGCCCATTGGGTGGTTCTGCTTGTGCTGCAGTGGAAACCGATACATCGGCCATCAGCGTGTATATCACAGCTGAGTCTGCAAGTGGTGTCATGGAGTTGGCCACCATTCCCACATTAGAAAGGATGAGCTCCATGCTCTGCAGGAACCCCTGTGCCAAGTTGAAGATAGAGTCCTCCATGTTTCTTGACAGTGACAGGAGGCTGACCTGACAATGTACCCAGCATTTCGGAGCGCATGTCCATCAGTGTTCCTCTGTATGCCATCCAATCATAGCCCTCATCTTAATCTCCTCTAGCTGAATTGCCCTGTGACCTCACTGCTGGGGAGCTGGAACCCATGCTACACTTACCCCTTGGCCTGGCTGCAGTCTATCCATGCCTGGTGACTCGTGCTGATCCCGCCTCTATGCCAGACTCTGAAGTATGTGCAGTGCCAGTATCTGAGCTGATGGTTGCAACTGTCAGATCAAGTGATGGTGCTTTCTCATCAAACATCAGCTCTGGCTCCCGGCCTTCTTTCTGAGGCTGCACTGGCTGGTCTTGGGTAAGAATATAAATGTAGGAGGGGAGGGTTGGGGTGAGGGAAAGCAAGGGGTCCATGGTCACATCATCTGCAGCTTGCACCTCATGCTAGAGAGCAGGATGAGGGTGAGGTGAGATTTGAGAAGATGCACAAGTCAGGAACATGTTATTGTACTGAACATTTCAGTGATGCCAGAGGCATTGGCCTCAGTCACTACCAGCTCTATAACACAGATCATCATTCCCTTCAGGGGTCTCAGGAGATGTTGGTATGTGTATCTTCTGCAAAAGATAGTCAAAAGTTTTAGTGAGTGTGTTGCAACATGTTGGGCCAATGTGCGTGCCATAGCTGAATTGCTGGCACTACATGGACGATGCATGACGTGGGGCTGGCAGCATTAGTTAGTGTGTGAATGTAAGGTGGAGCTGCTGAATGTTAGCCATGAGTCTCGATTGCTGCTGAGTGAGTATTGAGTGCGCAGTGGTGTATTGAACAGTGGGAGAGATTGGTGGTGCAGCGGATAGGAGATAGCATGTGCAGATGGATTCACAGATCTTGACCATCTACATAAGGTCATTAAATGTTTTGCAACACTGCAGTCGGGTCCTCAGGGTCAGAGTACAGGAACTGACCTCTGTGAAAACCTGCTTCCATTTTCTTCGAAAGTTATGCCTTGAGGACCTCCAGGCTCTCCCTGTGCAAACTGTCCCTCTCCTCCTGTTGACCTTCCTGGATTAAGGCCTTCAGCACTACATCCAAGAACCTGGCCTGTTGCTCCATTGTTTTTCTTTTCCCTCAGAGGCTTTCTGAATCAGTTCAGGCAACTGCTGTAGCCTGAATAAACCTCCCCTTTAAGAAGGACCACCTGCCTTTAAGAATTGCAGGTTAGTTGTACTAAGGGGAGAGAGAGGAGCTTGCTGCACTCCATTCTCTCAGGTCCAACCCTGACATTGTCATCAAACCTGCTGACAAGGGTGATGCTGTTGTTGCCTGGCGCACTGACCTCTACCTCGCAGAGGCTGAGCGTCAACTCGCAGACACTTCCTCTTACCTCCTCCTGGACCATGACCCCACCACTGAACATCAAGCCATTGTTTCCAGGACTGCTACTGACCTCATCTCCTCTGGAGATCTTCCTTCCACAGCTTCCAACCTCATAGTCTCCCAAACTTGGACGGCCCGCTTCTACCTCCTACCCAAAATCCACAAACAGGACTGTCCCGGCAGACCAATCGTGTCAGCCTCTTCCGGCCCCACGGAACTTATTTCTTGCTATCTTGACTCCATTCTCTCTCCCCTTGTCCAGTCCCTTCCCACCTACATCTGTGATTCCTCTGACACCCTACATCATATCAACAATTTCCAGTTCCCTGGCCCCAACCACCTCTTCTTCACCATGGATGTCCAATCCCTCTACACCTGCATCCCCCACTGGGATGGTCTGATGACTCTCCGTTTCTTCCTCGAACAGTGACCCGAACAATCCCCATCCACCACTACTCTCTTCCGTCTGGCTGAACTTGTTCTCAGACTGAATAATTTCTCCTTAAACTCCTCTCACTTCCTCCAAATAAAAGGTGTGGCTATGGGTACCCGCATGGGCCCCAGTTATGCCTGTCTCTTTATGGAGTATATGGAACATTCCTTGTTCCAGTCCTACTCCGGCCCCCTCCCACAACTCTTTCTCCGATACACCGATGAGTGCTTCGGTGCTGCTTCATGCTCTTGTCTGGACCTGGAAAAATTTATTAATTTTGCTTCCAATTTCCACCTCTCCATCATTTTCACATGGTCCATCACTGACACTTCCCTTCCCTTCCTTGACCTCTCTGTCCCAATTTCTGGTGATAGACTGTCCACCAATATTCATTATAAGCCTACCAACTCCCACAACTTTCTCGACTACAGCTCCTCACACCCCACTTCCTGTAAGGATTCCATCCCATTCTTTCAGCTCCTTCGCCTCTGTCACATCTATTCTGATGATGCCACTTTCAAAAACAGTTCCTCTGACATGTCTTCCTTCTTCCTTGACCAAGCTTTTTCACCCACAGTGGTTGACAGAGCCTTCAACTGTGTCCGGCCCATCTCCCGCGCATCCGCCCTCACGCCTTCTCCTCCCTCCCAGAATCATGATAGGGTCCCCCTTTTCCTCACTTATCACCCCACCAGCTTCCGCACTCAAAGGATCATCCTCAGCCATTTCTGCCAACTCCAGCATGATACCACCACCAAACACATCTTCCCTTCACCCCCCCGGCAGCATTCCGTAGGGATCGTTCCCTCTGGGACACCCTGGTCCACTCCATCACCCCCTACACCCCAACCTCCTCCCATGGCACCTTCCCATGCAATCAAAGAAGGTGCAACACCTGCCCCTTTACTTCCCCTCTCTTCACCGTCCAAGGGCCCAAACACTCCTTTCAAGTGAAGCAGCATTTCACTTGCACTTCCCTCAATTTAGTCTACTGCATTCGTTGCTCCCAATGCGGTTTCCTCTACATTGGAGAGACCAAACGCAGACTGGGTGACAGCTTTGCAGAACACCTTCGATCTGTCCACAAGCATGACCCAGACCTCCTTGTTGCTTGCCATTTCAACCCTTCACCCTGCTCTCATGCCCACATATCCATCCTTGGCCTGCTGCATTGTTCCAGTGAAGCTCAACGCAAACTGGAGGAACAGCACTTCATCTTCTGACTAGGCACTTTACAGCCTTCCGGACTGAATATTGAGTTCAACTATTTTAGATCATGAACTCTCTCCTCCATCCCCACCCCCTTTCCGATCCCCCTTTTTTCCAATAACTTATATCGATTTTTCTTTTCCCGCCTAGTTCCACTATTTTTAAATGTATTTCCATCCATTGTTTTATCTCTACCTTTTAGCCTATTTCCATCCCTTCCCCCCACCCCACCCCCACTAGGGCTATCTGTACCTTGCTTGTCCTGCATTCTACCCTTAATTAGCACATTCCTTAGATAATATCACCACCTTCAACACCTCTTTGTCCTTTTGTCTCTGACATCTTTTGGCAATCTTCACCAATCACTGGCCCTCTATCCAGCTCTACCTGTCCCACCACCGCCCCCCCACCCCCCCCCCACCAGCTTACATTTCACCTCTTTTCTATTTTTACTTAGTTCTGTTGAAGACTCATACGGACTCGAAATATTAACTGTGTTCCTCTCTGCAGATGCTGCCAGACCTGCTGAGTTTTTCCAGGTATTTTTATTTTTGTTTTGGATTTCCAGCATCCACGGTTTTTTGCTTTTATATCAGTAGAATTGTAAGTTCTTTATTCCAAAACATTTTGAAACCCATTAAATAGTACTTTTCATTTTTGGGAGGGGGAAAAGGGGAATCGATCATGGAGACAAATGAAAATAGTTTAGAAAATCCTCACATGAATGACTCATCGAGTCTCATGTATGAGATTCCTTGTGCTCACATTTTCATCTTTTTTTTCATTTATGGCGTGCATCATTTCCATGAAACTAACTTTAAAGGAATTTTTAAGCTTGACATAAGATAATTTCACATGCACTTTGATGCAAAAATGAGAGACAAACCCAGCAGTCCTACTGACTGGCTGCTTTCTGGTTATGCTAAAGTGAGAGGTAGGAAGATAATCTCACACTGCTTCAAGGTAAAACTCCGCCTTTTATAAATGCACTTTCAACTGCACCTCATGTGCACTTTGTAATTTTTTTTTTATTAGTATATTGCATGTGGCATTGCTGGCCAGGCCAGCACTTATTGTCCAACCCTAATTGCCCTTGAGAAGGTGGTGGTGAGCTGCCTTCTTGAACCGCTGCAGTGCCTGTGGTGTAGGTACACCCACAGTGCTGTTAGGGAGGAAGTTCCAGGATTTTGACCCAGTGACAGTGAAGGGACGACGGTATATTTCCAAGTCAGGATGGTGAGTGACTTGGAGGGGAACTTGCAAGTGGTGCTGTTCCCATTTCCCATTTCAATCTTTTCAACAATACAAGAAAATGGAGACTCCAGTCTGTGCTCTCATACCATTATAAAAGAGCTTTTTAGGGATAGGCACTAGGTACACAACTAAATACAGATGTTTAAATCTCCCTTAATATTGAACTCAGAGTGAGACACAGAGGCAGTAACTTGAGAACAGTTAAATACACTAATATTTTATTGGCCTTTATAATTGTTACAATGCACTCCAGAGAAACTAATATTTGTTCAGTTGTTATATAGGGAGAATATCCAGACTCATACCATTTAAAAACATACCCTTTCCTTCATAATTACATTTGCAATTGCTGTACTGATCTAAGTGCTTTTCTGTGTTTATTAACACATCTGAAGTGAATATACACAGATAATAAGTCTTTATAGGTCCAAACTCTCTAACCCCACCTCCCCCCTTTCCTTCAGACATTGTGTTTAACATTCTGCTGTGCACTGTCTGCAAACAGGTATTTCAACCAAATTATTTTTAAATAACTGAGACATACAAGCGCTCCAAGGATTGCCTACTGGTGCCAGCTTTCCAATTAGAGGTATTGCCATTGATTACTGTTCTTTGTTTTCTACCATATAACCAATTTATTATCTAATTTTCCATTTCCTCTTTTCTCCCAAGTGCTTTCAATTTTGGCACATGTCCCGTCTGGAGTACAAAATCAGAATACTGAGGATGGTGGGAACTTGGAATTAAATTGGGAAATGCTGGAAATACCCTACA